>NC_137469.1:10503118-11091213 GCF_964235325.1 Thermobia domestica
TTAGGTCGATATTCATGAGTTGAGTTGATTTTAAGTCTCACGTCCCTTTCAGCAGCGAGACTATATGAGACGGGACCTGCTAATTAACGTGGAATCCAAACCACACGAGCTCCGGCCGGGAATCAAACCCGGATCTCCCACGCCAATGGTGCATATGCTAACAGCTTAGCCACGAAGTTACTCAAAGTCGATATTCATGGCAATGAAGAAGAAGACTATAGCGTCTCAAAATAACATATTTCTGCTTATTTAAGCTAATTCAAATTTTAATTTTCACATTATATTCTGGCGTTTAACTGGAACCAAGATTAGGGGTGTTAATTGTCTTTTGAGTTTATACTGTTTTATGTCCAAATTTCCAACAGGAAATTCGTTCTCTCCTTCAGATCACTGTAGAAGTCCATGCAAAATCTACTACATAACTACGAGCCAGTAACGGGACGCTTTTAAAAAGATTGGATACTTTGCGTCCTCTTTTTTATTTTTCTTGGAAGATCGGATGACTTTCTGAGAAGAAAAGGACCATTCCGTTAAAACATGGGATGTCTGAAACTCTACTTTACACTTAATTTTCAAACAGTACTACAATAATCAAATTTTCTTTCAGTTGTTTGGTTTCTAAGGGTTTCCAAGTCAACTCTTAACTTTATGTACGACATTTATTTATTCACTATGAAATTTAACTACAAAATTTCTCAGGCAAAAGTAGCCTTAACGAATCAAAGTAATGCTTATGCTCTGATAAATAAATACAACTGAATTTTAAAAAAATGAAATGAAATATTTCAGTTTTATGTCCCACGTTTATGTCGGTTAGGCTAAAGGAGACGGTGATGATGAGAAATGAATGAAATGGTGGAATGAAGAAAGTGGGAGGAAATGGGAGAACCCCGAGAAAACCCATGAGCACGGTGTTTGTCCACCACAAAGTCCTCACGGCGCGAGCTGGGATCGAACCCTTGACCCCAAGCACCGGAGGTGAACGCTCTACTACTGAGCCACCGCGCCCCCAACTGAATTTTGAAGTGAAACGGGTACAGAAATGTCCGATATTATCTCAAATCAACATAGCTTAATATAGTAAGATTTCCAATAATAATGACAACTACTCTTACCTTCGTGATCAAGGGCGGCAATTGGGAGCCGAAATATTGAACATCTACCCATTCATATAATGCACGTTCAGCAAATCTGAACGGTAACATACATACCTTTTGCACTGCTGGTTTGGTTACTTGTTGGGAAATACAATTTTTCGATGTTCATTTAGCATTTTGAAGCAACAGAGAGATATTTGAATTGAGATCCAATACTAAAAGTCGTCTGAAGGACAATAGCCCTTCATGGGTTATAAAGCTAAGAAGTTAAAGTGAAAACGAAACTTACCTGGACACTGTTATCTGTTCCTATCAAGAAAAGCGCCCATGATATTGCAGTGGAAACGGTATCATGACCCTGTATTAAAAATAAAAATTAATGTAACGAGAAAAAGGTTTTAGAAATAGCTACTACACATACAGGATGTCCATAAACTCTTGGGCCAAATTTATACAAGTGATAGAGGGGTCTGATATACGCATTTTGAGCTAGGAAACCGAAGGTCAAAAACGGCTAGTTCAAGCGCCACGCCGTGTTGAAGTTACGACAATTTGTGAGAACAAATACGACATTTAAAAACAAATGTGTTTATGAAGTCGATATAACCTGCTTTATTGTGCGTAACACTTAGTACAAAAAATCTACTGCTGCACTGTACCAAAAAAAGAAGAAAAAAGAAAAGGAAAGAAAGAAAGAAAGAAAGAAAGAAAGAAAAAAGAAAAAAGAAAGAAAGAAAGAAAAAAGAAAAAAGAAAGAAAGAAAGAAAAGAAAAACAGTAACTGCACAAAGTGACGACCATCAACCTCCTCGACGCACGTAGCCCAACGCTCAAGGAAATTTTGCCTCACTCACTCAAATATCCCCGGCGTCTCTTGCACAATTAAACAGGCAGCTAGGAATCTTGCAAGCAAGCCCTCCTCGGATTCTACTGGCGATTCATACACCAAGGTCTTGATATGTCCTCAAAGAAAAAAAAATCGAGAGGCTTGAGATCTTGGAAGCGCGTTGGCCACCGGATAGGACCTGCTATTTCAATTCAACGATGAGGGAATATTATACCCAAATAATGGCGAACATCCACATCGAAGTGGGCAGGTGTATCCTCATGTTGCACCTACATTCTCGCGCGGACATCTAAAGGTACAGTCGCCAATAGTTCGGGCAGTACATAACGAAGGAAGGAAGGTCCTTCGTGTATGACTCGCTGTAGTGTTATGCACAATAAAGGGTTACATCGACTTGTTATTGAAACGTGGTACTTGTTCCCACAAATTGCTGTAACTTCAAGATGGCGTGGCGCTTTTCAACCTTCGGTTTCCTATCTCAAAATACATATATTGGACCTACATAAATTTGACCCAAGAGATTATGGACACCCTGTAAATACCCTTAATTATGTTTTATAGTTACTACAAAAGTGAATAATCTTTTGAAGCGTAGAAATTATATTAGACCGCATTTCGCCGTGTTTCCTCTTAACATTATGTGACTGCTTCGACTTGGTCGATACCTTCCTGTGTTTGCCATCGCAAAAACTACGCTGCATTCTAACAGACTTCGGTAAAAAATTGAGAAGCTCTTAGAGGGGAGAGCACAGTGAAACTATTTTAGAACTATTGATTATCTTGAAACGTAACTGGACTTTCGATTTGCCGTTTCCCGGATCTCGGAAACTAGTAAACGTATAATCTTGAAATTTTGAATAGGCATTCCAGATTGATGATAATACAAAGTTTTACGAAATATAACCTTTACGGGAAAAATGGGAACCGTAAAGATTTTTTTGTCATTCTCCAGATTTTCGAAATGACCAGAAATTTTGAAATTCCTAGAATTTTGAAATTTCGTAGGAGCAATCTTGTACTTTAAACCGCAAATATGACAAAATTTTGTGAAATGCTACTCCTAAAGGGGCCGAAGAGGATTCATAAAAAGTTTTTTGCTGTTCTCCAGAACTCCAAAATTATTGCCCGTATGAACTTGAAAGTTTATATTTAAAAAAAATCCCCTTGTACCCTAGTCTAACTGTGGTTGTTTATGAACTGTGGCCTTTAAGAAGGTAAACGGGTGTTAGCGTTTTAAGATCCAGTGAAATTGAACTTGTGTGTATTATATATATCAAATATTTTTCATAAACTGTATTCTTCCCGTGTGAAGGTCGTTCATTATGCTAATGATTATATATCTAAATAGTCTATCTTTTTATATGATATTTAGTCCTATATAAAAACACGTAGTCATTGCTATTATTTTTCAAATATAACATTTCTTTCAACAGACATACTGAACTTTTATATTCCTTAAACTTAGCACTTCTCATTCGAACCTATTATCAACATGGTTAAAAAAGGTCGATATAACTAAGTCGATATCACTAAGTCGATATAATCAATATAATCACTTGACGCCGTAGCAATTGGCAGGATGTATTTGCTTGATAAACAGTTCATGGATTTCTCGTAAGCTTCGATTGATTTCACTTTCGTCTCATGGCAGTCACCATCTAGGTAGGACTACTTAATTGCAAAATTTAATTTCAGAATACAACTGAAAGAAGCATCAAGCAAATACGCACATAATGTTTGTTTAAAATATACAATTGAATGATTGAAAGTTTAATAAAATTAGAATCTAACCAAAGTAAATACTTACTGTTATAAATATGTGTTACACTTTCAGCAACATATCATTGACTGCATCAGATATGTTATCTATGTTTGGAATTCTCCTTTCTCGTTCATTCACTTCATAAAATCTTGTCTCTTTCTATTTTCTATTATCTTTTCTATCACTTCTTCCCTTAATATTCCTGTTCCGTTTTAGCTATCGCAACTCTTCTAATTTCACTTCAAATTGTCATATCCTAATCGTAGTTTAGGTTTGTAAACACCAGCATGTCCCTTTTATTTATAAATAAAACCACGTGTTCTTCTACTACAAGTTGCTACATGAAGTAGACGACAGGAATCCTCCTCACTAATTGGTCATGTGATAGAAGTAGAACATAAGCGCCACCATCGTTCAGAAGAGGGTATAAAATTCTATGCATCGCCTTAACCCTTTCCGGATCCTAGCTTTTTGGGCTATTTTTTAGACTTTCAGTCAAACAGCTACTGTATCGTCACTATTTATCCTAGGATCATGGTTCATATCTCATTCTCTTCAGAATAGAGCTGGCTTTCGAATGGTATCACTTGCATGCTCATACCATATACCAGAAGCGGGAAAAAATGTCAAAGTGAAAATTTCGGAGGGAAAAATTTTTTCTCGAACTTTGGCCCCCCCTGGAACCCCCCTGTGTGATCGTAGAAATCAAAAAAAATCTGGTAAATAGTACTTTGTATACTGAATGTGTGTGCCAAATTTCAAGTTTCTATCTTGAATAGTAAGGGCGGGAGAATTTGTATCAAAAATTCCCACAATGCCCCAAAGAACCATAAAACACTATGATCTCAGGGGAAAAAATCCTGAGACATCCCTAATTACCCTAGGACTATAATCCGCCAATCATTCTCTTCAAAATAGAACTGTCTTTCAGGCGGTACCATTCACGTGTCTCCATCATGTATCTAAGGCGGGAAATTCCTGAAAAAAGGGATTTTTTGGGGCAAATTTTCCCTTTTTTCAACTTTTGCCCCTCTGGACCCCCCAGTTTTTACGCAGAAATCGAAAAAAAAACTTCTGGTAAATACTACTCGGTGGACTGAATGTTTGTGCAAAATTTCAATCTTCTACGTGAAAAAATAGGCCCGCCAGAAAAAATTTCCCTACCATGCCCCACTTTTACCCTATACAGAAGTATATTTGGATAAAAATTCACTGAGACGGCCCTAATTACCCTAGAACAGCCCTGTCCAACGCGGTGCCCGCGGGCGCCATGGCGCCCGCCAAGCATTTTCCTGGCGCCCTCTGAAATCGAACTCAAAATACGCAAAATTTCTTGTTTTCAAAATTAGATTTTCTTTTATTTCTGTTATTTCATTTCGAAAATAGTAACTTGCACTTCTGGCTGTTCTGATCTCTGGGATAAAGCATTCAACAAAATCGAAGAAATAGTTTCACAACAGTTAATTTGAACATTTGTTACTTTACACTTGGATAAGGCTACCGCTACGCTATGGCAATCGCTGCCTGCTGCTGGCGGCGCTGTCTGTCTTTACCCGATCGTCTTTTGTCATATCGCGCCTTGAAAAATTTCCATTGTGAGGATAGACTCGCTCTCTCTTGGGGAATACTCTTTGTGTGAACTCGTGTGTGTTGCGAAAAGTTGCAACTGTACCCGTGACTCCTTTTATTCAGTCCTTTTTTCTGCCATGGCCAAGAGACAAAGAACGTATAGTTTTAACTGTGAATGGGAGGAACAATATTTTTTTGTTGAATACAGAGGAAAACCGGTGTGCTTATTGTGCAATGGAAGTGTGTCTATTCCTAAGAAAAGTAATGTAGAGAGGCATTTCGCGACGAATCACAAAAACTTCGATACTGAATTTCCTATAAATTCTGAACTCAGGAAACACAAAGTGAGAAACCTAAAATCTAAATTAACGCTGCAACAAAATGTGTTTCAAAGGCCTGTTCAACAAGCTACTAACGTAACAATTGCCTCTTTCAAAGTGTGTTATGTGTTAGCTAAAGAGAAAAAGCCTTTTAGTGATGGTGAAGTAGTGAAAGAAGCAATGATTAGTGCCGCTGAATCCCTGTTCGATGGACACAGAGATAAACATACAATCGTGTCTTCCATCAGTGCACTCCAGTTGTCTCACCAAACTGTTGCTAGAAGGGTGGAACATTTCGAATAATCTGCAAAATCATTTGCACCAGGACTTGCAATCGTGTGATGTTTTTTCGCTCCAGTTAGATGAAAGTACTGATATGTCCGACACTGCTGAGTTGTGCGTATTTACTAGAATGATTTTTGATGATTTCACAATGAAAGAGGAATTTCTCAAATTGCTGCCACTTCATGGGCATACTAGGGGGGAAGATATATTTAACACCTTTCAAAAGTTTGCTAAGGATAGCAATTTGCCTCTTTCTAAACTTGTCGCAATAACAACGGATGGGGCACCTTCTATGACTGGTAGGAATAACGGGTTTCTTGCTCTTTGTGCTAAGGATGAATCATTTCCAACATTTCTGTCTTACCACTGTATCATTCATCAGGAAGCTTTATGTGCAAAAGTTTTAAAATTCGACCATGTCATGAAAATAGTAACTCGTGTAGTAAATTACATGAGGTCATCTTCCACTCGTCATCGATTATTCAAAAGTATTTTGAATTTATCAGATGCTGAGCATGGTGACGTCCTTCTTCATGCAGACGTCAGGTGGCTGAGTAGGGGCAAGACACTGGAACGATTCTGTTGTCTTTTGGATGAAATCAGGGACTTTCTTAAGTCATCTAAGGGTCAGTATTGTCATGATCTCGATGAAACATCATGGTTGCTAGATTTAGCTTTTTTGGCAGATATCACTTTCAAATTAAATGAGTTAAATCTAGAATTGGAAGGGAAAGACCATAACATTTCAGCCATGATAAGTACAGTTAATGCTTTTCAAAAGAAAATGAAGCTGTGGATTGCTCACTTAAACAGGAATTCCCTTTCTCACTTTCCAAACTTCAAATCTATGGTGGAAAAGGTAAATTGTGTTGGTTGTAGTCTTTCAAAATTTTCAAAGCATTTGGAAATTCTTATTCTTGAGTTTCGGAACAGATTTGCCCAGTTTGTAGCACTTGAACCAGTGGTTCTGTTCATCAATAATCCATTTGTCTCTGTTGATGTTATTGATCTTGGTAGTAGGATATGTGAAGTGTTTGGAAATTATAATCTTGAAGATTTAGAACTTGACATCCTAACTATTCAAGAAGATATAGTTTTGAAATCTTCCTATGCAACTTGTACTAATATATGGATTCTAACGGACAGAGTAAAATACCCCCTTCTGAGCAGTGTTGCTAAAAAAATTTATTCCTGCTTTGGCTCAACTTATCTTTGCGAAGTCGCATTTTCTGCCATGAACATGATCAAAAATAAGTACCGAACCTCCCTGACACCCTCTCACCTGGATGACGCAATAAGAGCAGCCTGTTCCAGCTACACACCAGATTTCCTTCAACTGGCAGCAAACGTGCAGTGTCAGTCTTCTCACTAGGTATGTATCAATTTTCAAAATAATAATAATAATAATAGTGATGATGATAATAACAAATAAATAATAAGTAGTAGTTGTTGTACTAGTAGCAGTAGGCTTATTTCTATAGTAGTTTTGTATTTTTTCGAAAGGCGCCCGCATGTCGGAAAACAAGAGCCAGTTGCGCCCGATAAGGTGAAAACGTTGGACAGCGCTGTCCTAGAATAATAATTCGACCGTCGTTCTCTTCAGAATGGAACTGCCTTTCAGACGGTATGACTCACGTGGTCCTATCATGTATGTAAGGCGGGAAAATGACGAAAAACGGGATTTTTGGGGTAAAAAATCCCTATTTTTACCCCTTTGCCCCTCTGGTTCCCCCCTGTTTTAGCACTGACATCGGAACAAAAAATCTGGTAAATAGTACTCGGTGGACTGAATGTTTGTGCAAAATTTCAATCTTCTACGTGAAAAAATAGGCCCGCCAGAAAAAATCCCTACCATGCCCCACTTTTACCCTATACAGAAGTATATTTGGATAAAAATTCCCTGAGACATCCCTAATTATCCTAGGATAATAATTCGACCGTCGTTCTCTTCAGAATGGAACTGCCTTTCAGACGGTATGACTCACGTGGTTCTATCATGGATTTAAGGCGGGAAAATGACGAAAAACGGGATTTTTGGGGTAAAAATCCCTATTTTTACCCCTTTGTCCCTCTGGTTCCCCCCTGTTATAGCACTGACATCGGAACAAAAAATCTGGTACATACTACTCCGTGGACTGAATGTTTGTGCAAAATTTCAATCTTCTACGTAGAAAAATAAGCCCGCCAAAAAATATTGAACATACGCTTAGAAAATGAGAAAAGAAATTTTTGACTTATGACGTCATCAGCTCCTATGTCTGGACGCAGGACGGTCTGAAACCATACGTAATGTCTTCTGCAAGACCTCTGAACTTGGAAAACAAAAAAAAAAACGGACGAAAAAGCTCAAATAGAAGAGAAATAACGCAATGTACCATGAAAAGTGCATATGGTACAAATTGTACCATAGGATCCCGAAAAGGTTAAAGCTGAGTGGACATCAGTTTCTGCTGATCAACTCCCCTCTCTTAGCTTGCCTGGAGCTCTGAGGCCTCCTGCCCACTCAGCTTCCCAGAAGTTTTGTACGAACTCAACCCCCTCTCTAAGTTTGCATGGAACTCTAAGAGAATTGTAACCGTAACCAGCCAGCTTGCGTAGAGCTCTGAGAGAATCCTAACCGTAACCAGCTAGCTTTCGTGGAGCTCTGATAGAATCCTAACCGTAACCAGCTAGCTTTCGTGGAGCTCTGAGAGAATCCTAACCGTAACCAGCTAGCTTGCGTGGAGCTCTGAGAGAATCCTAACCGTAACCAGCTAGCTTGTGTGGTGCTCTGAGACAATCCTAACTTTAACCAGCTAGCTTGCGTGGTGCTCTGAGAGAATCCTAACCGCAAGCTGCTAGCTTGAGTGGAGCTTTGTGGTTTCCTTTCCCACCTAGCTTGCTGGACTCCAATTTCGTTTTGCTTGTCTGGAGCACTGAGAATTCTAACTTGCTTCCATTCAGCTTGCCTCAAGCTTTGTGAGAATCCTTCCCTTTACTGCCCGGACCTTGGGACCCTATGTACCCTAACTACTTAGTGGATTTTGTATCAGTGATTCTGTGTTATATTATTTTATATCATAAACTTTTATAATAAGAAATGGTTGTGAGATAAAAACTGAATCCCGTCTGTAATTTGATCTACCTTAATAAGGCAACCGGTGCTTCTCCTTTGTCTGTTTCTTGTATTACGGTGTCTTTCCTTCTTCTTAAACTCTTTAGCTCTTCTTTATTTTCTGTTTAAGAAGAAATGTGTTTGATGAAGGCAGCGATATGTTACCGAAACTGTAACACAGATATTTGTTATTTCCATTTGTCAGATTTTGTTTCTACGTATTTAAGTTATATCTAATTCCAAAGCTAGAATATCAGCGTTCAGATTGAAATTTACCTCAAACATGAAAGTATCCACCTCTTCTTTGATTTCTTCGTCTGTGAGGACAACTCCATCTTGTGATGTCTCTATCAGAAGATCTAAGAAGGCCAATCTCTTGCGCTTTGCTGGAAACATAAAATACAGATAGGATTTCAATTATTTACAAACCAATGATATTGTACTATGCAATACCATTAGGGAAGAAATTGATAGGAAAATAGAGAAATGGAGGAAGTCTTTGAAAGCTAGAGACCTGAAAATTAACGTCATGCATTCTTGCTTTCCTTTAACTACCAATAAAAATTTTACTGCATTAAAGACGGTAATTTGAGATTTTTTATTAATTGAAGTTTGAAGATGTGAATGGTTTTGTAAAGGTTTTAAAGTCTGTATAGTTTCCTGAAATTTGTAAAGGGAAGACCTAAAAGCTCCACCATTCCATCAGTGTCATCATACCAATAGAAAATACTGCAATTTCGAACCGTGATTTATCATAAATAAAACATGATATGAACAGTTACTTGGTGTAAGTTGCAATGGATGTAAAATACAAATTAGAAAACATACGAGAAACAAGAATTACTTATAAGTCCTCGCTCAACAGTACTCACTTTAACTACGCTATTGTGTAGAGAGATTACGATTTTCTGTGCGATACTGAAAACTGCTGAAGAACAGTCAGAGAAAGAACACAGTCGAGGCTACATGTTGGCAGATAGCATGGGAGGTGGGCTAGAGGTCTGCACGGGCAGTGAATTTACAATGTGAGGCCCGACCCGAGTCTGACCCGAGCATGTAGGCCCGAGCTCATGTAATGATCACATGAGCCCTAATTACAGAAAGTTAATAATTAACACAAAATTATATTTTTGTTTACAGCAATTAGAGGTTTAATTTTGCAGTTGTGGTTTAAAAGTTCTTCAGAAAGAATGGTCCGATAAATATCGTTGTACAGTATTATGACAAAGTTAGGCCCGAAAAGTCCGAGAAATATAGATGTATATTTAAAACTTGACGACCCGAAGCGATGTATGCTTTGAGGCCCGAATCCGGCCCGTGGGCTCGGCCCGAATACGTGCAGACCTCTAAGGTGGGCAGGATTTATCCACATTCCAAAAGGACATGACTGCTAGTGTACGAGTAACAGATGCGTCTATAACCCAGACAGTAATACTTGTCGGATGCTCTTGTTCCAGTGTAGTGAAAGTGTAAAAGAAAATGCGATAACGGCATCCAAAAGACAGTACGGCATCGGCAGTCGCGTCAACAAACAACAAACGCCTTCTGACAGCCAAATAAACCACCAGTGTCCAGAAATTACGTGACTAATACATTAGTGGATGCACAACACCCATATCTCACGCAACTATACAGCGTACGCTGGAAAGCATGAAGTTCCACAGCAGATGACACAATCGTCACTCACTCCTCACGACTTGTCACCACTGACTTCATCGCTCTTAGGCACAGCAGCATGCTAATTGAACTGCTGATAATTGGAGAACGGTGTGTTGTCCCGATGAATCACGATTTGCGATACAGCACTCGGACGGGCGCATGCGTGTGTGGCACCAACAGCAAAAACTATGGATCCTTCTTACATTGTGCGTACTGTAATACATGCATTCTGGCAGCTATATTGTTTGGTGGTGGTTCTGTTAACATGGATTAGAGTTCTTGGTGTGTATGAACCATAGTGTGACATTCTCATGTTTCTGTAGGTGTTAAGGAACTGTGTACACCCTTCAATGTAACACTCCTACCCACTCCGAGACGGCAACTTGTGGGCTCGTTGTAGGATGCCAACAGGAATACATGGTGTCATATCCCCATGGAAACCTAGCAACTTGCAGTACGATGTTAAAATATTTAATGATTATATTGTTTTTAACCGCCTTGACTTTTAACTTTAACTTATGATGAGTTGTTTTGTAAATAAATAAACAATAAAAAATCCACTGATTTGTATTTACAACGTTCATTACAGAAGTCAACTTTCTTGATTTCAGTTGCGAAGCTTGTGACTGACGTTCTGACATTTAAGCCTCCTGAAAAGAAAAGAAAAAAGTGTCACAATGCTACTGATATGTACTTACTTCTTTGTTCTTCAGGTAAATTATCCTCCATCTTAATAGTCTTAAGATATTCCTTACGTTGCTGAATAACCTGGGGATAAAGAACGAAAGTTTAAAATGTAAAATAATAATAATATGAAAAATGTTTCTAGTTTTAATATACAGAAAACACCAAAGCTAGAAATGTGGAAGAAAAGAACTAAATTCTAAAGTCAGATCTAGAGAAAATTTGAAAGCAGGAGAAATGAAACTATCGAACAAATGCCCATACAATTAGAGCTGTGACTAAAAACAATAATTAAAGATTACATAGGAATAGAAAATAAAAACTCATGAAGAAACAAGAAGTAAATATCAATAGTACAGTACAAAATTCTTCTTTTAAATTTGTTGTTAATAGACTATTATTTGCACTGTTAGGAGAACATTACAGCCACTCTAACTTAAATTGAAAATTTACATGCTACAGTTTTGAATGAAAATGATTATATTAAAATGTTAGTTTAGTTTTGAATATACGTTACTGAAGAGCATTTTAAAATACTACTATTTATTTCCTTGATGCAAATTGAGATACCCTGAAGAGCAAACTAAATTGATATATCATGAGAAGAAAGATACATGTAATATGCGTTAGCTTCGTCCAATAAGGTAAACGGCTTTTAAACTGCACTTTATCAAATTTTAAAATAATAAAAAGAGAATCTTTTTAAATTTAGCCTAGGCTAGGAAATCTTATATGTGTAATTATCTAATCGAAAGCTATAGAAGAGCTCCTTCGTGGCTAAGCGGTTAGCGTATGCACATTTGGCTTGAGAGACCCGGGTTTGATTCCCGACGGGAGCTCATGTGGTTTGGATTCCACGTTAATCAGTACGTACCGTCTCATATAGCTTCGTCGCTGGAAAGGGATGTTAAAATCAAAATTAAATCAAATCAAAGCTACAGAAATTACTGAACTAAATTTTAACAGAATTGTTTCTGTACCTCCTCAACTTACATTGTACGTTCAATCATGGTTAGCTGATACAAATGTGACTAATATCTAGCAATAAGCTTATCATACACGACTATTTGCTATATATACAGAAAAATGGTCTAAATCTTGCGTCAAGCGAAACAGGTTAGCAGCAGATAGCAATGCAAAAGGCATATATTTTAATTACTCTTGATCCTAGCCATAAGAGCTAAATAGAGACTTCTGATTGGTTGAAGTTATCCGTTTCTCGCCACGTAGCAAACATATAGCAGAAATCAAAAGCGAACTGCTGTCGGTTCCCGTTGCCGAGCATGCTAGCTTTCGAGCTAGTAATAAAAATCGTTTTTGGGTTCAAACCCTGCCCAAGGACAGTTTTTCTTTTTTTTTTTTTTTTTTTTTTACATTTTCATAACACTTTTATCATTAAAATAAGATAAAAGAAAATAATACTCTTTAGCACTTGTACGTAATATATAATTCATAAAAAGTAATTTACTTACGTTAGGAAACACAGCTGAGCAAGCGTCAGCGAGCAAAGAGGGTTAGAAGCAAGGATGTTATAAAATAGAGGATGTGCTCCTACGTATATTCACAATATGAACTGAATGAAGCCAAAAACACAACCGAGCATCGTGTAAAGCGGCACGTCTGATTGGCTGCTCTCGCTTCCGCCATGATTGTTGGCTCGAGACATTGCGATCTTAGTGGCGCGGAGTGGGCAGAGTAGGTGTGGCGAAGCTGTGACGTATGGCTTCACGATTTTGTTGTATGGGCAGATCCTCTATTTTATAACATCCTTGGTTAGAAGACCCGGATTACTTTGTTCCATCTTGATAATACGTCACACTCGGGTGGTGTAACTTCGCATAGTGGTGTAACTTCGCATAGCTGCTTCCTTGTGACAAAACAGATGGCTAGGGTAGGGCGTTAAAAAACTATGCATGCACATGTTGTCGATGTATACGAAGTGAAAGAGGTAAAATACTATGATAACGTTGTAAGGAACTTACCTCTTTGGTGAAGCCATGAATTATCTTAAGACACCTATTCTGAAGTCTTCCTATGGGAAACATCTTAAAAATAGGATTAATATGGAGGTATGGTGAAACTAAGCGATGAAATATGATATCGTGCATTCTAAATAAAAGAAAAAAGAAACAAGACTATGATCAATATACTGTAAATACAGAATACAACAGTGAATCATATAATCTTAAAATACCGTCTTTTGGGTTGTCTGGCAACGCTAGGACAGATACCGCTGCTGTCAACTTCCTGCCAATTTTAATGCAGTCTTCTTAAGGTTGCCACTCGCAAGATTTCCGAACGTCACCCAGGTTTGAAATACATTGCACGAATCTAGGAGCCAACGGACTAAATTTACAGACTTAAATATTAAGTTGACCATTAGTTGTATTCGTTACTTAAAATTGACATATTTTTACTGTAATCGAAAGCTAGGTTTAAATTCTTTTTAATCTTGCACCTGTACACTGTATATTAGTGCACACTGTGCACTGTACACCAACACTGTTTCACTTAAAAATCAAATTTCAATGTAATTCAACTGTACAAAGTATTTTCTCTTTCCAATTATTTATAATTCAACGTTTGATAAGAAAGATCATAAAAATCATTATAAATTTCTCATATTTCTTGCATATATAAATTGTGAAATGAATTTTTGAACAAAACAGATATACTAAAGAGTGTTCAGATTAATATGTTGGGTACATGCCGAAGTTCTACCCATTCGTGATAGGTAGCTGGTAAAAGGTATTGTGGCCAGCGCTCCAAGAGAAGGAATCGGTGGTTATGCTACCAGAAAACATTATAGCAGCAGCTGGCAGTGAGTGCGTACATGGCTCGTAACTGGAGAGAGTGTTGTACGTATCAAATGGACACCAATCAGACACTGTTTACTGTTTGAGTGCGATAAGGACAGTAGTGTGGTTTGGTCTCCCACAACATTAGGCAAGTCTATGGTCACTGGTCAGGGTACAATTGACGAAAAAAAGTCGTCACTGGTTTCAAAAATTCAGGGGCGGCGACAGAAGCTGTCACCATCAACTACCTGTTTGGTGGTCCATTTGTGTTTTCCGAAGAGAACTTAGACATAGCTATAACAGTCAGTTCGAATCCAACTGCAAAATAATTCGTGAAAACCTTCCAGGTATACAGGACAAGAGTAAAAACAAGGCTTGTAGCGCTGTTTCATCACAAAGTTCGATCATTGGGTTCCATACCAGCTGAATGGAATTCAACAAAAGAGGGTTGAGTCACGACATGCGTTCCCTAGCTTTCTTGGTACAAAAATGACCCCTTCTTGACACGTTTGTCACAGGAGATGTGAAGTGCGTCATGTACCGGAACGTGAAGCGTTCCAGGACTGCGTTTCTGAACTGTTATCATCGACTTCCAAACAAGAACTTCATCCCATGAAGATCTTGTTGAGAGTGCGACAGATGTTCAAGATATAATTCATTGGAAAGTCCTGGAACCTAATCAAACATTAATGTGGCCTTCTACTGTCAACAGCTGCCCAGACTGCAGGAATCATTGTGGTCAAATCAACCAGGCCTTGCCAATCACCAACAGGTTATAATCGAACATGATAATGGGAAGCCATACATTGCTGCGATAATAATCAAAAATTAATATACTTTGTTTCGGCGGTTTTATCCCAGCCGTCCTATTCCCCTGACTTGACCTCTACAGACATACACTTTTTTCGCCCTTTGCAAACCTCTTTCACTGGGAAGACTTTTGCTTATGTGGAGGCTGCGAAAAGTGCCTTACATGAGTTCTTCAACTCCAAACCTGTGGTGTGGAATTCATCATGTACCGGGAAGATGGCGAGTCTTGATCATGCTGATGATTATGCCTAGTTCTAGATGAGTTACATTTTGTATACTTCGCACTTCTATATGCACACCAAGCTCTTGTGAAACTTTAAGGTGTATTCAATGGTACATTCTCTCTGTACCAGTCAGTAATACGTACCACTTTGAGCAGTAATACAATATAAATGTATGCGTATTTAGTAAAAAACAAGGCAGGAAAACATGAAAATAAGTCATATTTCTGAATAACAACTACGAGTTAAGGAGGAAAATGAAACGAGTAATTCTGGATAAGGCACTTTAAAATTACAATAATTAATTAGTAATGCAACGTTGTAAACAGGATCATGTGGTTGTCATTAGGGGTCGTCATCAGCGGAACCTTAGCCAAATCAATCTCCGCTTTTGAATTTTGTTTACAATTGCGTACACATGTGCTGGTGGTCTTCGGACTTGGCTTCGGTTCAATATGGAACCCTATCTAGCTGTATTTAGCAAGTAAGAAATTTGTGTATATCATTTTAAAGCATCAAGTTATATGGAGTAAACTGAACTTTCGCAGTGACACCCCTGCACAAAAATTTGCATATTTGTCATTGTACAACACGAGTTTCGAAGAGAATTGCGAAATTTATGGTAATTATAAAGTTGTATCATCTTCATGCCATCACAGCTGGAGTGCGAACTTCAAAGCTTCTGGTTGTTAACTTGAAAGGATTTCATACAGACTCTGTTACTTGAGTTGTCTAAACTCAGTGCTGAATAGGGTAATTAACCCCCAATAGATGAATGGAAATATTATCGGATGTCCATTATTATATAACCACAATTAGTTGTACTCTTCAGGTTGTAATCTAGGTTGTTTCCATTAACTAGTTGTACCAGTGTCATCGCCCAAGGATGATCAAATACGTCCCTCCTTTCTCCCAATCTTAAGTGAGATAGGAAGATCCTCGGAAAATGTTGATTACAATGGATGCATTACAGCTTATATGAGATCATGTGGCGTACACCTATCTAATGTTTTTTATAGTCCAGTGTCTACTGTCCTTAAATTAACAAAAGAACGATTATGTGCTGGGGCAGGTGTACCCCTATATTCTTTAAAGCAATTGAGCGTATACCTACCAAAAATTTTAGTGTTACGTCACTGGCTAAGATTCCCGATGGGGGCACTATGCCGAAAAAGTATCAAAAGCTTTTTCAGGTTAGAAATACTGAATGAAGTTTTCCTGGGTTTTACTCATACACACCAGGCAAATGCCGGTGTGGTACCTACCTTATAGGACCCATGCCGCTTCCTTCCTTCCCTTTTCCCGGATAGTATGTTCGCCGAGGTCTGTGTGTCATCTCTCAATGTGTGACAGACCATTCTGAATGGGCATAGATACCAAAAGCCCAGAAATCTAAATTTTAAATCCTAAACTACCGGCTAAAATGTACATATTGAGAAGAGATGTAAAGTTATCCAAATATTCAAAGACAAGAATGTGAGTAATAATTCTGGGGTATGTTTTTGTACAAGGGGTCCAGAAGCACGTAAGAAACACAAAATTTACAGGAGAAATGAGTGATGCAAGTAGTTAGACGTAACATAACGTAACGAAATCTAACCTAACCTAACATAAACTAACGTAAGCTAACCTGAACTAACCTAAACTAACGTAATATTAGTAGAAATAAGCGAAATTCTATCTTTTTTTTGGGGGGGTGGGAAATTATACGGGACTCCTACACTAATATAACATAAACTAAACTAACCTAACGTAACCTAAACTAGCCTAACCTAACTTAAACCAACCTTACCCTAAACTAACCGAATATGAACAGAAATTACCAAAATTGTAACATTTTGTAGAGAAAAGAGCTGGACCACTTCTGCTAAACATAGGTCATAATTCTTATAAGAACGCTGTAAAATATGTCAAACTTTCACGACAGGTTAAATGAGAAATACTTTTCTTTAGGAAGTGTAACCATACTCTTTGGTGTAACTACAGTATATAAATTCTTCAGATTGAAAAATAACTTTCTAACAAGTATAACAATCAACTCCAGCATATACAATACAAAATAATTATCTTTTGGGCCTAATAACACTAGTTAGGCGAGTGGAACCTAAATCTGCACCTTAAGATATAAAAACCTTAATAGATATTACCAAAGAAAAAAATAAAATATATCTAATCGAATTGGTCTGACACTTTGATAGTTTATTTGACTTTACATTTTGTTTTGTTTTGTTTTGTTTTTTTGCCAGTTATTCCAACTCTATTGATTTCTAATGTAAGATGCATGTAGAATTCATATACCGTATATCTACAGTAGGAAACTCATCTAATAATTTCATTGATATTATTAGATGTAGTTAGAAGTAGTTAATTTAGTAGTTAGTTCAAAATTCAACATGGTTGATTCAAACGTCAATTCCAGTTGACCAGAACGGTTTTGATACTAGCTCCTAATTGAAGCTTTCGTCACGAAATGACACATGACAGTAATCAAAAAGTTTAATTCCAAAAGTGACTGCCAGAGGCGATGGAGACAATGACCTAATAAAATATCACATACTAATCTGATTTTTAAAAAAAAAAAACAAAATTGCACGACCTAATGTAACTAAAAAGCCTTAAAGCTGGCAGAAAGTAGCACTAGCAATATAAGTGTAGTGTAGCCAGTGTTGCCACAGTCCTAGCTCTGAAGTGGGCTGAAAAATAGTACCAAATTGAAACAAAAAGGGCTGAATTCGTTATTTTATGCCAGTGTAATACATGGCTCTATAACATGAAACTAAAAGAGGTAAAGTTCTAGAACACTATCACCTCTTCCAAGAAATCAAATCAAGAAAGTGCTCTTTTTAAAAATTACTTTTTAAAAACATACAAATAGGAGAACCCCGAAACCGTGGAAGTAGATAACACTTTTCTCGCACGTAGGAAGTATAACAGCGGCCGCAAATTAACAGGAAAAACAGTTATTATCTTCGGTACGTATTGTAAGGATACCGTAAGCAACTCTATTTCAAAATGATCAGTAAACCAAAACGGTATTATGGCCATATATGAAAAATATATAAAAGGAGGAACAAATCAATCATCTCCGAGTTCGTGTGTAAACAGTACGTTATAATAAAGTATTAAAATATAAATTATTGCACCTTATTCTCGCCTATTTCACGACCTATGGAGGATAATAGACTGTAAGAAGAATATAAAGTAAGTAAACTGACATTTATTAAAAAATGTAAAACCGGTCCAGCGCCCTAGAACCTTTCGTGAAAGACATCACAACACATTATTAAGAATTTTTACTCACAACAGTATCTATGGTGCTGAATTGGGTAGAATTGTACCAACTTTTTCACAAAAAGGGCTGAAAATGTCAGCGTGGTACCAACGGGCCGATGAATGACAAAAAGGGCTGAATTTGGTACAATTGTACCAAGTGTGGCAACATTGAGTGTAGCCCATTTTTTTTTTTTTTAAAAAAAAAAACAAGTTCTAAAATCATTAGAGTTACGATGTACCTTATATAAGGAGCATATAGATAGATTAAATTTTGTAAAGGACTCTTCATCATTTAAATTTTATAAATAATATAAATATTATATGATCATATTACAATAAGTGTGAATGAGTCTCAAAATTACAATTTAATTTTTCTATTTTATCAAAATTAATAAAATCCCTAAATTTCGCTTAATCATGGATTAAAATTTCTAAATGATTATAGTTATTCAAAGCTAATGAATGTTCCACGCATTCAAGATTTGGGGCATTTGTGGAGAATTGTAAGTTATTACAATGAACTTAAAAGTTTTAGTAGTTAATTTTGTTACTTACGTCGTAATAGCATTGATATATTTCGAAGTAGTGCTTATTTGAGCATTTACTTTGGTCCCCATCGCAGTTTCTGTAAGAAAATTAATAATAATAAAAATAATAATAATAATAATAATAATAATAATAATAATAATAATAATAATAATAATAATAATAATAATAATAATAATAATAATAATAAATATATGGTGTCTTCTGCTTGCATTCTGAAATACTGCGTTAGTCCCTGTGTATTCAAATAAGAATTTATTTTCAAACTTTTAAAATGTATACGTTTTCTTTTACTATTATGAAATTCTGCAAAATCAAATTTTCTTTAAAACTCAGAGGAAGTGTACGGTTGTACATCGTACACATTCAAAAATTCACTAGTAAAATAATAATAATAATAAAATAGTATGGTATTTTAACTTAATACTCTGAATAGTAGTTTTAAAATATTTGGTAACAGACGGCAATCATAATTTGACACTGTTTATTATATTCAGTGTTCGAAGTGGAAAAAAAAGCAGAGGCGGTATGCTTTATTAAGATTTTGACTCGACATACCGGCTATCTAAATGTTGAAATACAATGAGGGTATGTTGCCTAAAAGATTGCATTTCAATTTACATGACTAAAAACCATTGATGAGCTTCTCTGAAGTTACGGGGGTTGGGGGGTGGGGGTGAATGAAGAAACCTTGGTGCACCGCCAACAACTTCCTGATTTTTAAAAAATATCCCCTTATGTTGTATTACAGAGAAATATAAACGTAAATGTTCAAAAACCGAGATTTTATAATAACAATTTCCTGTGGAAAAACTCTCGGACCCCCTACTCGACTGAGGGGTATTTCAGTCACCTGAAGATCCACCTCCACAGTAGACAACACCTGAATTCGCCCGTCCTCAAAACACGATATTTACATGCGTTAAGGCAAGAAGACACACACACATACATGCATAAGAGAGAAAGAATTCAATATGACACATCAAAATATAAATTAGATGAACTTCTTTGATGACACCTTATTTTAAAAACAAAAGATAGGGAAAATAACAAAAATGTCATGTTGTCAACTTAGAAATTATTTCTATATAATAATTACTGTGTATAAAAATGGATTTATTAAAGATACTTAGCATCCACTGTCCAGTGACGGTATGTCTTGATCATTGAAAAAACAGAGGTGGTATGCCTTTATCACAGTAAAACCAGAGGCGGTATGGAATACCACCGTATATCGCCTCACTTCGACCACTGATTATATTACTACGACATTCAGTTTTAATACTAATATTCATTATTTATTGAAGTAAATACTCGACAGGTTCTTTGATATTTGCATAACTATTCGAAATTAGCCTCATATTTGAATAACCATTTGGACAATTGTTTGATATTTAAATGAGTACTTAAATAATTGTTTGCTATTTTTAGAACAGTTACTTGAACAATTGCTTGATATCTGAAAAACGTCTTCAACAATTCTAGTTGAATGCCATGAGCATCATATGTGTTGCTCACCTTATTTTTCTCTGGGGCCATGAGCACCATATATGATGCTCATGCTTGATATCACAAATTACTAACTTATCCAGGTTCTTGAGCATCATATATGATGCTCATTGTCACAAATTACTGTGAGACAATGAGAATCACATATGGTGCTCGGCGCCCATTGGTATATTTTCGGGAGAAACAAAAGATCGTGACAAAAATGTGATATAACTATAAATAATCGAGCCAAAGGTAAGATGAAATTTATGGCCTCCTGGGACCAGTAGCCTCAAATCACCTTGGCAGTCAACCTGTTAAATGACTATTGAATAATTTTGATATTTGGATAACTGTTCAAATAGCTTTTTTTAAAAAAAAAAAATACTTTCAAACAATTGCTAAATATAATTGTTTGACATTTGAATAACGACTTCAATAATTCATTTTACTAGAATAAGAATTTTCTCATTTTAAATATTTAAATAAGTAATCAAATAATTGTTTGATATTTAAAACTATTGAAAAAAAGTAAAGAAAAACTAAATTACCACAAATGACATCCAGAGCGTAAAGTGAAATATAGTGAAGAATATTAATTTTCGGTGAATTTATTTGCTCCTGGAGTTTTTCAACTAAAATTTGAGCGTTCTCGTGGAATGTTGGGACAAATTGCTCCAATATTTTGAAATGAAATGCTGGTGTAAGTAATTTTCGATGTTTGTGCCATTTTGACCCTGAAAATAAATGAAATTAGCTTATTAGTATATTCAAAAATGATTCTCATCTTTATTAAACACAACACTCACCTCGAAATACTTACAACTAACATTTGTGCCTATTTGCTTTTTCGACATTTAGGAAATATGAGAAAGTTTTACATTAATTCAATACTTGAATTTGATTTTACCTACTAGAAAAAGAAAACGATTCTTTATAGTATATTTATTTATCTACTCAAAACAATAGACTATATTGAATTATATTATTTTTAATTGTAATGTAACCCAAGTGATATAAAATTCTCTTTCCAGTTAAAAGAAAAGTAGTTGACCCCTCAATTCCCCAGAAATTGAGCCTGGCGTTGTCACGGATGCTATTGCCTTCTTCGTTGTAAGATCAAAATTTGAGAGAACGTTTTGGGAAACTAAAGTCGGTTACATATCATGAAATATTGTATCAAATATTTGAGCAAGGTGGTAATTGAACGTGTACGATACCAAGTTGTATGCAACTTTTGACTTTGTTACAACGTTTGATACAACTGTTCTAATATAAAACATGTTCTGTTCCTATCCACCGTTGCATCAACGAAAACAAACGAAAACCACTGTGCGGTGGAGCTAAACGTGGAAACGGGAAGCAATTGAAATGCTTATTGATGCCTACAAGCAGCATCCTATTTTATATAACTGTAAAGTTAAAGAATATTACAGTAAATACAAGCACAAAGCAGGCTTGGAAAATATTGTAGCTCAAGTTATTCTGGCAAGGCCAGAGATCGCAGGTTGGTGAGCGTTGACATTTCACATGTACGGTTCACATTTCCAATTGCTCGTTTATTTTAAGATTTTCGGTTAAAACAGCTTACTTCTAAACAACTGCCACAAGCGAGTACCGCATTGCGCTCTATGCCTAGCAACAAATGTAACAATTGAATGAAGAAATGTAAACAAATGAGGAACAAAATTAAGTTTTGTATTTAATCATTTATAGTACGCGTAAAAGTTTTAGCTAACTTATTTGACCAAATGTCTATCAAAGATAAGTTTGATACAATATTTGATGGAAAATTATGACCATGTATAATTGGCTTAACAGAATGAATAATAAGTTTTTGGTAATACAATATTCATTTTCATACCTCCACTGGTAAGCAATCCGCTGCCCATCCAGTCTTTCAACGCAACGATGTAATATTTACTCTTCTCGATGTATTTTATGCTGCTTAAGACACTCTGAAATTAGATAAAGGAAAAACATGATTAAGAACCTGTGTCTTCAGTATCTATATATCAAAATGCTAGATTTATATGTTTGTCTTCAATTCTTTCGACAATGAAATCTCGAAAGCCACAAGTACTAGGAAACGTGCCGTTTCTGCTGGTCGATTCCAAATTTTGCTTATATTGTCTAGTTCTAGTTGAATATTTAAAAAAAAACATGACCGTCATTTCTTTATTACATTTTTTAGGGGTACACTGGAAGTGTTGATTTTTTTAAAAAAATAAATAAAACATCATATTCTACAGGTTATACAATTCCAACACCACATATTTTTATACAGGGGGTTGTATATAGGCTATATCTCAAGCGTTTTTTTTTTTTTTTTATAATGGCCAAATGGTAATGAAAAACGAAGGATAACCATTTCCCCAGTTTAAGATGAATCTTTATTGTTTGAAGTGTTTTGCCTAATGAATACCATACATCACTGACATTATAATTAATTGTGTATGTAATGTATTTGCTTACTACATACTGCATGCGAGAAGAAAGAAAATATTGACCATAAATGAACTAGAAACTACAACCGAAAGTGGGCGCAAATCTTGCAATTCTCAAAATAATCGTAAAATATCTTCCCTTTATGGTACCCGTTGCCGATTTCTATCAAGACTTCTTTCACTTGTGTTTGTAAAGGGACATGTACAGATGTTGTGAGGAATGACAACGAGATTCATGCTCATATGTGAATGATGCGCTGTGTAGAGAGCGCAGGTTCAGCTAGTTCAATATGGAACAATCACATTCAAAAAATTAACTTTTTTGGGGATTTTATTGTGAGATAATTACTCTCCAGATGGTATTCGTTTGAGCCCAGTAGAAGCATTTATTCGGAAAAGCCGACACTGATAGGGTGATTCTGTAATGTATTTTTGTTGGAGACGAGATCATAGGGCGGGAAATGCATTGTACTGACTGTCGGGGAGGGGGTTTATCTTTCATAGTGATCTGTACCAGGCGCACAACCAGAACCTTTTGTGGGGAGAGGTTCAAGATTTGGGAGGGTCAATACTATAAGCCACTACGTTTATGTAGCATTGAACGGGTATTATTCTGCATCCAAAAATACGATAAGTAATTTAAAAATACTTCCACCTATATTTTAAGAGAAAACAGTTGAGAATGCTCCAAGAGCATTGCAAGAACGAATTTAAAAAGAATGGAAAGATGGAGCAGGAAGGATAACTGTGATTGTTCATACATCTAAAAGTAAATCTTTTTATCCGCACCTTCTTCTGTTTCTCGCAAAAAAATCGCAAAATATTCTCTCTCAATGACTTACGATTTCCGATATATGGCTCCTTAAATCTCCCGAAATTCGGCCAATATCTAGGGAACGCTGGCCAGTTGGACAGTGGTCACCCGTTACTATTTGGTATCAAAATATTCGCCATCCTCTTAGGTATTGATCAACACCAATATGATCTCTCTATGACTTATAATTACCTAGATATGGCTCCTTAATTCTCCCGAAATCAGAACTATTTTTTCGATAATATCTCGGTAATAGTAGGTTGTAGAGAGATGATATTCATGATAATCAATACTTAAGAGGATGGTAAATATTTTGGTACCAATATTAACTGGTGGCCACTGGCTAAACCAGTGGCCACCGGTTACTGTTTGGCACCAAATTATTCACCATCCTTTAAGATATTGATCAACACCAATATAATCTCTCTAGAACTTACGATTCTCGAGATATATTAGCACCTTAAATCTTCCGTTCCTTGTGAATACCACTTTTTTTATTTACTGAATACCACTTTGTGCAAAGAAATTTTAATACTGTTTCTTGATATTTTTCAATCTGGGTGAAAACATGGGGATTGAGCTCCATGTTTTCAAATTAAGATTTCCTTAAAAGGTTCAAAGTAAAATTTCACCATTGTTTCTTAATACAATATTTCAAATTAACAATAAATACGTATACTTGCTTCGATATCCTTTGACTCTAATACTGCAACGACATGGACTTGAACCAATCTGATTCGAAGTAACTTTGGAAATTTTCTGCAAACCTCTTGGATCTTGTTAAAGAAATCTGGAAATAAACAGTTATAAACATAAATAAACTTCGTATTTTGGACCGAAAATTTTTTTAAGACTTTAAGCTAAGTTTCCACGCTGCAAGAATCTTGTAACTGTCATTAACAAAAATCTTGCAATCCTACCATATTTCTCCATATAAATATAGCCTATAATGTTGAAAGGGACATGCAACAATCTTTTCATCTTGCAAAGAATCAAACCATGTGCTACTTTCTGCGTTGTCTTGCTTGCCACCTGCTATCGCCCTCCCACTGACATCAGTTTCGCCGCTTCCGAAACGACAGATTCTTCTGGACGGAGAGGGGAACCGCACCAAAATACACGTTTTTAATGAGGAGGTTCACTATTTGTCCACTAGAGTGCAGTGCTGCATGGGAGGGGAGAAGAAAGAACAGTGCTTTCAGGAAATGGGATTGCAAGATTTCCTAATGACAGCTATCATTCTTGCACCACGTCAACCTAGCTTTAGAAACTATGCTATGCGTAATGATGGAAAATTTTATAGAACGCTATCTCTATCTGTGTGTTTATCTACAAATATCAAAGCAGAAATACTTTTCTGATAGCAATTTAGTTTCTCAGCAATAAATTTCATGTCCTTAGTTACCCCTGTTATACCCACCAACCATAAGTAGTAAACATCTGGCATTTTCGATCTCAATCGCCATACAGTAAAAACAGTGAAAGATACAAGTATAGTGACAGCGATGACTTGTGAAACGTAGGTTCTGCACCAATCATAGAACTGTTTTTTTTTTTTTTTTCACGTGTGATGCATCGGAAGAATTCGGCACGATTCGTGAAGCTGCCTTCCGAGAGCACACTTGAAAAAAAGTAAAACAACGAAAGTGCACCAAAACTAGAAGACATAGCGAACAAGCGATTTTAAAAAAGGCAGCACATAAAGAAAGTGAAACGGAAAATGTCCGGAACACGATAACCTGGAAAGCGGAAACTGGAAAATTTTGCGGAAAAACCGAAAGCTAAAAATTTCCGGAAAGTGAAAAATATTTTTTATTTGTTAAAAGCGGGAAACGGAAAAAAAATTTCCAGAAAAGCAGAAAATGGATTTTTTTTTCAGAGAAGAGGAAATGGAAAAGTTGAGAACGGAAAATCGGAAAACTATTTTTCCAAAAATCATCATTCTTAGCATAAACCATTACGATTACCTCAGAGAACTTGCAAAATATTTCAAAAGCTGTATGAAATGATACAAAACGAAAAGGTGCACTGCAAAGAGCAAAGCGTTAGCGTACACTTGTGTATTACTTTGTCCACTGTCTGTATTACTATTCCGCTGTCAGTCAGTCCGTTAACTATTCCTACAAAAGTGAAAAAGCAACAATATACGGTTGAAAATGAAATGAGATCTTTGAGTTTTACGTCCCACGCTTGTGCCGGTTAGGCTAAAGGAAACGGTGGTGATGAGAGATGAATGAAATGGTGGAATGAAAAAAGTGGGAGGAAACGGGAGAACCCCGAAAAAACCCACACACACGGTGCTTGTCCACCACCAGGTTCACTTGGCGGGGGCTGGGATCGAACCCGGGACCCCAAGCACCATAGGTGAACGCTCTACCACTGAGCAACCGCGGGCCCTAATATACGTTGAGTGTGATTGTCCTACTGCGAAGGTAATGACAACCTTTCTAACAATAAATCAATACCATTTTTTGTCCAATACAAAAATCATACGTTTCGCACTCATATTTATTAATAATCCTGTATATATAGGTACAAATAAACAAAAGTTTCGTCAGAAATGCAAGTCTTGGACGCTTAGTATGAAAAAGCTTCTTTGCATTTCTCATGTTACCATCACAAACAATTCCTACATTTTATCCGATGTCCTTATCATTTTTCTAATCAATTCTTGTTTTATAGTCGGTTTCGAAACTTTTTGTTGTGTGATACATACCTTTACCATTTATCATATTAATAAAAAAGCAAGTAAGTACCGCTCAGGCTGAGCGTCATTATACGATAGTTTCTTTCTTTCCTGCGTTTCTTTCTTTTTTCTAGAAAATCAATAAAACAGTAGAAAACTTGAGGAAAAGTTGTGAAGAATATAGGATGAAAATAGATGTGAGAAAGACAAAAGTCATGATGATTAGGACCAAGTGGTTGGTAACAAATATAGAAATAAGAGGAGAGAGAAAAGAACAGGTGACTAGTTTTCAATAGCTGGGTAGTATTGTTAGTGATGATATGAAGTGCGAACGTGAAATAAATGCTAGGATAGGATTGCCGAAAGAAGCCTTTAAGAGGGAAAAAAAATCTATTTTGTGGGACCTCGAACAAAGAGTTGAGAACACGTCTCATAAAATGCTTCGTGTGGAACATTGTACTGTACGGAGCATAGGGATGGTATCGAGACGAGACGAGACGAGACTTTGTACAGTCTCGGTCTCGTCTCGGTTTAAAAATAGCTGTCTCGGTCTCGGTCTCGTCTCGAGTCAAAAATCGCCGTCTCGGTCTCGGTCTCGTCTCGGTCAACAAATGCTTGTCTCGATCTCGGTCTCGGTCTCGAGGGCCAAATCTCGGTCTCGTCTCGGTCTCGTCTCGAAAGTCTCGAAATAAATAGGTGAAATTAAAATTGTAAAAGTATTATTATTGTAAAGTCTGTCGTTTCTGCTTCTTATTTTTGGCCTCATTCTTGACTTAGAATTATAGTATGGTGTACTTCTTCAGAGCTAATTTGCTAGCGCTGATGCCTTCCATGCGTATGTTCCAGTTTCAATCAGTGGGTATATCATATCTGGGATAAAATTCTAATAGTAACCCATATTTCACTTTCAGCAAAAGACTTTCTCATATGGCCTCAGTACTGCCTATACAATTAAACTCCATCAAATTAACTTCAGTACTATACAGTAGTTTATTTCCTTCCTTAGAATAAGAATTGTTCAATACATTCTAACGGATAACGCAACACATAGCAGCATGAATGTATTTAATCGTACCGAAATTAAAATTTTACAATTTCTCATTTATTATCCAATACATTCTGTTTTGACTGTCATTTTAAAAACATAATATAACGTTCATTATCTGAACAAATAGGGTAAATTATTACTACAATATATTTTGTTTAAAATTGATAAAATGCTTTATTACTGTTTCACATCTACGTGCTTAATTGACACCTTATAACACGAAATTCCTGAACTTTGTGGTGGGAGCTAGGGCACTCATCTTTGCTATGTGTGGCCTCGGGTTGCATCACGAAACAAGTTAGATTGAAAGTAAGATGTTTCGCATAGTTCGCGTCTAAATTTAAGTACATTCTGTTTCTTATACAAGTTCCTAAAGTTGTAATGCATTACATACGCATACGTATATCCACTGCCGTAACATAGATTAAGCTTATTCCTGAGCTCTTAGCGGTGCATGTGATCTGTATTCGAGAAAACCAATCGTGCGTTCATTACATATTATATAAGTATATAGTTAATTCGAGCTAGCTGTATCTATTTTCTCTCTCGCCAAAACAAGTGATTCTTAACTTTCTAGTTTTCTTTTGTTTTCATTTTCGTAGTTTTGCAGGAACATGAAGTATTAAATAGTCAAATATATATATATATATATATATATATATATTTCACTGTATGACTTTCGTTAAATTTTTGGATCCAATTTTACCCTACCTTACCTAGTAAATTTATACAGTACACACACACACACACACACACACACACACACATATATATATATATATATATATATGTATATATATATATATATATATATATATATATATATATATATATATATATATATATATATATATATATATATATATGAACATTAGTGGTAGACTATGTTAAGTCACTTTTTGGTCAAATTGAGTTAGAATATGTTCTTTCTAGTGGTGTAATAATGTAAGTCTAAAGCCATCTTACTACTTTGTAACTACTTAGTATAGTTTGAAAAACAGTATTATAGTTTGAAAAACAGTATCTTAGTTAAGGAACCGGTTTTTCGCTTCTCCTGTAAAGTTACGAAATTATGACTTGGTTTAGTTTACCTCTGAGGTCTCGATATAAAAGCATCACCATCATCATAATCAAGCATTATCAATCCACTGCTGGATGAAGTCTTCCCAAGTTTTCTCTACAACTGTCTATCTTGGGTAATTCTTTTCCAGGTTACTTCCCAGTAGTTCCTGATTTTGTCACAATTTCTTGTATGCGGGCATTTCCTAGGCTGTTTTTGTCACGTGGTATCGAATCTAAAATTGTTTTCGTCTATTGATCATAATTTCGTCTTGCAATATGTCCATCACATTTTCCGGTCTATTTTAAACATTATTTCATTAGTATCAGTCATTAGTTACCAAATAATTCATTTCTATATATTTGGGCTAAGAATAGTTCATATCCTCTACTTTTGGAGCACAGACACGCTACTTTTTGATCTTCGGATCTGGCAACACTGACTCAATTATTTAAATCAACACAATGTAAGAACCCCCATTTACTGTAATGGCTAGTACGCTTGATTTTGGTTCGCATGGGCCCAGTTCGATTCCCGGTGGCGGTAATGTTCAACGACCGAAGTTTTTCGGATTCCACTATGATCAGTAACTCGACGTCTCCTTTAGCCGCCGTAGCATAATCGTGAGACGTTAAACTAAAACAAAACAAAACAAAAATCAACACAATGTGTATTACTAACTGTAAGTCTTTGAATAATTGCATATAGCTATATGGTATGGATCGAGTTTGAGGTGATCGGTGGTCAAACTATAACAAGTGAAATGCAGTTAGGGTGTAATTAAAATTTTAATAAAGCAGTGTTTTAATCTAAAAAATACACCAGGCCTAAGGCTTAGGGAGAACAACTAGTGCTACTGAAAAGTTATCAGTTACGTTTAATTTCAGTTACAATTTGCTTTTACATGTATTGCTGGAACGAAAACTTTGACATTAACATTATAAGTAGCCTAAAGACTATGAAAAACATCGTGTTTTGAAAACATTCTTGCATCATAAAACAAATTACGAGTAATTTTAAAATATTTTGCACTTTAGCTACGTTATTTGCACTATATTTATAATAATGTTTAGCAATTTATTTAAGTTCGCAACGCTGCTTAAAATAATGTAACTGCGACTTGTAATTAAAACTACTGACTCGGTTAGAACCCCGAGAAAACCCACGCACTAAACTAAATTAACTGAACAGAAATATGTAATATCAAACGTAGTGCAATTTGAGAAATTACAAATTTATGTTGCGTTGGCAACATTGCTTGTTTATCTACTGGTATTGCAGAGTATCTAGAAGAATTTTCCCTTCCACATTTCACACAACATGTTAAAAAAATCAGCATTTTTAATATATATGACTATTATTATAACTAGATGAAATACCCATTTTTCGCATGGGACCAGTATTTGGAAGTCAAGGCCTGTGGGAGTATCACTATCTCAGCAACCGCGAAAACTATATATTTGACACTAATATCGGTCATTTTGTATTACTTTTACATGTCTCGGAACCCTCTCCCCAGCAGGTGAAACCCAGCCCGCATGCACTGGTAGCTGAATTTGAAAGTCATCGCTAATGGAAGTGACACCATTGATCTCAGCGACCGCAAAAACTATACATTTGACACTAATATCGGCCATTTTGGATTACTTTTACATGTCTCGGTATCCCTCCTGTGAACTCCGGCCCGCAGCTGAATGGGGTGAATTTGGAGGTTAATGCGATCGGAGTTTCAACATTGATCACAGAAAACGCGAAAACTATTTGACACTAATATCGGTCATTTTTTATTATTTTTACGTCTCAGTAATCCCCTCCCCCGCAAGTGAACCACGGCCTGCATGCACTGGTAGCTGACTTTGAAAGTCATCGCTAATGGAAGTATCATCATTGATCTCAGCGACTGCGAAAACTATGTATTCGACACTAATATCGGTCATTTCTACTACTTTTACATTTCCCGGTAAACGCCCCTCCTGATTCAAAAATTAAAAAAAAAAATGCTTCTTCTTGGTCTGAGGCCTGGGACATGATACTTGTCACCCAAATTTCGTAACTCTTGGACTCTCGTCTGGTCCCCAGGCCGCACACAGGCAATCAGAAAGACAGGCACGCAGACACACAGACAAACTCTTCCTTTTACTTATATTAGATACGATATACAGGCGAGGATCCAAGGGGAGTGTTAAACGGGTTATATCTCCCCTAGACTCTCAGCTATACACTGTATAAAATAGACTTCAATCCTACTTCTTTCTTTACACTGGATAAAATGTCAAACTATGGTTTAGCCCCTCCCTCGATCATATCCTGGATCCCCTGGTACACACACACACACACACACACACACACACATATATATATATATATATATATATATATATGTGTGTGTGTGTGTGTGTGTGTGTGTGTGTGTTGAGAGAGGGAGATGACTATACACATTAGCAGTGGATTTTGTTTCGGGAGAGGCTTGAGAACGAGTAAGAAATATTTGTGTTGTACGTGCAATGCGAAAAAATGATCACAAATCTATTTCGGGAGGGACTTCAGTCCGATAGCCATCCCCTAAATACGCCACCGAACATTAGTCAACTGTTCCCATATTACCTAATACAGCAACGAAAGAAATTTTGAGAGAAGGTCAATAATAATAGTTGTCTATATCAATATTCGAGACGAGACCGAGACTTTCGAGACTGACCTAAGTCTCGTCTCGGTCTCGTCTCGATTTATAGAACTCCGTCTCGGTCTCGGTCTCGTCTCGGTAGATAAAAGGCCGTCTCGGTCTCGGTCTCGTCTCGGTATATAAAAGGCCGTCTCGGTCTCGGTCTCGTCTCGATAATTCGAGACGATACCGAGACGAGACCGAGACTTGTCTCGGTCTCGGTACCATCCCTAACGGAGCAGAAACATGGATATTACGCAAAAATGCTTGAAAATGACTGGAAGGTTTCGAAATGTGGGTGTGTAGAAGAATGGAGATAATTATCTGGGTTGGTGGGAAAAGGAATGAGAGGAGGTTAGGAATGATGGGGAAGAAAATAACAATTTTAGATACTATTAAGAAGAGGAAGAGAAACTGATTGGGACATTTCCTAAGAAGGGACTGTATCATGAGGGACTTGCTAGAGGGTATGGTGGCAGAAAAGACAAGAAGAGGGCGAAAGGGGCTACAATTAGTAGACGTTATCAAAACAGGAGAATCGTATATAAAGACAAAGAGGTTAGCGGAATACCGTGGAGGATGGAAGCTTCTCAATTATGGAAAGGGACCTGTAATGGCAGAATACCTATGATGATGATGATTTTTTAGGAACATCATTAGTGTTACCTCCTCAAGTCAATTACTGTCTGTCCTGCTGTTAGGACATACATAGTTTTGATACCTTGGACAGAATGTTGTATGACTTATTATTGTTTATTCCATAATAATCTGTGATTATCCTTTGCGCTTTTTATAATAATTAATGAGTTTGCATAGAATAACATAGTTTGGACTTATGCACTTATGCATAGCGTAGTTTGGAAGTCACAACATAAAATACAAGAGACAGAAACATCTTGTCACTCTGCCAGCGGTGGTTTGGCAAGAACCACCAAATTGAATGTCAGTATTCTGTAAACGAGCCCACCTTTGGACATGAGGTTGCATCACAAACAAGAATGCGAAGTCTCGTGAGTCGCCATAAAAGTCATATGAATAGATTTTCTTCTTTTTTCCATATGTATACATATGTTTTATCTGTTTGCTTACTCTGAACTCGTAATGGTTCAACTAACACAAATTACAGATAAACATCACTTTAATAGATCATATGAATTGGAGGATGTTTCAATTTCTTTATTTTTTGTTTATATATATAGGCTTTGTTTAGAATCGTTACATAGCTCTAATGTGTTGATATGTCGCTGAGAACTAGCTGGTTTTACTTTTAACTGTCAACAGTTTCTCGGAGAAAACTAGAACTGTTTTGTGGCCATAACGTTAGCTGCATACATACCTTTGGCACCGAAAATTTGTGCTCGGTTCCAGGTGGGAACTATGTGGTTCGGATCCCACATTAAGGTTTAGGTCCTCGTCTTATTTAACCTAGGTATTGAAAATGGACGGTAAAACAAAATCAACTATCGAATCACAGAGAAGGTAAAGCTTCAAAACTGAGTTATACTTTAAAAAAAATAGCAAAAGTTAAAAAAGGTAAAGGGTATTCCGAATTCAGGATATTATAGGAAGTATGACATACAGGAGATAATATATTTAGTATCAGCACTAACTCTTTCTCCCCCAGGTCTCATTTCATAGAACTTCGGCGGGCCACCAAGTCAGGGGCGGATCCAGGACCGACTTCTGGGGGTGCGGTGGGTTGTCATACTGCTACTTTTAAGGGCTCAAACTTTGGGACGGGTTTTATTTATATATATAAAATAAGAAAGTTTTCTCTTCTGGGGGGAGGGGACAATCGCCCCGATCGCCCCCCCCGGATGCGTCCCTGCACCAAGTCACATTAGAACAATAGTAGAACGCACCGGAAATCAAATTTTGTGCGTGCACGTAATAGTTAATACAGAACCAATCAACACGCTGAGTGTCTCGGTTGACCCGATCCACAGAATAAGAGTAATTTGTATCCTGTTTATTCGCTATCTTTGTAAGAATTCTTTACTATGTTCTAGACCTACATTAGAAACCAAAAGGATTTTCTCCCAAACTATAAGGCGCTATTACCTTCATCTCTCAATTCTTCACTTCTCTACAGATATTATTCTTATATCAGTGTATTGTGTACATAAACATAACTTTTTTTGCTTTGAAAAAAAGAGCATTAAAACTCAAAAAATATTTTTAAAAGATCTAAAAATATACAAAATAAGAAAAAAGGCTCTGAAAAAGCTGAAAATATATTTTTTTTAAAGGCACTAACTAAAAAGTCAGTATTATCAATTTACAAACTTTTGAAATCTGTTCTATGTCAAACAAATCGATGCTTATTATAAAATTGAGTTTTTAGGTAATTGTTAGGCAAAATTTGTTTAGTTTAGCACAGCCCCAAAAATATTTCATTGATAATCACTCACTCACTCACTCTATGTCCTATGGAACCAGGAGGTTCAATGCCGCGTTCACAAAAGCTCTCCACTGATTTTTATCCTTAGCTAACTGCATCCAGTTTCTACTTTGTATTCCAATCTCTGCGAGATCCATCTTAATATTGTCCTCCCATCTGCGCCTAGGTCTTCTTAATGGTCGTTTTCCGATTGGTCTTTCAGTCAAGACTTTGAAAGCGTTTCTACTTTCTTCCATTCTAGCTACATGACCCGCCCACCATTTTATTGATAATAGTGACTTTTTAGTGCTCTCCCTTTTATTTTCTACTTTTTAGTACTTTTCTCAAGTCGATTTAAAGTTCTTTTATTGTTTGATTTTAGCGCTTTTCTTAAAAAATATTTTCTGCCTTTTAACTCTACTAATGGTTTTAAGAAGTTTGCTTTATTTTTCCACTTCCCGTTACCCCAGTAGTTCAGGTAAATACCTAACTAAAGGGAGTAACTTGCTATAAAATGGTCAGGCCTACGAAACCTTATGTGAACACATTTTTTATTCTTTTTTTAGTTGTCTAGTGTCACGAAATTTTACGTGAAGGTACACATAATTGCAGCATTAACGATGTATGCCATTAAGGAGTTTCATGGTTTAGTTCCGAAGACTATCATGAGATCCTAATGAAATTTACATGGCACCACCATAAATATACATGGGACTACCATAGATTTACATGCAACCATCATAAATATGCATGGGACCACCATAAACATAAACTTACATAGGACCGATATAAATATACATGAGATCAACATAAATATAAATTTACATGGGACCACCATAAATATCTTATGTGTGAATATACGAAGCCCTCCGAAAATCTGTCTTATATTCCCCATTAATAAGTACTGTGTGCTAAATTAAATTTTTAAGTTTATTTCATTCAATCCCTAGTAGCAGAGACAGCTTGCAAACCACTTGCTGTAAGTTTGGATTGGAAGTCGGCAAGCTTGCATCTGGCTTGATTGGAAAGCATGCAAGCATGCCGCAACCTGGATTCCAGTAACGAAGTTACATGGGGGCAACCTTGCATTCAGCGTTCCATTCAAGCTTGACGCAAGCTTTTGCGCTGGCGGCAAGTCAATAGCCAATCAACTGTCAGTAATTCTATGACGGCCTGCGAAGGATCTAAAGTATCGCTTGCAAGTACAACAAAAGACAGATTGTATGAAAACACGCTTTGAAATTTACGCGTAGGAAGCCGAAAGCCAAGTGCGCACCAACTAACCGAAAGCTTTCTTGCTACTTGGGGTGTTAGTGCAAATTTTAAGAGAATGCGTTAAGTTAAAGTTCCCGAGCATCTCTAACGTAGGCATAACCAGCGATTTTTAGATAATTTTATGTAATGAACACCATTATGTCAATGGAAAAATGAAATAAAATCTTTGAGTTTTACGTCCCACGTTTATGCCGGCTAGGCTAAAGGACACGGTGATGATAAGAAATGAAAGAAATGATAGAATGAAGAAAGTGGGAGGAAATGGGAGAACCCCGAGGAAAACCCACGCGATGTTTGTCCACCACAAAGTTCACTTGGCGGGGGCTGGGATCGAACCCGGGACCCCAATCACCAGAGGTAAACGCTCTACCGAAAAGTGAGTTAGTTGTTAATTAAAAGTTACAGAGCCGAAAAGCAAAACTTCAGAGAATAATGGGAATTTAATGTGCTTTTAAGATTTTCACGATGAAAATAAAAAACCCTATGTTTTTTTTTTTTTTTCAAAATCGACCCTGACTAGGTGTATTACGTTTATATTCCCGCGAAATTTTAGACAAGCTACTTTACTGGTGTCGAACATATTTTGTTGCGAAAATATTTTCAAAAATGGCTCTGTGATTTTATTGATTTTTTTTTGAATAAACAGCCCATTATTAATACTAGAATATGGAATAATCTGTTTCCGTCTGGAAAATTCACGAAATACTGTAAAAAACGATTTCTTAAATTTGAGAAACCGTTTCTTATCTGTGTACCATTTTCTTAGAAATGAAATTTAGCTATTCTCATGCATAAAGAAAGCAACAGTATGCTATCTCGTTTATAGAACCTCCTCTACTTTTCTTCATTTCTCGTTAATGAGAATTTCAAACTCTTATTTCTAAGAAAAGATCTTGGCGCACAGATAATAGAAAATAATTTTAACAGTGAATGTGTTCTACTAAACGAGTGAGTTTTCTTTGAACGAAATTTCACAATAATTAAAATTTTGTACATATTTTATAAATAAGTATCCATTAATAAAGTGCACATCACATAATTTAGTATAGGAAATGAGAGAGAGAAAATTTAGTGCAGTGTCCTGTACCTTTAATTCTTACTTTGGAAAAAAGTCTATGAAATAATTATTAGCTTCCTAGTCATCCTCGAGTAATGTTTTAACGAAATTTTTGATTGTTTTTATATAAAAAATATTAAGAGACCATGATGCCTGAATGGCAGTAGGTTACCCATCAAATGTGCCCACTTTGGACTAACCATGCTCAAACTCACAATGTCCTTTCGACATTATGCTCACTCGACCTCACACTCACAATATCCTTTCGACATTATGCTCACTCGACCTCACATTCACAATATCTTTTCGACATTATGCTCACTCGACCTCACATTCACAATATCCTTTCGACGTTATGCTCACTCGACCACACACTCACAATATCCTTTCGACATTATGCTCACTCGACCACACACTCACAATATCCTTTCGACATTATGCTCACTCGACCACACACTCACAATATCCTTTCGACATTATGCTCACTCGATCACACACTCACAATATCCTTTCGACATTATGCTCACTCGACCACACACTCACAATATCCTTTCGACATTATGCTCACTCGACCACACACTTAGAACATGACTTGAAATTAGCACACATTCCACCTCACATTCACTTCGTGAGGGTGATGTCAAGTAAGCATGAGTTTCGAACTCATGAGTTCGGGCATCTTTGGTGCCCGTTCTGTCTGAGGGGTCCATTGTTTGGCCCAAAAGATAGGCTTACAACTATGTGATAGACGATCATATTCGTCACTTTCGATTAAATTTCTTATTACCCCAGAACTTCAATTAGAACCCTACAAAGAATAAAAACAACATTAAAGCGTGAAAAAATTCATTTCATTTTGTGTTCAGAGCTTCCTTAGCGGAGCTGGTTGCGTGAATATGTAATTCAGTTCACTTATTGATGAGCTAGTGTGGTGGTGAACAATCTAAACTGCTTGAGACTTTGTACGTGTGGTTCTAAGTACGGTCCCCGGTGAAGACATTTGTCATAGAAATACTAATCGAATTCGAATCTCATTACTTAAAGTGGATCTCGTCTCAGACAGTCACAAAGATGATATTGGAGTTTAAAATTTCGAACCAATTAATCAACCTTATTCTGAATACAATTCATGATTTCGAAACTATACTTGCAATAACAAATAAGTAAAAAAAAAAAAAAAATACTAGAGCTCGTGATGTGATTTTTGGATCAAAAGATACAATACATACCAGGAAAAAAATTCATGTATGCCTTATATCTAAAGAACTACATATAGTGTGGCCAAAACCAAATTACCACTCAACTCTTTTGATATGCTTATTCGGTAAAAAAAAAAAGAAGAATAAAAAGAAAAAAGAAAAAACAAAGAATGAAAAATAAAGAAAAAAGTCGATTTAGGACCGTTCAAAAATTTTGTGGATCCCGACCAAAAACTAATTATTGGTCAAGATCGCAATATTTTGAAGCAATTTTTGGATCATTCCTAAAGTTCTTCTCCGAGAGGACAATCTTTTCATGCCTTTTTTTTCATTCCTAAAATTCTTGGCCAAGATAGCGATCTTTTGAAATGAAAAATGAAATCTTTAAGTTTTACGTCCCACAGTTATACCGATTAGGCTAAAGGAGACGGTGATGATGAGAAATGAATGAAATGATGGGATGAAGATAATGGTAGGAATCGGAAGAACCCCGAGAAAACCAACGGTGTTTGTCCACCAGAAAGTCCACACGGCACGAGCTGGGATCGAACCAGGGAACACAAGCACCAGAGGTGAACGCTCTACCGCTGAGCCACCGCGCTCCCCCAGCAATATTTTGATCCATTTTTTGGATCATTTCTAAAATTCTTGTTAAATATTGTTTAAATATGTCCTGACAAACAAGTAAACCTACTTGTAGTAACCAAATTTTATTAGCGTGGAAAAGTTCTCTAAAATTTCATGAAGAATGGCAAATTAAAAAATAATTATTGTTAAAACAATACATATATTTTTAAAAAGAATTAAGTTAGGATTGAACATTTCTTAATATCAAATAAGCAGACTTCTTCAACTCACCTTCTGTTTTCAAAAAACAGAATTCCAAAGCATTGCCTATGATTGGTAACGTTGTAGGCCCAGGTAAATTATCGATATCTTTAGCAAATTTTGATATTTTCCTGATGTACCTGGTCAGATACAGCAGCGGAACTAAAAGAAATAGACTGTACCAGACCCAGAGGAACAGCGTCTGTAGGTCCATCGTGTGTGTGTCTAATTTTCGACTAATTCTCTAGTATCCGCTACATGTCGATAGTATTAAATTTCTCCCCCTTCCCTGCATGATCATGTGGCACACGTCACAATGCTTCTCTATCTCCTGCGTTCGTGACCTTTGCATATATGTTTGTGTGTGTATGTGTGAAATATATGGTATATTTCCAATTTATTTTTTGCTGTAATATATTAGTGCAAGTATTCACCGTAATCAACACAAATGAAGCAATAATATTTTGATATGCAGTTTTTTTTTTTTTTTTTTTTGCTTTGTTTTGTTTAAAGGAATTTTCTAAGTATTGCGTTTTAATATTTGCTTGTACAGAATTTTTGCGGATATATATATATATTTTAAAGTTTATATGTCGACAAGAAAGAAAAAAAGAAAACATCTCTCTTTTCGGCTTCCACACTCTGTCAAATGAACTGAAATAAGATCTTTCAAAAAAATGAGAAAAACGAAATATTTGAGTTTTACGTCCCACGGTTTTGCCGCCTATGCTAAAGGAGACGGTGATGATGAGAAATAAATGAAATGGTGGAATGAAGGAAGTGGGAGGAAACAGCAGAACTCCGAGAAAACTCAAGCGCACAGTGTTCATCCACCACAAAGCTTACTTGGCGCGATCTGGGATAGAACCAGGGACCCCATGCACTAGAGGTGAACGCTCTACCACTGAACACCGCGGCCCTTAAAATCTCTCAGTTTAACGTCACCACGATTATGCCCTTGAGGCTAAGGGAGACAATGATTAAGTCAAGAAAATGATAATGGTAAAATTGGTGGAATCAGAATGGGGGAGGAAACGGGAGTACCCCCGAGAAAATTCATGTACACGATTATATCCATCACAAACCTACCTGCCCGGGGTTCGAACCAGGAACCCCACGCACCAGAGGTAAGCGCCGTGTTCCCATACTATGTCAAATATAACTAACTAAAGTGTTACAGAACAGTTACTAAATATATTCATCCGTCTGTCAATCTGTTAACAGATGTCAGGGCAAAAAGCCAAGAGAACGACAAACGTTTCTCTTTTGTTTTTGAATCGTTTCAGCGTCCTTTAAAACAGGTTCCGCCTCTTATATTAACCCTACCAGAAGTGGTAAAAAAAAAATAACTATTTCCGATTTCAACTTTGACAACCAATGAAGAAAATCGATAATAGACCTTCACTTTTTATCTGTCTACTAAAAACGTAAATGGTGTGGAAGTTGCATCATCACCATTTTTATTTAATTTTAAATAAATCTTTTTAACTCAATTTTAATTCAATATCATTTTCATTTTCATTTTTGTGTGTTTAAAGAAGCAAAGGATGCACATGAATAGAAGGCAATGGTAGAAACCTACTACTATTCATGTGCAAAAAGATTTAAGGTTCGGAGAGGGAGCAAAATATTAATTACCTCCGTTACACTTGAGGATATTCGCTAGTTGTAGTAACAATACACTGAGAGCAGATTTTTGGTCAATTACAATTACAGCTATCTCATTTCGTTGAAATAACCCTGCTTTTCCTTGATTTTGAGCACATTTTACTATTTTTCCTTCCATTTTATATATGTGCACATGCATTTTCGTAGCCTAAGTAACATTAACGTTGTAGAACCACTTTCTAAAGGGTTTAAATAGACTGGTGAGGCACTTTTAGTAAGTGTCTAGGAACACAAAAAGTATAAATCTCACTCTCGTCAAATTAAATATTAAATTGAAAAATACTGCAGTTGATCTAAAATATTTGAAGTAATTTTCCTCTCTCTTTTTCTTTCCTTTTTTCTCCCCAATGTTGGCCCCCCTCTTTTCGGCGCCCGGGCGCTCCCCGATTGCCTCCCCGCACAGCCCGGGCCTCCCCGATTCACTACACTGGGCCACTCATACACTGGGCCACTACACTGCGCCACTTTGAGTTTAACGTCCCACGATTATGCCGGTTAGACTAAAGGGACGGTGATGAGAATAATGAATGAAATGGTGGAATGAAGTAAGTGGGAGGAAACGGGAGAACCCCGAGAAAACCCGCGCACACGGTATTTGTCCACCACAAAGTTCACTTGGCGGGGGCTGGGATCGAACCCGGGACCCCAAGCACCAGAGGTGAACGCTCTACCACTGAGCCACCGCGGCGCCGAAAGGTTTATATAGTATTATTCTTGTTTAAAATAAGGATAGAAGATTTGGAGAGGGCGCATAATATATTCCGGTGTAATAGTTGGGATTATTAATACAAACAATAAATTGATAGCATATTTTATTACTAAAGTATATTGACCAAAAGACACTTATGTCATCTCGTCCCGTTGAAAAAAAAAAAACACAGGAAGTGTTTTCTTGTCTTCCAAGGTGGGCGCCTCTCTTCTGGATCCGCCACTGCACGCACTTTTCTAAATGTGCAACATCTTAACCGGCGGCCATTTTGTTTAGTAGAGGACTGACAAAAATTTCAACTAGAAATCGCAAAATTAGGAAAAATAAAAAGGTGTAAATTTTTGTATTGTATGAGTCCAGTTATGAATGGTTACTAAGAGTTCAATTTCAGACTAGTATTCTCAGTTGCAAGTGTTATTAAATTTAAAAAGAAAAAAAATAACATTATGGTAAATGATAACATAGGTTTATGGTCTTAGTGGATCATTTCTTCTTGTCAAGCAATGTATTATTACCTTGAAAAAACTGAAAGCGATATTTGCGGAAAGAAGAGAAAAATCTTGACCACTGTGATCTTTCAATGACATATGGTACTGTTAAAAATGCATATTTGATTAAATTATCGGTTATAGAAGAACTACTTTTTTATTTCGTTCTCGTACGTCACGAGATGTTGTTGTTTATGTAAACTAAATGCGATTTCTCCCTCACATGACAAAACTTTTATCATTTTCCTATCGGTCTTGTGACTTTCATATCTTTTTCTTTCACATGTAGCACATGTACCCCTGCGTGTCGAGTTGCTATCTGCTGTTTTTTGGTTTCCTTAGCGTTTTTACAAACAAAAGCTGTCTTCACACTATTCACTAGAGGTTTTAATTATTTCTTTGATGTCATGCAAATTCATAGGAAAGGGTCACGGGAAGGTGCGCTATGGTGACGTAACTAGGAGGGCAAACGTGGCTTGTGCTCCGGGTGCAGGATTGGGAGGGTGCAAAATTGGACAAATATTTGGGGGAACGTTCTGGTTTGGTTCGTCAGGGGGCGCTATGGCGGGTTCTTGCCCCGCGCAACAACTAGAGTATTTGGGTCGCTGGGCGCGCAGAAATAAATTTTTGTTGGGAGAGCTCCAACCTTCGACGATGGGGGATCCAATGCTAAAAGCCGCTACATCTACAGTATGTAGTATTGTAGGGTATTATTCTGCATCTGAAAAGGCGATACATAATTGTAAAATACTTCCACCTATATTTTCAGAACACATGATAGAACCAGATTGTTTTTCTAAGAGGAAGAGTGCAGACGAAGTGTAAACTCAAATTTTCATGCTACATCAATCTCTCTCTGTTAAACAAGTAGAGTTTTATTAAGAAATTGTACAGATGTATGTTAGGAAGTTTTGGGCGATCCGTACTCAGTGAACCCCTTCATGGATGCACCCCTGTAGGAAAGGGTCAAATTCACCCTAAATATATTTCTGATCCTGAAAATAGGGGTCACGGTGGCTCAGTAGTAGAGCGTTCATGTTTTGTGCATGGGGTCCCTGGTTCGATCCCAACTCGCACCCAGTAAACTTTGTGGTGGACAAACACCGTGTGCGTGGATTTTCTCGGTGTTCTCCCGTTTCCTCCCACATTCTTTATTCCACTATTTCATTCATTTCTCATCATCACCGTCTCCTTTTGCCTAGCCTGCACAACCGTGGGACCTAAAACTCATAGATTTAATTTCATTCGCTCCTGAAAATATTAAAAATCATCTAAGAAACATATCAGAACTGTTTCTTCCTATATTATTTGCTGCTCGCCACAGGCTGGTCTTATGTTAGATTTATCATTTACACACAAATTCTAATGCTGAAGTATTATCATCAGAAAATTCTCCCGCAGCTGTCTGAAAAAATTGTGGCGTTCTTAGAAATAAGCTAACTAACCATGATTCTTTAAAAATGCAGTAATAAGCCTGTCATAATTTTTCGTGAAATATAACGCTAGGCAGTTATTATTATTATTATTATTATTATTATTATTATTATTATTATTATTATTATTATTATTATTATTATTATTATTATTTATAGGTATTACTTAATTGCTTAGTTAATGTTGTTCGTAATACATTATTTATGCATGTTCCACATTTCCTTAGGAAAGAGAAGAGGGTATCTCTTGAATCTAGAAACAAGTCCCATGTTAGTGTGAGATGTAAAACATTTTAAGGTACCAATAATGAACGTACTATCAAAATACAAAGGTAACCAAGAAAGTTCTGTCGCTTTTTGTGGAGGTCTCTGTTCAATTGGCCCTTACACCATGAGTTGAATGCGAATGAAAATAAGGCGAAGATCAATTGTTGGTGTGATTATATCCAACATACTACCTGATTGTGGGAGTTCAGTTAGGCTACACTGTGAACTTGCCTAAGGACAGCGTGAACATGGAACCTCCACAGAGCGTCATAAGGGCGTGTATGCTGTACGAGTTCAAACTGGGGTCAAACGCCGTTTCAGCAGGGCGGAAGATATGCCAGGCCTTTGGTGAGGGTGTTGAAACTACGCGGACAGTGCAGCGGTTGTTTAACAACTTTAAGGACGATAACGAAACACTTGAAGACGCATCACGTGCCAAAGACAAACACATGTCTACAATGAAGATCTTCAGGCAGCAATTGAGGCGAACAATGGATAGACCTGTGGGGAACGGGAGTATAATTCAGTGTATGTGGAGAAACCATTCGGCAGCACCTCCATCAACTTCGGAAGCACTAAAAGTTGGGTCGATGGGTCCCACATAATTTGACTCCGATCCAGAAGGGAACGCGAGCAGACACCTGTGTTTCTTTGCAGTCTCGTCTGAGAAAGGAGCCATTTCTGGACAGGGTGTTGACATGTGATGAAAAGTGGATGAATTACGAAGCTCCAGGGCGCTGTCATCATTGGTTAACATCCCATGAATCGGTTTCAAAACAGCCGAAACCAGCACTGCACTAGAAGAAGATCCACTTGTGTGTTTGATGTAGGGATAGCCAGAACCGGTTTCTGGTGGAATCGGTTTTCGGGTCTGAACGGATCCGGTTCTAGAAGATCCGGTTCCAGAACCGGTTTTTCGGATCCAGGTCTGGAACCGGCTTTTCGGATCCTGGTCTGGAACCGGTTCCCAAGATCCAGTTCTGGAACCGCTTCCGGGACCGGTTCTGAAAACCGGATCTCCAAGAACCGGTTCCTCACAGAACCGGTTCCGCTTGAACCGAAACTTTGTGACCATCCGTACGCTAAACCCGAGCTGCTGGAAGGCTGTGAACAGTGTGCTAGATGAAATTAGCTAAATAAACTGGGTAACTGGCAAACTCATTGGCTAAACGGGCAAACTGGCCAACTCATTTGGCTAAACACCCACTGGTGGACCAACATTTTTTTTTCTGGGGGCACAAGCTGGTCTGGGCGGGAAGGGCACAAGCGTATTGTAGTGTTTGCAGTGTTTTGAAGGTGAACTTTGTGCCTCCTTTACGGGTCTTTGGGGGCTTTCGGATCCAGATCTGGAACCGGTTCCTAAGATCCGGTTCTGGAACCAGGTTTTCAGAAACTGCTATCAGCTTGTCAGAGCATCAATGCAACTGTGTAGTGTCAGCAGTTGAATATGTTCAAGGAAAACTCACAACTCTGGAGCCAGCACTTCTTAATGGGTCCTTCTGTTACAGGGCAACACTAAGCCCTACTGGTTAGGATGACCCGGGACACCATTCCATACCTTGGATGGTAAACACTATTGCACCCGCTATACTCTCCGGACGTTCCACTGTCCAATTATCACCTATTCAATTCCTTGGACGGTCATCTTAGAAAACGCCAGTTCAAATCCTTAGTAGAGGTCAAATGCATTAGATATCTTCTTCGCTATCAAGTTCTACCGCGTTGGAATCCATGGGCTTCCAGAACGTTGGCAGAAGATAGTTGATACTGATGGGGACTATTATTGATTTTCCAGGTACATATAGGTGACATAACGATGTTTGAAGGTAATGGGTGAAAAAGCGACAGAACTTTCTTGGTTACCTTTATAAAACAACAAATCTCGCAAGATTTCTGAGAAAATTTGCTGTAAATAGGACAGTCCTTCTTGAACGATCATTGGCTGTTTGCATCCAATCGCTAAAGAGAAAAAGAAGCATTTTATTCAATAATAATAAAAAGTAGAACTGTTTAATTGTATAAATTGTATAAATTGTATAAATAAAAATAGAATTGTATAAATATAACACTACATGTAAAATACTGTTTTTAAGTAATTGTACATAAAATTTAATTATAAATAAAATCACATTTCATGTTTAAGTGAGCTTAAGTCCACGCCGGTGAGCTTTTGTCCGCACGCTTAACGTAAGAATGGTTGTGAGCTTATGTCCGGAGAGCTTTTTGCCGGTGAGCTTTTGTCCGATACCCGTACTTTCAGCTTACAGCAGAAAAAAAAAAAAGATTTTAAAAAAAAATTTAGTTTAATGTTGCAGAATTACTAATCGAGGCTAGAGGAGACGTTGATAATGAGATGGTTAATAGTAATGGAATGAAAAAAGTAGGGAGAAACGAGAGAACTCCGAGCAAATCGATGCACACGGTGTTTGTTCACCACAAAACCCACTTGGTGGGTACGAACTAGCTACTCTACGCACCAGTTGAGATATGAAATTGTTGTTAACGACAGCATCATCTTCGTTATAGGAAACCATTTATGTAACTGTATGTGATGCTTATCTCAGCACTTCTCAACATAAAACAACTTGAAAAAAGTAACATGTTTATTCCTTGCAACTTTCTTTCTATTAGTGCCATATGCGTCATATCATGACCAAAGTAACTGATACTAAAGTATTTTGCACATACACTGTCTGTCTTGCGTAACTACTGTTGTAGCATTCTCTAAAATTTGACGTTTACGGATGTTTATAATGCTGTAGATATCTGAGTGTGTAACATTGAATAATAAATAGGCAATGTAGATTTGAAATATGTAATAACCGAACAGTGTGATTTTTTTTTAAAAGTGTAACTTCATGTTGGATTGGCAACACTGTTAATCGGATGGCTAACCCAATATTTCCGTGTTGATACTTGTTCAAATTTTTATTGATGTTATATCAATTAATTTAAAAGTTACAGGCGTGTTTCAAGTGAAATGATCCACGTTGTATAAGGGTTATCAAAGAGAAAAGAAGGAGTTTTGACCGTTGCGGGTTCGTATCTAATTGAAATGGGGAAATATGTTTGCCTATAGATGGCGCAATGTGCTTGCTGGAAACATTCGATGGAAAGTCCTTAAACATCCTCTGTACAGCCCGGATATCTCGCCATGTGACTTGCATGACTTTAATCCCTTACAAAACTGAGTGAAAGGTGAACGGTTTGCTTTTGAAAAGGGCGTGTAGACAGAGCACTATGAAGCAACAGATCCGTCAGCAACCTAAGACTTACAACATTGAAGCCATCCACACTCTTATGCGCATGGATCTATCGGTGTCATGTTAGCTACATACAACCGCATTTCACATACTCTGTAATGAACTATTCTTTAGATATAACTGTAGTCTTCTTTTTATTTGAGCAATCCTTATACTTATAAACAGAGACGTACGCAGGGGGTAGGACCTGGAGGTCCTCCCCCCGAAATTTCGACTTTTGTGTAAATTTAGCCTAATTTTAGGGGCATTTTAGGACTTTTAATATAAAATACCCTAATATTGCGTTTGGACCCCTCCCAAAATAAATTCCTGCGTACGCTACTGCTCCTAAAGTAATCCCTCTCCTTTTATGCATGATTTGTTTCTACTTCCATTTCTTTTTTTTTTTCTTTTTGATATTTTGGTATACTTACCAAAATAATGAAAATACTCACAAAATGCGTTATATTTTTTTGGGATTTCAACAGTGAGCTTCAGCTTTTTGCGTGCTACGTCTTTATGCAATACCCAAGCTATGAAAGGCTGCTATATTGTTAACTTAGATTCCGAACCATGAACTAGTCTTGAGTCTGGTATACGACGAGCAGTCAAAAACTTCCGGGAATTTTGTTGTAGCTTAATATAAGTACACACTTACATAAACGCCTTCAAAAATGGCACCTTCGGCAGTGGTGCCCCCCCCTCATGTCCATGACGCACCCCCCTTCAATTGTCTATCCGTAGGTGTTCTTCCATGAAAAAAAATTCTTTTCGATTAATTTTTACACCCCCCTCAAACATATTTATATAGATTTTTAAGCCGCCCCCAAATATTTCAATGACGCAATTTGCGTCATAGACCCCTTTGTGGGCACCCCTGCCTTCGGAACATACAGAGTTGTTCCACAGGTCCTGCGATTGCAGGAAACAGCGATGAAAGTTCCAGCCGTCGCGTTCTTTTGATCTCTTCTACGGTGGCGAAACGGATACCTTTAATTAGACGTATTAAAAAAAACATGATTGATTGCCATAGGGCAGGTAGTATAGTGCTTGAAAGGAGACAAATAGATTCTTAAAAGAATAATACAAAACGTGGGTTTATTGCATATGCGCACATAATATATGACCGTCACCAAAATGATAAGAGAGAAATGAATAATATTTAAAGTAAATGAGGGTATGGAGAAGATAATAAATAATATTTTGATTTACACTGGATTACATATTTTCGTACTTATGTTAAGACTAAGTCCATGATTAGGCACAGTTAATTGACAGCTGAGTCCGCACACCACTAACGCTAAGATTGTAGAACGCCACTGTAAACGATGTTGTGCGAATGTGTTGAGGTTGAGTTGTGATTGCAATGTGATGATTTTTGTAAGATTTCTAAAGTATATATATATATACCTATTTTCCATACTTTCATTTTCTATTTCGGATTTGAGAAAATAGGATTGTTCATTTTCTCCTGTGAAAGTCTTCCGTGTTTACAATATTTGCTTTTAACCTTTGGTATGTAGGTTCCTGGTTCGATCCCCGGTCGACTAAATTGTGGTGGACATCATGTCGGGTATAGAATAACATTATCTATTATTGAGGTAAGTTACAATTCATTTCTCTCTTTTCATTTACGAAAAATTGACAAAAGAAAAATTGTCAGCTTTTGATAATTGTCTGCCCCCTCGAAACTAGTTTTATCTTCTGTCAAAACTGGTTTCGGTAAAAAAAAAAAAAAAAAAAAAACGGTTTTTTGAGAAAATCGAAATATTGGTTTTTAGGTTTACAGTTTTCTTAGAAACCGGTTTCCGATTTTTATATAAACTATTTCTGCCCATCTCTATTCAACAGAGTTAAGCCTACTATCTGTGCATCTAGGGAAGACGACATGATGTAATGTGTTGACCACACATCACTTCAAAAGAAGCCATCTTCTAGGCTATAGTGCTTTCTAGACTACAGACTAGGGCTTTTTAATGAAATTTATGGAGATATGACCCTTATTGGTCACCTGCCCTAACTAGAAATTTCAAATTGAAAAATGAAATCTTTGAGTTTTACGTCCCACAGGTATGCCAGTTGGGCTAAAGGAGACGGTGATTATGAGAAATGAATGAAATGGTGGAATGAATAAAGTAGGAAGAAACGGGAGAACCCCGAGAAAACCTACGAGCACGGTGTTTGTCCACCACAAAGTCCACACGGCGCGAGCTGGGATCGAACCAGGGACCAAGAAACATCGGAGCTAAACACTACCACTGAGCCACCGCGCCCCCCAAAATTTACAATTGAATAACAAAATTAAATGTATAGGACACAAGAGTTAATACAGAATAAAGACGTAATATTCGACCGAAGACAATACGATTCTATTGAATTCACTTTATTTATTGACACAGAAAAGGAAAACAGCTGAGACTGGTGATAACACAGACAAAGAAATTAGGTCAGTTTGCTTAATTGCACAAGAGTTGGCCTAATTTATTTTCCACCGAATATAAGCGTATGCGTAGGAGAAATATGTACGTAGCCAATATTGGACTTTTGCCGCATAATTTACGTTCCACAAACGTACTAAAGAGATAAAAGAATTATCACAGCTATATTATGTATACAAAAATAGAAGAGGATTTGGCAACTCGGAAACAAAAACAATTGAACACAAGATATCTTAATAGATAAATTTAGTTGTGTGTGTTGAAATGAAAAATTAAAAATAATATTTTTACCAATGTAGAGTTGTGTATTAGGATAGTGATGTAAACACTTTGCTAGTCAAATATCCTCGAGCTTTTGCAAGCTTCAAAAATGTCTTATGACCTTTACAACAGCTGTCTTTCCACCATGGGTGCCGATCCTGCCCCCCCCCCCATTCAAAGCTCATGTGGGCCCCCAATTGTATTTATGAATGTTCAATATTTGGCATAATTTGAATGCAAATTGTCTTAAAATCCTCATATGTATATATATACCTTCTGCATCTGAATGTCCCCCCAAATTTAGAGAGAAATCGGCGCCCTTGCTTTCCACTGCCACTTTCTTAATCAGAATTACAACAAAATGTAAGAGGGGACACCGTCTCCAAATATAAGATGTTTTCAATCTAAAGTGAAGTTTTTTTTCTTTTCTTTTTTTTTTTTTAATAGAACGACCCTTTTGGGCTGTGCACTCTTTACGTGCCCAATGCTAAATGAAAATGCAACGTTGCCATTTACCTGGACCACAACATAAGAGAATGAAGCGACTGTCTTTTACAGTAACGTGTCGAATCTGTCGATGGCTAGCCCTCATTTTAAACATGGCCCCATTCACCACACTCTTACAAAATTTATCGACGCGTTATTTCTGGTTGTTTATAAGAACACCTGGATTGTATGTAAGCAACGCTAAATATGGGTCATGCGGGCTTAGATAAGAACAAAGGATAGGCAATTGAATGGCGGTGTAAACCCCTTGGAAAGTCATACTCATCGCTCCCTTTTTATCCACTTTCTGAATTAGTTCTTCACTAAGGTCATCACATTTTTAAAAATTAATAAATAACTTAGACACAATAAAGAATTCCAAAAAATATAGGAAGTGATCCAAGTAGTATCTACAAAACGCTGTTAAATAAACCAATAACCGTTTATATATCATTCCTTGTAGACCCATAAATTTGGGAAGTATTGGCCACCGAGTTTTTTACATTTAATGAACGATGTTGAAAGCAATTACAGTTGGACATCGATAAGTCGAAGCTAAAGGGAGTAAATGAAAATTTGAGATATCGAGTTTTCAAGGTGGTCAGAACAAAAAATTCCAGATACCGAGATTCCGCGTTTCTTATGAAAAGTGACTATATAGGCCTAATCTCTATAACTCGAAGTTTTATTCTTTCAACCTCTGTAACTCGAAGTTTTATTCTTTCAACCTCTATAATTCGAAGTTTTATTCATTCAACCTCTATAACTCGAAGTTTTATTCATTCAACCTAATAACTCGAATTTTTATTCATTCAACCTATATAACTCGAAGTTTTATTCATTCAACCTCTATAACTCGAAGTTTTATTCATTCAACCTCTATAACTCGAAGTTTTATTCATTCAACCTCTATAACTCGAAGTTTTATTCATTCAACCTCTATAACTCGAAGTTTTATTCATTCAACCTTTTAGAACTCGAAGTTTTATTCATTCAACCTCTATAACTCGAAGTTTTATTCATTCAACCTCTATAACTCGAAGTTTTATTTATTCAACCTCTATAACTCGAAGTTTTATTCATTCAACCTCTATAACTCGAAGTTTTATTCATTCAACCTTTTAGAACTCGAAGTTTTATTCATTCAACCTCTATAACTCGAAGTTTTATTCATTCAACCTCTATAACTCGAAGTTTTATTCTTTCAACCTTTATAACTCGAAGTTTTATTTTTTCAACCTCTATAACTCGAAGTTGTAAAAGTTTCTTAACTTAAGATGACCAATAAGAATAAAACTAAATATGAGTAAAACACAATTATAGTACACATTAGTAACAATGAGAGGACTAGCAAGAATTACATAAAATCTATAGCTTCGAGTTATCAAAGTCATAACAAGAGAAATTCTACTTATAGAAGCAGAGGCTCGCAGGTAGGAAAGTTCTAGTTACTGAGGTTTTTAAATATGATTATGAAACTCTTAAAATTCGACTTATCGAGGTTGTAATTTTTAAACATTCATCTTACAGAGATTACTTCAACATTGAGTGATATGGAAAGTTCAACGGAATGTTAAAAAATCGAGGTATAGAACTGGCAGAATCTTAAAAACCTTAGTGGGTGGTAATCGGAACTGTACGAACAATCATATCCTCTTACTAGTGACATTGTAACTTAACTTATGTTCAACGACGTTGCCATAGCTTTGGTCCCCATTACTCTGTGATTAATGGCTTACACATGTGGGTTCTTTCTTTCTATATAGAGAAGGGGGAAATAAACAAACACTGACCAACTTGCCTGCATATATAGATCATTCCTTCTCAATGGAAAAAGAAATATTCTGTTGAAAGCAGGTTGAAAGTGTCAAATAAAAAAGCAGCATCAAGCACTCGGAGTTTCCAGACTACTTTTTTCTTCGCCAAAACATTTGAGACATTCCATTCCTTATTCATGTGACGGAGAAGATCAGCTCTTGCTCACCCCCTATTTTCGCCGAGAGCTGCCGTCCAGTTCGAATTTTGTTCCTCTCCGAAGGAAGAAGGAAGATTTTTCCACTCAAAATGTCAAATAACAAAACAACACAAACCATTCGGAGTTTCTACGCTACTTTTTTTTCTTTTTCGCCAAAACCTTTCTCAAGTGACAGAGAGCAATACGCACTCCTCTGGTCGAGAATTGTCAGCTAGCTAAAATTTCTTGGCAACATTGGATTTTCGGAGAAAATATCTGTTTCACTACCATGTAGTAGTAAGAGAAGGCTAATAGGTCAATTTTCCATACCTCCCCCCAAGGTTTTTAAGATGTTTCAAAAAGTCTATCAATGAATTCTCTTTAAGTTACTCATTATTATTTTTCCTTTAATGTTAGGCTGAGCCTAAGGAAAGACCATCAACCCTTTTAAAGTTTGGAGGTTTTGAGGTATTTTGTAGACTTTCACTCAATCAATTATCGCGTCAAGACTATCTATAGGAGAATCATGGTGCATACCTCGTTTTTTTCAGAATGAAGCAAAGTTTTCAACTGTATCAGTCAAAGTTCCCTATTATGTACACTCTTGTCCAAAATGATTGTTGCATATGTATAACTGCGTTCTTGTAAGAATATAATTTGATAATGACTTTGCAGGGTACTTTTAATACTGATACTATGTGTATAATTTGGAAATGTATATTTGTGGTAAACGTCATAGGCAAAATATATATATATATATATATATAAATACGAAAATTAGAATGAATACAACAAAATGTTTCTAAATGGACAAGAAAGTTTTATTTTCATTTTATTGTTCTTATTTACTGCTCTTTTCACACGAAATTTGCCACATACATGTCTTTGCCGATTATACATATACTAATATTATAAGCAATACCGGGCGAATTCGTTATCAAATTATATTCCTACAACTACATATTTATAGACATGAATCAATAAGTTTGGACATGAGTGTACCTAAGGCGGTAAATTCTCGCCCAAAGCGGGAAAAAGATTTAAAAAAAAGTTTCCGTTTCCCGCGAATTTCTTCCCTCAGGTACACGGACAAGGAACAAAAAAAAAAAAAAAAAAACCTGCTTCATTCCGAACAAAACGAGGTATGAACCATGCTACTGGGGTAAATAGTCTTAATGTTAAAATTTATTTACTGTTTTTCCCGACCCATTTTTTCCTAATAACTACTAATCTATTGCTATTCAACAAGCTTTAGCGTCAAGACTCGTTATCGTAAGATCATGGTTTTGAAGCTCGTTGTGTTCGTAATGAAGCAATATTTCCAACTGTACCACTCAAATTTTCCTATTATGTACCAGAAATAGAAAAATTCCGCTCAAATTGGAAAAAAGATATTTTTCAGAGAATTTTTTTTTTTTCGAAAATTCGTTCCCCCAAACACAAGATAGCGCCACGTGAGTGGTTAAGTTTGAAACGTTGTTTCATTACAAAGAAAATAAGGTACGAACTGTGATCCTACAATGAACACCCTTGGCGCTAGAGCTTATTGAATGACAATACATTAGTAATTATTACTCAAAAATGGGTAGAGAACTTTAGTAAATCAGCTCTAACACCAAAACTATTTACTCTAGGGCCATGGTTTATACCTAAGTTTGTTCGTAATGAAACAGCGTTTCCACCTGTATCACTTGCATGTCCCTATCATGTACCTGAGGGCAGAAAGTCCCATCCAAAATGTATAAAGAACTAGTGTGAAATTCAAAAATTCCCTTTTTCAGGAATTTATCCCTTCAGATACATGACAGTAGTATCGTTGTAAACGTTGCTTCATTACGAACAAAATGAGGTACAAACTATGATACTATGATAAATAGAGATGATACTGTAGCTACTTTACTAAACACATTGACTAAAAGAAGGCGCGGTGGCTCAGTGGTAGCGCGTTCACCTCCGGTGCTCGGGGTCCCTGGTTCGATCCCAGCTCGCGCAGTGTGGACTTTGTCGTGGATAAACACTATGGTCGTAGGTTTTGTCGGGGTTCTCCCGTTTCCTCCCACTTTCTTCATTTCATTCATTTCTCATCATCACCGTTTTTTTTAGCCTAACCGGCATAACCGTGGGACGTAAAACTGAAAGATTTCATTTTCATTTACATTGACTAAAAATGTGTAATATGGGGAAAATTCAGATTTTTTTTTAAAAAAAATCCCTATTTACCCTTGGATCATGGTTTGTACCTCTTGTTTTCGGAATGATGTTAGGTTTTAAACGGTATCCCTCAGATGTTCATTTCATGTACCTGAGGGGAGAAATTCCCGAAAAAGAAAAAAGTCCCCTTTTTTCCACTTTGAGCGGGATTTGACGCTTCTAGTACATAATAGGGAAATTTGATTGATTGATTGATTTTTGAGTTTTACGTCCCGTTCAGCAGCGAGGCTATATGAGACGTGAACCTGCTGATTAACGTGGAATCAATCCGAACCACATTAGCTCCCACCGGGAATCGAATATAGGGAAATTTGAGTGATACAGTTGGAAATATTGCTTTGTTTCGAACACAACGAGATACGGATCATGATACTAGGATAAATAGGGATTTGTAGGATTTTTTTCTTAAACAAAGTTCTAAAATTTACAGTTTTCTTTTTTCCTTCGTCCATGTTTGTGACGTCACTGCTACCAGGCATCGCACGCGTGACTGCAAAATGCCCATGACACATGTTCTTTGATGCTTCCCCGCTTGAATGAATGCTAAAATTCCTGTGTGAAAAACTTTAGTAGAGATTTATAAAGAAATTTCTGAAGTTCGACGCCATAGTCGGTATGTAAAAATAAGCCATAAAGTGTAAAAGGGTTAAGATAGCAGCGAAGGTGCTTACCAGGGAAGGTCGCGAGGTGTTAGTCTGACTTCGTATCGATATTATGCTCAATAGACTCGTTTTTACTAATGAAACAATTACGCAAACGGAAAAATCCTCGATCGCAAGTGTGTTTGAAATATGAGCATTAAAATTTCAAAATTGAAAATATTTTACAAATAAGTTTGAAGTAAATATCTTTCGAGGTACATGCTTCGTTTTTGGTATTGAGGGTTTTCTTGGGCACGCAGCAACGGCGCCGACTTTCCCAAATTTATGTAGGTACATACCAATGGCGGGACGTGTTAACCTATATGTTTTCAGGGATGTCTCGATATTTGATTGATTTATTTTTAGTTAAAATCTTTTATGAATATTGTCATAAAGGGCTGTGCTGTGATAAAGTACTATGAGGATAAGTTGGGGCTGCCCTAGCTCAATTGGTAACACGGCTGACTTAAACAAGGGAAACGGGTTCAAACTCGGCTTCAAACTAAAAATCTTGTGGGTGCCCGCACCCACAAGATTATTTGTGTGGGTACCGAATCTCCAGAGCAACGCACGTAGTCAGCGCGCATGGTGCCCAGTACAGTGGAAAGGTAAAAACGTAAGTATTTTGCAAGGACACTTCTTAGAGAGACAGTGCAGGGTAATAGCATCTTACAAATTGCAAATTGCCTTCTGTTTGGCATACCGGATTCGATAGCCTGATAAAATGTATTTGCCATCCTTATTCGACTGTATTGACATTCAAATATCAATTTTCTGTGTGGACACCTTCAAATTGAAGAATGACATGTCTCCGAAACGCTTTGCCTGTGAACTAACGTGAATGCGACTCCGAACCTAGTCGACTTTTGCTTATGCATTGTGGAAGACGGTGTTTCAGTATCTCATCGCTAGCCTTTCCTTTAAATTTTCTACGAATTTTAATGGTGGTTGTCGAAAAATACTGGCCAAACTTCAGGGAATATTTTACGATATTCGGCGATAAATGTGGCCAAAAACGAACAATTGACTAGCGAGGATGTACAGTGTATGTAAAGGTCGTTTTTTCCAGAATAAAAATTACCTTGTTCACAGCTTTGAGCGCACTTCCTAGCTAACCATTAAAAAAGAGAAAGGCCTATTTTGTCGCTGAATATCTTCAAATATTCTCTGGAATTTGACCAATATTTTCCTATAATCGCATCTCAATTCGCCGAAAACTAAAAAAGAAAGAAAAAGAAACAAAGAAAAGGAAAAAGAAAAACGGAGAGCAATGATGTATTGAAACATCGTCTTAGGCAATGCATAAGCATAGGCCGACAGAATTTGGTGTACAGCTCAGATTAGTTCTGCGGCCAGCCGCTCTGGCGCTACACGATCTGTTTGAAGTGCCAATTCCGCGCGATCGACTATAAATGAAATGCCAGTGGTGTAAAATGATATTAGCATTCACAGTCACTGCCAGTCTGTTGTGGATAATTTATTTGGTTTAACTTCATTTTAACAATAAACAGATGTTTGTTTTCCACAAATGATATGTTGTAGTGCAAAATATTTGCTGGACAGCTGATCTGGGCAAAATAACACATTGGTAACAGAGCCATTTGAGAAAATATGGTCAAACTCCTACCTACAGAAGGCAAAAACACCACAATATAGATTATCACAAAATAATTATGAATAACACGACGTTCGTCATTCAATTTCGCATGCCTGGCAAAGCGTTTCGAAGACAAATGTCATTGTTCAATTTGAAGGTGGCAACACACGAAAGGAATATTCGAAATGACAATACAGTCGAATAAAGGTAGCAAATATAATTTGTTAGCTTATCGACTGAATGTGCCAAACTGGAGTCAATTTGCAAGTTGTAAGACGCCATTATCCTTCTTCCCCTCCCAATAAGTTTTTTCATCTTGCAAATTGCATATGTTTTGACCTCATCACTGTGATGGACACCCAAGAAAGCCCCAATATAGCGAAAATAAAGCGTCTATCTCAGGAAATGATTATTTCAAATTTTCCGCTAAATCTGTTCAATTTTGAAATTTTAACGTTCGTAATTCAATCGATCAAGGATTTCTCCGTTTGCGTAATTGTTTCATATCTAAAAACGAGTCTATTGAGCATAGTATCAATATGAAAAAGTAACACCTCGCGACTTTCCCTATAGTCAGGATTAAGCCTTTTATTTCCTTTGTACACGATTTTTGTGCATCCTAGCAACGTAGTAATGTTTTACGCTGGGAAATATTTTGTATTAAGTATATCTGAATGTGAGATAATATTTCCTAATATATGTGCAAAATTGTCTGTAAATAGGATTGAATTCAGCTCTTTGTCCTCTCAACCAGAAATTTAAGAAGTACTAAGTGTACAGCCTTAAATTCAATACTGTAAATGAAATTCTTACTATGTCCTGTGTACTTATTAACATGTTGATCAGGGTTTTTAATGCCAATGGAACCAATACGCACAAAAGGATTCTGCAAGACAATGGTTCCACAAGTACAACCGATTTTCCAGCAAAAACTATTCTGAGCCCGAAACTAAAAGAGATTTTCTGACAAAAGCTGTTACGGATCCGGTACCGAAACCAATTTCCCAAGGAACTCGGATTTCTAATCACAAAACAGAAATTAATTTCCTGAAAACGTCAGTTCTAGTTCCGTGACCATGACATGGAAACGAATCTTCGGACACGGGTCTTGTAGTAAAAGATACAACAGTGATACTTTTTTCTGTTGTAATTTGTATATGTCAGTAAGAAATTTCCTCTTTCCCTTGCCTGCTATACAACTTAACCATTGTCGATCCCACTCTATAGTGGCATCAACTTCATCCGCTTCGTTAGTGTGAAATAAGCTGTGACATGACGGTATCACGGAGTTTGCAGCGCACCTGTTTTCACGGAATTTTCTGTAAATGCCAAAATAGGTGTAAGAACAAGCACAATGTAACGCAAACAGTAGTAACATACACGAAGCTTATAAGTGTCAATAAATATATCATATGTAGGTAGATCAGAAGTAGTAATAATTTGTGTTATCATTTATGGAAATTTTCCTTACAAAAAAAAAAAAAAAAAAATCCGGCCATCTCCTGTTTCTATTATGCCATGTACTTGTCACTCATGTGTTTTGTTGATTTTATTTACTATAATAACCGACCCCAAGATGAGGAAAAACATAATAATATACGTCAGATAACAAACAAATGTCCAGGAAGATAAAACTTACATTACAAATAAAACTCCAATTGACCAAAGCAGTATATATATTTTAAGATTATATATATACTGCTTTGGTCAGTTGGAGTTTTATAAGTAATCTTGAATTTTCCAAAGCTACAATGAATAAAGTACATTACAATACAAATTAATGCTTTCTTAAAAGAAAATCTAGTGTTGGAAGAAATACAACGTACCCGTTCTAGTGTTAGCTACACAGCGCCTGTCCCGAAAGGCTAAAGAAGAAACAGAAATAGATTTTGTAACAAAACCGCTGTAGATCGTTCCCTCGAGTTATCATTAAACAAATTATCAACATCGTTAGCAGCTTATGACGATTTTAAATAACCAATGGTTTTGCAAAGGATGATGTCCAAATGTATTCCGACTCTCTTCTGAAACGCATCGAATAATGGTTTTCGGTTTTGTGAATAGAACCAATATGTTGACATATATTTCGGCTCTCTTCTGAAACACATCGAATTATGGTTTTCGGTTTTGTGAATAGAACCAATATGTTGACATGTATTTCGGCTCTCTTCTGAAACACATCGAATTATGGTTTTCGGTTTTGTGAATAGAACCAATATGTTGACATGTATTTCGGCTCTCTTCTGAAACACATCGAATTATGGTTTTCAGTTTTGTGAATAGAACCAATATGTTGACATGTATTTCGGCTCTTATGGAAAACAGAATTATGGTTTTAGGTTTTGTGAACATAACCAACATGTCGAGATGTATTTCGGCTCTCTTCTGGAAACACTGAATAGTGATTTTCGGTTTTGTGAAGTGAACCTTATTTCGACTCTCTTCCGTAAACACACAGGATTATGGTTTTTGGTTTTGTGAACTGATATCTGGAGGTATAGTTATTTTGGCTCTCTTCTTGAAACACAGAATTATGGTTTTTGGTTTTGTGAACTGATATGTGGAGGTATAGTTATTTTGGCTCTCTTCTTGAAACACAGAATTATGGTTTTTAGTTTTGTGAATAGAACTGATATGGCGAAATATATTTCGCCTTTCTTCTTGAAACACACAAAATTGTGGTTTTCGGTATTGTGAACAGAATAATATGTCAAATTGTATTTCGGCTCTCCTGTAAAAACAATCCGAATTCCGGATTTCGGTTTGGTGAACAAAACCAACATGTCGAAATATATTTCGACTCTCATTTGGAAATACACCAAATTATGGTTTTCAGCTTAGAAAGGGGACCAATGTGTGGAAATGTATGTCGATTCCCTTCCATAAGCGCGTCGAATTAAAACATTTATTTGCCTTCAGCAAAAAAAAAAAAAAAAAAAACATTTACCATTAATAACCCTAGAAAGACCATACTCGCGACAGCTACGTGAAGTACCAACGGGGGGTCAAATTTGCCCGCGCTCGATTCAAGTAATTTGCAGACCTTATTTATTGACTAATGGTTAAACTGTTGAACAAATTTCAAAACCGAGAATATTTCCAGCACTGGTAGTGTATATATATCAAAAATGCGTGAAATCACTGATATATTATACGAAAATGCTTGTTTTATTTATTAAAATATAAAGTTCAGTTTATATAAGGTTAGGCAAAAATTTAAAATTATTGAGATGTAAGTTACTCTCGTTTATATGCTGTCCCATTCATACTTTTGGCGTACTTCTGAACATTTATCTATTAGTCTTTCTCACTATATAACAAAGGATCAATATATATACTTTATATTGTGTATTCTAGACGTAAACACAGTGGTCTTTTCTAGATTTTGCCCTTAGGCCTTTTACATATGCACTGTTGTGTGTGTATGTGTTACAAATAAGAAAAGCTATCTCTATGTGTCATCACCAGCATCACATTTCAAACACAAGATCTTATGGGTACAATGGGATTCACAAATAAAATGTTCACACCGTTCACATCTCGTTTTTACTTTCTTGAGATTGTCCTTCTCTTTCTTGGTCTGAGTTTCCCGAACACACAGATCACAACGTTTCCTTGAAGGAAGCTCAGTTGGGGCAATTCTTTTCCTAAATTCTTTAGGACGGACATTCCTTCCCAGAAAGCTTTCCATTGCTGATACTACTGGCTTTTTGAGGCCGTCTATGTTCAAGACCCGTTCTTCAATGTACGGTTTTAAAAGAGATTCCCCAAGTTGTAGCATTAACAGTCGTCTTCTTTCCATTTTGTTGCTATTCCATTCGGGGAAATTTAGTAGAAATAGTGTGTAGCTATTTAGAGTAGGTATATCCAGGAGTGTGTAAAAAAGCGAGAGAGGCCATGTTCTTGTTCCCCGCTTCGATGAATACTGTCGAACCATTTGGTCAATGATGTCCACCCCACCCTTTGTTTCATTATAGTAAATAATTATATCAGGTTTTTTGATTCACTTGGATTCACTTGATCGTCGTTATGCTGGGTGGAAAGCATAGTATGTTTCGTAGTGGTTTTTTCGAAGCAATATATGACACTAGCGTAACAGGTGGCTTCCCGGTGGAAGGGTCAGTGAACGCAAATTTTGACGAATGTTCTGCACGATCTCTAGTGTCCTTCAGTTCATTTGGTATGTCTTTCCTATTCAGTTTGAGAGTTCCAACGACTGTCAGATTGTTGTTGGTGTATAATTCGTCAGCTAACTCAATGGAAGTATAGTATCGGTCCATTGTGATATTGTAAGTAATGTATCACTATATATAAAAGCAATACTTACTTTCATGACCATTTGGTTATCTTATCCAATCAGAAAGATATCATGGTATTTTAGGGCCGGCTCTACGTAAGGCTAAGTGTTTATATAAAGGAAAATTCAATATAGTTTAAAATAATTAAATTTTGGACATAAAAAATCAAAATTAAGAAATCATCGAAAAATAAAAGAATGGGTAGCACCTATGACCAAGGGGGGGGGGTCAAATCAGCCCGCGCAACATGTATATTTTTTTATATATATAAAACCACACTGCTTTAAACATAGGTGGAAAAATTCCAAAATGATCTTCTAATCAAAAGTAACAATAACAAAAAAATGAGAATCCGTAAAGCATTTTAAGGTATTCAAATTGAACCAAAAAAGACGCGCGGGCAAAATTGACCCCCCCCCCTTGGTATTTTTAGGGATAATACTGCTTTCGAGACAATGTGTATGTCAAGTTAAAGTTATCTTCAAATGTTAATACACTTCCTTAAATTTATGGATAGGTATTTATTTATTTATTTATTATTCTTTGGAAACAGTCTTATATTTATACCATTTTTTGGTTTTAAAATTAAATTTAGAAGTAATTCCAAATCTTCTCTTTTGTCGACAGCTTCTATCCTATACCTTCGCAGCAGCTCGGAAATAACTATTTTCAGTTCAATCATGGCGAATTTTTGTCCTGGAATGCAAAATATATTATTTATAATTAGCAAGATAGTCAAAATAATATTGTTTATTGAAAACTTTTAAATATTATTGTATTTTTTATAAAACTAAATATATTTTTAAATTTTTAACAGCAGCATATTTCTACTTATAGGACAATGTTATATTTGTATTACCAAGTAATAAGTGAAATCAATATAGTTTTATTCAAGTATTATAAGAACACAAAATTAAATATTGCTTACACTATTTCTTCTTGACCATAGAAGTAATTTTTGAATAATAAATTGTGAATAATGCATTATTCTTAATATTCCAAGAGAGATATCGGGTGTCGATATGGTTACCAAAGACTGGCGTAGAAGACACTGGTACAATTCCCGAATCGGATCCCATGTTAAGCTGTAGATCAACGTCTCATCAGCCTCGCTGCTGAAAAGTGATGCTGAACTCTAAATAAAATAACTTAATAATTCAGGAGGAGCAATGCTTTCACGCCTTCTAGCTACTTCCTGCTATGTTTGTCTTCGCAGTGGTCCATATAGATGGCCTTTGAATTGTTAGAATTCTTACTATTGGGAAAGAGGCTTGCTAGGGATTATTACAGAGTCGATTTTAAGGTGCAGCACTTTTCCAAACAATGTAGTAATTTCCATACCCTGGACAGAATATATTGCACCTTTTGCGTGAGATTAGCATATATGTGTACATAGGGTCAGTTTGGTAGTATAGCGTGTTTTTTATTGGGTATGTACATACTAAATGCATAGGAAACATAGGGGATGGCACAAAGAAGACATCTGGGTGACACTTCACGTGGTAGTATTGTTGGAAGTCTAGAAGTAGGGCAAAGTTAACGAGCTGCAGCTGCAGAATTGCCTGTGGCTCGTAGTGTAATTTCGCGCTGTGAATAGGACTCTAGGAAAGCGAAAATTTTCGAAGGCAATGCGAGCGCTATTTGGCATTAAATCAAAGGACGGTGTCCAACTAGCACTGCATCTGAATTTGCTCGAGATCTTACAGCAGTCTCAGGGACCAAAGTCTACCGACAAACTGTGTATCGGCGACTATATCAGGCGTTCCCTTATGCAAGGCGATCCACTAGGAACATTCCACTCATACCACAACACCATCAGGACAGTTAACATGGCATCTAACCCACCGTGAATGAATATAAAAACAGCAGGGTAGCATAATGGTGAGTCCTAGCTGAGTGTGGAAAGTGATCGTCGATGTTTGAGCATATAGCGGGGGGCCAAGGACACATTATGACCTTGTCAATATTGTAACCGAGATTGTTATGGAAGTACCAGAGTTATGGTTTGAGTACTGCTGTAGAATAGTGTAATGGATGCAGACTATCGGGAAATTACCCTGTAAAAGTATGTGCGACTTTCTCATTATCTTAGATTTCGTTCAGTGAACGAAATGGTCGCACAAACAAGGCGCAGGTGGAGGACGTATACCTGTAACACGAGGATATTACGATATGTTTTGATTGGTCACCATGCTCTCCGGATCTCAATCCGATTGAACATATCTAGGATCTCTTTGGATGTCGCATTGCAACTCAGAAATCTACCACCATGGATTCTTTATGACCTCAAATAGTGCTTTTGAAAGACTTGTAATTCCATTGCCATTGGAGATACCTGTTGATGTCAACCTGGTGAAAACATGCTATTGTAATCTGTATAGCCATTCGAGGTTATCACACCCCATACTGAGCACTTCTGGCAATGTCAAACAGGGCCGATGTGCCATCTACTGGACGAGCTCATCTTACAGTCACCATTTGACCTTGTTTTTGCCATTTGACCTTGTTGTTCGTGGATATCTCTCCGTTCCCTGTCTTTATTTGTGTGTCACTTTCTCAGGAAGACCCTTTATATTTGCGCCTAATATACAGTATTATTTATCCATGAAGATTTGATTAGGCACCAGCACTAATATTAGATTAGATTTAGAACTACATTACAGAAAACACTGCTCCCTGCCGAAAACCCTACGTATATAACTATTAGAATGCCCGTTATTTTGGTTAGATTAAATAAAAGTAAGTGTCAGCAAGCAATTGTTAAATATTTGCAAGTAAAGAATATTTTACCAAGTTGTACTTACCTATGCAATTCCTAGGCCCCGCACTGAATGGAAAATATGCATAGGGATGACGATTTTGAACATTTTCAGGCAAAAATCGATCCGGGTCAAATTTTTCTGGATTTGGAAAATATTCCGGATTTCTATGGGTGTGATAAACGTTGATACCAATATCTGTTTCGGCTGGAATTTTGTAGTTATCTGAAATAAAAATGTTCAGTTAGATATGAGTATTAGTAGCCCCTAGATATTACAGTTATACTAATTTCATTACGTTATTTACGTGAGTATATAAAAGTACAGTACGTTACAACTTTGTATTGGGTTAATCACTGTTAGGTTCCAAGCAAATAAGCTACATTACCTATTCCAATTTGATTACAATCAGACAAATTTGACATTGGTTAATCCATCGAGGAACACACAGATAAACGGACAGACTTTCAAATGCAGGACGAGTTGAATGGTAGGAACAAAGGTACTTACTTCTTTATGTTTGAAAGTAATTTTAAAGACACATTTTTTATGTTGAATCTGTCTAAATTTGCTCCTTTTTTCTGCTTTTTGGAATGCAGCCAACCATGTCTTACGATACCATCAATTATGGCGATAGCCAACCGCCAACAGACGACAGAAGTCACAGACTATAAATATGAATATAAATACAGTGATGGCAGATCCTCTTAGACAAAAAACTCAGACGAATGTCAAATACCGGTATCTCTTATACTCGGAAAATATTCCTACACAGTGGAAAATATTAAAAATTAAAAGAGTCATATTTATGATAGTGATATGACCCATGCACTAAACAAGACTAAACCCAGTAACTGTCTGATCTTTTCCTCGATAAGATAATGCGTCATGTTACTGAATAAATTAAGGAAAAGACAACAATCGATCTATTTTGTCACTTGCCTTGGAATGTAATACTACTGTTTATTTTCAATCTGAATCCTTCTAACATCGGTGGATAACGATAGCAAAAATACTTCTTGAAAATGGTTAGTGAAAGGTCAGCAGTCATTGGGGGATAATGGTTCATTATGCATGTCTCACAGACGAGAGACGTCCAATGAATTTACTAAAACTATCTTCTTAGTAGCCAAAAGCTAGAAAAAATAAATAAATTTTCGATTTCGTAATGCTTTGAAGTCAATTGGATACTTCAAGTACAGAAAATTGCTTCATTTCAGACTTTTGGCTAAGATCTTCTTTCAATCTCTCTCTTCATGTCAAAACTACCGTAGGAATTATCAACCTGGCAACCAGTGTTTCTTTCAGAAAGAATGCTCCGGGGCAGAGGAGCACACTTAGTATTCCGGGAAGGACATTGCTGGTACTATTCAATTTATTATTATATTATAGTCGTATTATTTTGGTCTCGTCCGAATGGGTGTTGCCCCTCCCCAAACACGTCTGGAAGAAACACTGCTGGCAACACTGTGTAAACGAACAAACGAAAGAAATGACTTTACTTGCCACAAAATACGATAAGGGGAATCTCTAGTCTTTGCTATTTTGTTGTGTATGTAATTGATGCGTAGAGTGTAGTTACCAAATTCAAGTCCGAAGCAATTACAAGACGATCCTGGCAGAAAGACAGGACGAGTATGTAAGAGAAAGGTCTGCAGAATTGTAAGCGGATGTACTTCACCTTATAATCTGTATTGAAACTCGAATACTATGAATTGCACAAGCAACAGCCAATCAGAATTGGGCGAAGTCTGACGACAGAAGCAGAGGAGGAAAAAAGTTGGCTGCTTAGCAGGCTTGACAATTTTAAAGGGAAAACTAGACTTGCGTAATAAGTACGTATATTGAGTTCTTGAATACCTGCATAATGTTTTGTTTTGTATTCTATTGTTTTAGATTAGGCAGAGACATTCATGTTACCGCTGTTAACGTGTGAGACTGGCGAAACAAGATGGTGAGATTATCTGAAGAAGTTCGTGCTCGAAAAACGTGACACATCAATATGACGAAAACCACAATTGAGGAACTCACTCGTGGTTATATGGTTAGCTTTTGTGACCTCGGCACGGCAGACCCGAGTTCAACTCCCGATGGGAGTTCATGTGATTCTGGTTCCACATTCAAGCGACTTAATTCTAAACTAACGAACAACTATGAAGGAAATTCGTGATATTCCAGTGCCCGTGTATCAGAAAGCAATATAGCATTTGTCCGGAAAGTAGTACGACTGAATTAAAGAAATATATATATTCACAATTTTGACACATCGTCTTAATAGTTTTCGGAATTTGCCCCTTCTGCATCAACATAGCGTTTTCAGCGACTCTGCCCATCACTGAAGACTTCCTGGAACGCAGAAACTGGAATGCTCTTCAGGTCCCTCGTTACGGCTTCTTAAATGGGCTGGACCGAGCCGTGGTGCCGTCCTTTCATGACCCTTTTTAGTCAGGGGAAGAGGAAGAAATCTGCAGGAGCAACATTTGGGCTGTAGGGTGGCTGGGGAAGATGTGGTGGTCAGGAAGTCAGTGACAGCAAAGGTTGTGGCTCGGCGCATTGTCGTGAAGAAGCTTCCATGATCCAGCGATTGCTGGACGGACGCGGGCAACTCGTTTTCTGAGTCTTTCAAGTGCTTGCATGTAGAATGCAGCATTCACAGTCTGATCAGGTAGCAAGAATCAATGAACCACTCCTTTGCAGTTAAAAAAGATTATCAACACTAATTTCTTTTTCGACTTGCTCATGCGAGCTTTTCTCAGGATCACTGCAATTAGCAGTCTTGATCACGTCACGGGTCTCACTCGCAGTTTTACCCAGTTTGACGCAAATCTTCATCGCGTGATGCTGCTCTAACAAGCGATTCATTGTTGGGATGACAAGGTACCTTGAAACGGATTCACTTTAAACTCGATCTACACTCCGTGAAGGTTTGGAGACGACTGGCGATTGGCGCGCTGGTAGCTAAGACCTCCCACTATACAATCAGTGCAGTAACATACCCTTCCTTCATCACGTTTTGACGGGGAAAAGTCAGTCGTACTACCTGCCGGACAAACTCAATACATGACTATCCAAAGCGTTGTCAATTAAGCTATACTACAAATAGGGAACAGTATTCCTAAAATGTCAATTAAGCTATACTACAAATATATTACTCGATATTGTTGTATACTTATGCAGCGGAAGTTTGGAGACATTACCTTTCCAATGATATCGAACCTGTATTTATAATTCTATCACATGATCAAGCATTTGCAATGAAATATGCAGCCACATTTCTGATTCATCCTGTATACAAAAGATTAAATTAGAGTGAATATTACGAATTGCAATTGGGTTGACACAGAACACGATTCGTAAGCTGGTTTCTTCGGCGATCAACTACTGTGTTCCTTAACTATTATATATATGTATATACATAGGCGCCGACTTGAAGAAAATATGGGGGGGGGCAAATAAGAATAAATATATTCAGTCGTTTTATATCAACTGCTTGATGAAGACCCCTTCTCCCCTCCCGCCATAGATCTCTTTCCGCTGCGTCCGCTCCGCTGGGAAATTCACGACCTAAGTCAAATTTGCCTCAAGGCATTAAAACAAATTCAAGCTCAAAATTTGGGAACTTCACTGGAAGCTTACGCAACACATTGATCTTCACTTTTCATATCAGTGCTGCCAGTGTTGGATGAAGCTTCAGTGCTCTTTTTAAACACAGTTTTGAAAATGATGTTTTCTATCGAATAAGAAGACTGTTCCTAATATTGAATTAAAGGCACGACAAAGTTTACGACAAAAATTCTTGCTCCTCTTTGTTAATTTTTCCTCGACTGGATTATATGGGGGGGGGGGGGCGAGGACCCACCTTTAAATATTGAAGGAGCCAAAAGTGTCCTGCCCCCCAAAGTCGGCGCCTATATATATCCTAGCATTCAAATGTTGGACGAAGTATAGACAGAAACGGTAGTCTTTATGAGGTTAGGTTAGGTTATATGTTTTAATTTTGAAATTCTGACTTCTTACCAATGATGATATCTTCTTCCGCTGTCCTCAAGAAGAAACTGACGCTCGGATAGAGTCGTAGGGTTTCCTTAATACATCTCTCCAGATACTTCATCTTGGATAAGTCTTCAACTGTAGGTACGCGAATATTTGTTCCATAGATGCTATCAAGCTCCTCATTCACTTTTTGCTTTAAAAAAAAACAACATAAAATTAAACTTTTATATATATTCAAAGTACAGAGACGCAGAAATATTGTAAGTTTTATGGTTATTCCAATAATTACAGTTCTTAAAATATTTCCCCCCGGGAGAATACCGGAAGTGACAGCGGCGCAAATCTGTCTTCAAAATTAGGTGACGGGTAAGACCGTTTTCATTTTTTTAAAGCGGTGTTCAAAATATTTATGAAGTTGAAAAACAATGCTATGGAGGATCAGGGGAGCAGAGTTGTCTTGGAACATCATCTAACATTGAGAGGCGAGCAGATTTGAGGCTTATTCAGGGGAATATCAGTTTCATCTCACCTTCTTTTGTGGCAATCGGACACAAATCATCACATTTCTCTCCAAAAGACACATTTCAAATCAGATTATTGGGGAGAGGACAGTCCTCCCAATTCCAAGATTGGAGGGAACATGTCCCCCTTATCCACCTGGATTTGCGCCAGTGGGAAGTGAGCATGTTACCTCCAACTTGAATTCAATATTTGAGAGCTCGACGAGCAGACTCTTCCTGTAGCCACTTCCAGTTCAAAAGTTAGAGAAAAAAAGAACATGTACACATATATAAAATCAACTTTATAAAGAAAAGTCAAGAATACATATTACCTCACCCTCGGATCAAAAAGGAGAGTTAAAATTAAACTAACCTACTCTAGCAACCTAAAGTAACTTAACCTAACTTAACCTACTAACTTAAAGTAACATAACCTAACCTGTCCTATCCTAGAGTTAAATTTAGTAACCATTTCAGTGACGAGGAAGTTGTAAATGCGCGTAACAGCATGAAACTCATTCCGTAACGGTTTGCAATAGCAACACAAAATTTGCGTTTTAGTTTGCAATAATAGATATCAGTAATAATTCATTTCTGCATCTTTTGCGTTTCGTTGTGCTTAGCAATTTTTACGAAAGTTGGTACGGAATAAGATCACAAACCATCTAAGAAAATGTAATTAGCACGACAAATTGATTCAGGTACATACATATATATACTACCTCTAATTTCCATGTGCCCATCTGCGGTGCCCCAGCCTTTTACCCCTCTATTAGATAAATATTTCGATTCCCGGTACGAGTAGTTAGAACGCCGTTGATTTGTGTTCTATATAGAATCTGAAATAAACAGGATAAAAGCACCCAATGAACATATTTCCCCTAGAAAGCAGAAAGGTGCTAAACGCCAAAATGCAAATTTATCATAAGAGAGAGAAACTAATGAAACAATAATTAATTCCGATTCTTTCTTACTTCTAAAGTCTTTCCAGCCTTAGAACAAAGTAGACTTAAACAAAGGAAAATGTATTACTCCGCGGCTCACACGTGCTTCTTCAGCGAGAGACGTGAACAGCAAGAGCGTCTGCTAGGTTACTGTTGTAGCATAATTTCTAAAGTGTAAGGCTCGGTTGGTTGGTAAATAATTAACACACTGACCACTTTATGTTGGAAATATGTATTTTTTAAGTCGTTTTATAAACGAGATTGCCTCTGTTCCTTTTGCCCTTTTTTATGTTTTGTAACATGAGACGGACTATTGTCATTCATCGTCGCCATGAAACTCTGCATTTTATAATTTCAAATGAGCAGAGTCGGAGCGCACAGGAACACGCATGCGCAGTAAATATTATATGTTCAAATACGGATGAGGTTGAAATAAAGCTACATCTGTTATTAAACATTATATATATTGCGTTTCTTATCACAAAATGCAGGATAAATTCAGATATCTTTATTTGAAAGGATTATCTTAGTAGGGATTATATATAGGATACTACTGCAATGATACCAACAACCAATCACTGGTCGCAGACCCACTGGTAGTCCGGTGGGTTTGTATACATCTACTTTTTTCTAAGACTGGAAAGAGTATAGAATTCAGTTTTCACTGGAGACCTTTCATATTATCTCCTACCACTTGTCTTCTTTCTGCACAACGTTAAACATGAAATGGGGAGTCAGGATATGCACTTAGTTGGAAATCAAAGAAAATGGCGCTTAGCACCTTTCTGCTTTCTAGGGACGATATGGACCATGAGTGAGACGTCAACCAAATTTTAATGTATTTCCACATATACATAGTTAGAAAGGACATCTACAAATCCTTTTCAAATCACCGGGTTTTAAAGGAAAGTGTCGACTTTAAGTCAGAAAGCTTCTGATCGTATTCCAATTGCTGTAGATTCATTGTAGATTATTTGATATATAGTAATAATACGTGTTCGTAGGAATACCAGGGCACTGATTCTAGTAGACGGAGGGGGGCTGTACCTCCCAAATTTGCTTGGGCTTTCAGCATTTATATCTTTGCTTGGATATCTAACAATGAAAAACATAGCTATACTTGCATGCTCCATTACTAAAGATATATATGAAATCGGCGCGTTGCCTATTGTAATGCGTATTTTGTAGAATGTCTAGTGCGTTTTATTACTATCAATAGTTAAGAAAAAAAAGTTTTAATTTATGGTTTCAAAGAAGTAGCATTGTCCTATGTATACCACATGATCGAGTTTGGTTTGTGCGGAATGATATTTTCTCAATATTTAAACCGAAAATGATAGGATATTTGTACAACTTCCGGTTTTAGTACAGAGATTGATTGCAGAAAACCGGTTTGAAAACAGAGGGTAAAAAATTGTACATGTTGTTGGAACACTAAATTGATTCTAATAAAATGCTTTTCGCTACTTTATTTTTGCTCTATGTAGAGCAATATTGAAACCGGTACTTTTCTGAATGTCTACCGCTACCTCTGGTGCATGTGGTCCCTGGTTCGATCTCGGACCAAGTAAATTTGTGATGGACAACATTGTGTCGATGGGTTTTCTCGGGGTTTTCCCATTTCCTACCACATTATCATTCCACCAATTCTTCCATTATCATTAATTTGCCTTAATCATCATTTCCCTTAGTCTAATAGACATATAATCTTGAGGCGTTAAACTGAAAGATTTTATTACTTTCTTATTATTACTATTATTTCAGTTGCTTTGAACTAGGGATGGCCAAATTTTTTCGAAAACGAAAAAGGAAAACCGAAAAAAATTTCGAAAAACGAAAAACGAAAAATTTTTCGGAAAACGAAAAACGAAAATCGAAAAATTTTTCGAAAAACGAAAACCGAAATTTTTTTCGAAAAACGAAATTTTTTCGAAAAAGCGAAAAACGAAAAAACGAAAAATGAAATTTCCGAAAATCTAAAAACAGATTTTTCGAAAAAGGCCATCCCTACTTTGAACATACTGTAATATCATATGTATTTGTGAAGTTTGGGACAACGATTTCGCGAATTGTTGTGCATAAATAAACATTAAACGATGAGTTAACACTTGTGTGTGAAAAGGTTATAGTTCCGTGAAAGATAAATGTGCTTATGAGGTCATACTATCAGTCTATAAGTGACATATGGTAAACAAATATTGGTAAGTCAATAATATATAAACTAACATCACTCCTGTATGGAAACAGAAAACATGTTTTTTTAAATATATATATATTCTCATAGTGCGGACAAAATGTCTTTTCATGTGAAAAAGAGACAAATAACATTTTATAAGGTAATTTGACCATGTTTTGCGGTGCCACAAGCACAACCAAATTTCATAAATTCGATATATCGAGTTCTATATCAGTTTCTTTTACTCTTCTTTTATTTGCGCTATAGAAACCTTAACCCCAACATACATGTGTTTGTTTCGACCAGTGGTGTATTTAGGATTTTGTTTCAGAGGGACTCTGCTAACTTCATTCATGGATATGTGAAAATTCTGCAAGATATTTAATCTACTTTAATAAAGTAAATAAAATTTCAGGGGGCTTAAGCTCAGAAGTCCCCTTACATACGCCACAGGTTTTGACGATAAACTATTAGCAACTTCGAGATCTATTTCCAGATCGGAAAAGGGAAATCTTTGTCTTTGATCTCCGGTCAGTGTTGCCAACCTGAAGCAGCACAAAATCCCTTCGGAACATCAGAATTTCCCTTTTTCAGTCCAAATGTTCCACAATACCAATAATTGTTTTTTATCAGTAATGTGAATGCTCCCCACACACGCGCATAATAACTATGTCCTACATAACGGTCTAGACAATCTTTTAACAGTGAATGAAACCGGTATTACAGCACGCACATAGGAAAATGACATCTGGAATGCAAGGGGTTAATTATACAAACTTTTTAGGGGGGGGTGAACAGAAAAAAATAATTCTATCTTAGTATATAGTAATTTTTCGTTTTAAAAAATAGTTTATTTGCACATTTTTGGCTTAAGGTTTATTTTTTCTAAATCACACCATAAATATAAACCCCTCCTTGTTCCTCCCGTCTTACAAAGTTAATTTCATTCACAAAAATTACGCAAAAAAAAAAAAAAAAAAAAGTGAGTGAAACGCTGAAATAGAACAAGAAATGTCAAATTTTTGAAACTTTAGAGTATACCTGCGTCACCTGAAAGCATGCTCCGAATACCCTAAAATTTGATTTTTATCGTTTTTTCTCATCAAAGGCAACCTTTTAACACTAATAGAAAAAATTTTAAAATCGAGTTTTTACAATCCACTCAAATGTAGACTATATTTAAAGTTACGTTTCCTGTATAGCCGAGAGGTTGGAGTATGTGTCTTCGGTGTGTAACTCTAGTTCGATTCTGGTGCAGCAATGTACTTTTAGAGTCTTAAACTCTGCTATGCATAAGTTTCGGAAGTAGTTTTTTAGAATGGCTACATTCGTAAGTCGATCTACCAACAGATATCAGAGCGAAAACGGTAAGAGATATTCAGAAGAGGTTTCCTGGAATCAATTCAGAGTTTCAAGAATAAGGTTCATTTCATACATTAACCCTCTATTCAGCTCAGAAGTGGGGTGAAAATTAACTATTTCCAGTTTCAACGTTGCTTGAAGTGGAACAGAAATGATAACTGATAGAGACAAGCGATTTTTTGGAATCGATTTACCGTCTGAAGAAAAGATGCTGTCTTCACCTACATCTCTCTACTAAACCTTAAAGTGATAGAAATTTACTACTATTTCCGGTTTCACTATGAAAATTTAATACTATCTCCAGTTTCACTCTGGAAATTTCTACTACTTCCAGTTCCAATATGGAAATTCACTACTACCTCAGGTTTTACTATGGAAATTTACTACTTCTTCAGGTTTCACTATGGAAATTTACTACTATTTCCAGTTTTAGGCCTACTATGGAAATTTACTTTCAGTTTCACTTTGGAAATTTACTACATCCAGTTTCACTATGGAAATTGACTACTACTTCTGGTTTCACTATGGAAATTGACTACTACTGCCGGTAGCAGTATTGAAATTTCATTGTTTGGAATTATACCATGGCTTCACAAATCTTACTTGTTTAATATTAATATCATTATTCGATTTAGGAGCTATTTCAATTTTCAGGTAGAAACTCTGATTATGTCCAAGTACTTGGAAAACAGAAAACATGGATTTCGAGATCGACTCACATTATCAAACTGAATTAGACTACGCAACTGTATAAATTCAATGTTGAAGCTCTAAGTGAGAGATCTATATTTATTAATTTCAATTGCCATCTACAGAGAGAAAACACAACGCTGGTTTTTTTTTCTCTAGAAAAACCAGAGAAAGGAAATTTAACAGTATTCTGTATCACATTCAAGATTTTCTGTACATGACGTATACAACTCCTGAAATTATATGAATTTGGAAGCTTGAGTCCTCCTTGACAAATTTCTGCGTACGCTACTGTATATATTGCGAAATCTTACCTGGACTTCTTGTTCGTGTCCCAACATGAAAATGGTCCATGCAACGGCTGCTGACACGGTTTCATGCCCCTACAATGGACAAATATATGCATTACTTATTTCCAACACCTTCCAGTTGTTTCATAGCTAGTATGTTTCTCTAAAACTTTTCTTTGAACTACAACAAATCACTGACAAGTATGGGATCTGGACACGGGCACAACAGTCGCCTAATTAACAAAAGTGATAAACTAGAGTTCATTAAAGTTGCCCATTCTCTTCTGTAAATTATTTTACAGAGCTTATATTTGACAGCTAGTACAACTATAGGCGGATCTAGTTGTGGAGGGTCGTTCTTCGTCTCACACACAGCGGCACAAGTACCAGTGTTGCACAAACACAGTGGAAAAGAAATTTGGAAATCCTTGTCTACTCTCCCCCTTCCAGGAGTCTGTCCTAGATCCGCCCTTGAGTACAACGAAACTCTCAAAATTTGCTTGTTGCACTGTAGATTGTACTAGAATTTGAGATTGTGGACCTATGTGTCCATACTGTATGTTACATAATGTTTTGTTAGGTTACGTTCCGTCTTAAACACAAAATTTATCGTTGATATGAAAATAAAATGTATTGCTATTAAAATAAAGGTAAATAATAATGCCATAAAATAAATATCGGATTGAGTATAGCCCGCTCCCCCCAGTGATTTTTAACGAATCATAGTGATAATAACGATTCATACAAGTTCATAATGAATTGGAATCGCATGTTATAAAGATTTAAGATCAAAATTTTGAGGTAAGGAAGCTTTAGTATAAGTAGTAGTAGTAGTTAGTAGTAATAGTAGTAGTAGTAGTGGTAGTTAGTAGCAATAGTGGTAGTTGTAGTAGGAACGGGTTAGAAGCCCCGCAGGGGTTGGTTGGGTTCCGTTCTCGATATAGGCCTTAGTAGTAGTAGTAGTAGTAGTAGTAGTAATTGTAGTAGTAGTAGTAGTTGTAGTAGTAGTAGTAGTAGTAGTGACTCTTCCAGTTTCGGTGACAAAGAATTGGGGGGAGCGGGCTATACACAAGCCTAAATATCCATTGATAATTAAGTTGTTTGTACAAAGAGATCCTGGAAGAGCAGAAATGATTACCTCAAACATAAAAGTATCAACTTGTTCGTAAATTTCCCTTTCGGTGAGCACAGTTCCTTCTTCGGAAGCTTCTATTAAAATATCCAGAAACACCTTCAGCCTTTTCTTTTCTGAAAGTAAGACAATAAACCACGTTATAGACAAAGTTTTAATTATTTTCTTAGCACTTAATTCAATAGATATGAAAGAATGCAGGACTAATACAGAGAAGTTTTATTATGTATTACGTAGGTATGGATCCGATTCTAGTAACACCTGTTACTATTCTGTGTTATTATTGGATCGAAAAATCCAATATATTTCATTCAACCAAAAATTTTCTTGTAGGCCTTATATCTGGAGAACTACATACAGTACCGCCAAACCGAAACTATCACTTAACTCAGTATGATGTCCTTATTCCGTAGAAAATGCGAAAACTCGACTTAGGGGCCGTTCAAAAATTTTGGGGCCCTTGATCCAAAAACTAATTATTGGCCAAGATCGCGATCTTTTTGATCCATTTTTTTTGATAATTACTAAAATTCTTGTTATATTGAAGGTATTTTAAAAATCAGTTACTGGATTACTAAGTGGTAAAGTTTTAATCCTCGTGTTTTCAATTAATGTTGAACTAAAATCTAAAATTATAAAGCATGTATTTTTAATTAATGTAAGTTTCATCAATATAGTAATAACTTTTAACTTCCGTATAGAACCGTATATTTATAATCGACTGATTGACTGCCAAATTCTTTTATAGTTCAGTAAAGCTCTCTATTATTCGTAGGCGGATTATCCGGTATGAGAGGTGGACCTACAGCTTAACCAGGATCCGAACTACATAGGTTCTTACTGGGAATCAAACCCGGTCTCTCACGGCAGAAGCGCCTACGCAAACCACTTGTCCACGAGAGAGCAAGTGTTATTATTATTATTATTATTATTATTATTATTATTATTATTATTATTATTATACTTTAGTAACGCTGTCGGGGGCGCGGTGGCTCAGTGGTAGAGCGTTCACCTCTGGTGCTTGGGGTCCCGGGTTCAAACCCTGCTCCCGCCAAGTGAACTTTGTGGTGGACAAACACCGTGCTCTTGGGTTTTCTCGGTGTACTCCCGTTTCCTACCACTTTCTTCATTCCACCATTTCACTCATCTCTCATCATCACCGTCTCCTTTAGCCTAACTTAAAGATTTCATTTCATTTCATTTCAGTAAAGCTGTTCGAAAGATTGAAACACGAGTGAAATGCGTGTAAACTGAGCTCCTATGAACAGCAACAATGACAAAATTGTAGTAGAAATACAGTATTAGATAAGCAAATCGAATAAAGTAACTTATGAAGCATATACATATATGTTTATGATTTTCTTATGCTAAGGTACTATTGAGACAAATACTCGTAATTAAACATTTCCACTTAATCGTGTATTTTCGTTTATTCGTGACGCTTTGTCCGGTGATTATCATGAATAAGAAAAAGTTTTCTCTGTATTAACCCTAGGAACTCCACGGTATTTTTGGGATACATCCAACACCAACGGGGGGAGGGGGAGGGATGCGCACGAGACGAGTCGAGCCAGTATTTTCCTGACAAATTTCGAGTTGAGACACAGCTCTTCCAATAGAAAAGAATACATTTTTCGAGTCGAGACATCACTTTTACAGCAAATTTTTGAGACGAGACAGCCTCAAATCTGGTCTCGTGCGCATCCCTAGGGAGGGGGGACTCTGAGGCCCACAGAATAAAGGTCTTTATTTCTCACAGAAAATAATTTATCTTGTTTGATATGAACTCGGGATGTCTAAGACATCATATATTTTTATTCTCTATTACTACTAAGTTTCTAAGTACAGTGTTATCAACTATATGTGTGTAATTGTTTAAGTTACCATTTTTTATGTGTGTCAGTAACTATGACCTATTTATTTTATTTGTTTGTGTAGAAAAACTATCAAAAAGATCAATAGGACTTAGCACAGTATAGTACGTGTATATAGGCGGCTTCTAAAAGCATTTTGGTGGTGGTGCAGTAAAGTTGGGTAGAATGGGGAAGAGTGGGGTATACTTCAGTATTCCAATGAATTCGGGATTAATCTTTTATAATTCCATCCCGGTCATCCTTGGAATGAAGAAATTCTTTCAAATTTTGTTTCCGCGAAATGATAAATAGTATGAGAGACGTTCATTGGACACCATACTGATGTCACCAGAGAGGCAGTGTTGCCAACTCAACATAATTTACAATTTTCCTAGTAGCACAACGTCAGGTTTTTGCACCTCTGGAATAAACATGTAAAACATAAGCGAACAAGCTACGACTTGTCTGTCAGTTTTGTAAACAAACACCGCTAGAACATCATGAATATTACAAGGGATTCATTGCAAGAAACGTACCACTGCTTCCATTTGTTCTAATTTCATTATCAAATAATATGTTCAAATCACTGTGTTTTCATCCAAATCTGACAGGGTTATTTAAACCTTGCTATATTTGTGATCACAACCTTCTAAAATATGTCAGATTCATTTAAAAGTTCTTTATGATCTTTCTCAATTGATTTTTGACGAAGAGTATGATTTGCCATTGTTCCAATTCTGCTGCAGATTCCCACATACAGTCACAGTCACAAAATAACGAACTGACAATTTCCTATGAAATATGTGTCTTCAGTCAGTATTGCAGGCTGCTACTGGTACACTGAGAAAAATCCGTTCTCCGGATAGCGGTATATTGTACAAATGTACGGAATCCTCTTGTTTACTACAGAAATCAGTACGGAGCATACGTTTTCCATGTGCTACATACTCACTGTCCTTAGGTGTTGGATCATACCGTTGCAGGATGTCTGGCATCTAACAGTTTTACGTATATCACATGCATATACTTATGTTACTTTCGTCAGCTATATGTTATATACGTCCATTTGTATGTGAGATTCTGACTGCCTATATTGTTTCATACGGAAAGTACGTATAGATGGAACATTTATACGGAGAGTATTATAAAACATGCGTTTTCAGTTACACGTCTCCTGTAAGTTAAGTTCAAAAACTACAGGAATTATGCATGTAACCTATCTTTTTAAGTACACCACCTACAATTTTTTTCTCAGTGTAGATTCTGTGATTAAAAATACTTGATAACACCAGAGGTGCAGCAGCATAGTTCTTTCCAATGACTATTGAAACTTGATCTTTCTCTTTATATATATATATATATATATATATATATATATATATATATATATATATATATATATATATATGTGTGTGTGTGTGTGTGTGTGTGTGTGTGATTATAATATAAAGTGACACACTTAGGTGTTAGCAGGTTTGAAGGAATAAACTAATGGAAAATAAATGATTTTGGTGCTAAAAGTAATCAGAAAAGATGTATAGGCCTATACTAAATTTTTATAATGTGCAGTTGGGAACACTGCGCCACAATAATATCACAGAGTGCCCCTGCATGTTTTAATACCAAATTTATTTCAAAGGAAAATGAAATAAATAGCCAAAACACTGGAATATAACAGTTAGTATTTGCGATGAATAGCCCCTTAGTAGTACTAATGGGGGGGTACCCTCTGAGGCCCACAGCACTTTCTTTATTTATAAATAAATAAAAACACTAAAAACTAAGCAAGTATGTTTTATGATGAATTGGGTCAAGCTTGACAATATCATTTTTTTTTTCAGATTTTTTAATGCAATTAGAAACGTTACAAAATGTAACAATAATAATTTGTGGGCCTCGGAGACCCTCCCCCCCTTCCTTTGGTGTTCCTAGGGTTAATAAAATCAGATTTTTTCATGTGAAGAAAAGATAAATTGGAAAAGAACAAAATAGATATTCCTCTCATCAAATTTTACCTCTTTACTTATTACTAGTCTAAGAACCATTGCAAATCATTTTTCACTTTGAGATCTTTTATTGATCACAGTTAAAACTTTAAAAGCGTGAATTACAAGAGTTATTCAATCAATGAAACTATAGTATAGCCTATGATTGTAACCTTTTGCTTGACGATACACTTAAGATAAACATTGACATCTTAAAAGATTTAAGAATAAGTTGTCTGTTCATATTCTGTGGATTACCATTCAAGCTCATAAATTTTATCCATTTTGAAAAAAAAAAAAAAAAAACTGAAATTGAGTAAGATTTTTACTTACGTAGATTATCTTCTGATATATTCGAGACTTTATGCACCGCGTTCTGATGATTCTTGAATTGACGAAGATGCTCGATTCTTTGTCGCACAACCTACAAAGTTAAGACAATTTATATATATATTAAATTTACAAGTTCATTAAAGTACATATGAGTAATGAGAGTTGCAATATTTCCATAATCCAAAAGAACAGGCACGAGTATCAAACCTCCGACTCTTTAAACCATATGAAGGTGCTCTACCAATTGGTTATCGTGACCTCCTATAGGTTCGTTGTTAGTAGGCTGTGGATATTTAGACTTTTCAAACAAGATATAATCTCAATAAGAATTTATTTTCAATATTTATGCCTCGAAAGTGTTAACATTCTCGAGATATGCAACTCGCCTTATCCGTGGGTGAGTACTTATCGTCATGGATCTATAAGCGAAAGGTTCTTAGTTCGAAACTCGTCTTCGAAAGTTGTGAATTTTTTAAAATTCTTTATTCTCCATATGTTAAGATTCTTTCCTTTCTGCGCAATCATTTGATGCTTCAAAAATTAAAAAAAAAAATGTTCTCAACTTTAATTCGACATTTGCCAGTGTGATACAGACAGGCTTTACTGAGAACTTACGCTTCTTGTTGTGTCTTTTTACTGAGAATTTACGCTTCTTGTTGTGTTTACTGAGAACTTACGCTTCCCCATAAGCATTCCGCCAGCGGGCCGCCGTAGGCCCATCGACGTGCGAATGGCGGGCCGCTGGCGGACGCCGCCACCGGGCCACCTGCTCGATTACACTAATTACGCCTTCGTCCCGCCGGCGGGACATCCGCCATAATCCCGCTGCTCCCCCGCCTTTAGCCGATACCCAGCCGCTGAAATCAACCCATATTTCCCCGTGTGCAAGACGTAATCGGATCTACCGCAAACCACGGCGGATTGCTTCCAAAAATTTCTTTTCATGTCGCCTTTAGTCATCTACTCTCAATTTTGGCAACAACGTATTGGCACTTATGCTCTGAAACCTTCATACCAATACATGATTAAAGTGAAAAGATTTAACACATTTTTTTTTCAAGAATACCATTCCCATCCAGAGATGGGTGGGCTGTAGAAGGCAATACCTTCCAAGCATATCTGAACTACTATCTCGTAATTGTCAGTGAGAATTTTAATTTTGGAGTTGATTGTTTGCAATGAGCAAAGTTTTAGGTAGTATATTTGACATTTTGCCAAGTAACAAATAACGTAACATGTTCAGCTGTAACCGGTCACGAAAATAGTTTTGTAAGCCAACGAACTGTCTGACAATAGTTACATGAGTACAATGCTGCCACCTGTTGCTCTTATATCCTAGGTCAACAGACGTTACCGAGTTCTCTTCTCTTCATATGAAAACCAGAACAAATGACATTCACCACGCGAAGAGTGAAGAATTGTGGGTAATGCAAAGCCGATCCGTTCCCGCCACAGGACCGTAAGCAGGGTCAACCGCCACGATCAGCGTATGGTCCGAAGGCTACATCCGTCGCAGTACCGCGTTCGCGGGTACCCCGACAAAACCGCCATCGGTCCGCCAATGGTTGCAGTTACTCAACCGACTCGATGTCCCGCCTCGTTCCCGCTCGAAATCCGCTTATATACCGCCATAGTAGCGAGCGGCCCGACGATGTGCGGCGGACAATTGCTTATGGGGTTCTTGTTGTGTTTACTGAGAACTTACGCTTCTTGTTGTGTTTACTGAGAACTTACGCTTCTTGTTGTGTTTAGTGAGAACTTACGCTTCTTGTTGTGTTTAGTGAGAACTTACGCTTCTTGTTGTGTTTACTGAGAACTTACGCTTCTTGTTGTGTTTACTGAGAACTTACGCTTCTTGTTGTGTTTACTGAGAACTTACGCTTCTTGTTGTGTCTTTTTACTGAGAATTTACACTTCTTGTTGTGTTTACTGAGAACTTACGCTTCTTGTTGTGTTTAGTGAGAACTTACGCTTCTTGTTGTGTTTATTGAGAACTTACGCTTCGTGTTGTGTCTTTTTACTGAGAACTTACGCTTCTTGTTGTGTTTACTGAGAACTTACGCTTCTTGTTGTGTCTTTTTACTGAGAACTTACGCTTCTTGTTGTGTCTTTTTACTGAGAATTTACGCTTCTTGTTGTGTTTACTGAGAACTTACGCTTCTTGTTGTGTTTACTGAGAACTTACGCTTCTTGTTGTGTTTACAGAGAACTTACGCTTCTTGTTGTGCTTCGCAAAATCACAAGTTTTCTCAATATGGATACTATCCGATCATTTGTTACTCCACTTCTAAGACTGCATACTTGAATATACCCTCTTCTGTAGCCATATTTAAATACCTCTCCCTTCTCTCACACGCACAATATTGTCCGTCACGAAATCACATGGCCTGGTACCAAAATCCGACTCATGACTTTATAGTTTTGTTTTTAGTAGACTGCGGACATTTAGGTACTTGAAATAGGTAACTTAGACACAAAAGTCAGCACAGCAGTTGCTCTCAATCTGGAAATTTTGATTTCTAAGATGTTTCTCGCAATAGGCAACAAATCACAGAAAGATTGAATGATATTCTGGCCAAAGTTGAGCAAGACCGGCATGTAAAGATTCACGGCATCATCAATGACGTAAACATTCGTCATCAGTGTTAAATAAATCGGAGAAAGGTGGCTGAAATGGATTGTAATCCCTTGCTTGTACTTAACCCGCCTTACTTTATTGGCATTTTGGTTTGTATATTTTAGGATATATTTTTCTAATTTAGCTTAGCAGAAATTATTTGATTCTTTAAAAATTAAAAAAAATGAATTAATTAGTATTTTTTGAACTATTTTTTTTATATGAATAAATCTTCCTGAGGAGCACCTTATGCGATAAGGAAAAAACCGCATCGAAATATGACCAATGATTCTCGTGATATTCGTGTACATACTAGGGATGGGCAAAACCGGTTTTTATAAAAATCGAAACCCGAAAAACCGACATTTCGGATTTCTCCAAAACCGGTTCGGTTTTCACCGGAACTGGTTTCGGTGAAAGCTTTTCGAAAACACATAAAACTATTTCTGTGGAAATGGATTCGGTTTTCGGAGAACAACGAAACGCCATTCTGGTCAGAAATAGAACAAATTTTGGAAAAAAAACGGAATCGGTTTTGAAGAAAACCGAAACCGGATCAGGTGAAAAACCGAACCGGTTTCGAAGAAAACCGATAACCGGTTTCGGAGAAAACCGAACCGGTTTTTTGAAAATTTTCGAAAACCGATTTTTGTGCCCACCACTAGTACATACATGCATACATATATACACATACAAACATACAAAGATACAAACATACAAACATATAAATAGACAAACATACACACACAGGTCAAACTCAGAACCTCCTATTTTGAAGTCGGTTAAGAAACGAGGCCCAAAAATTAAAATATTGTACGCATTTTAAGATACATTTTACAGTATAACGTCTACCTTAATTGAAGAAAGGGGGCCTCGGTAGCCCAGTGGTAGATCGTTCACCTCTGGTTCATAAGATTCTTTGTTCGATACTAGCTTGCGCCAAATGAACTTTATGGTGGACAACCCCCGTGTGTGTGTGTTTTCTCGGGGTTCTCTCGTTTCCTCCTATTTTCTGCATTAAACCATTCCATTCATTTCTCATCATCACTGTCTCCTTTAGCCTAGCTGGCATAAACGTTGGACGTAAAACTGCAAGATTTCAAGTTTTAATTAGGAAAAACATAAAATGATGTGCACTGACTATTATGAATATATCCAACATACAATTTTAAAATAAAGAAAACCTTAAAGTAAAACATAGACGTCATTCTTTAAAAAAATGATTTTAACTTAATTTACTGCTCATTGATACATGGTTACACTACTGTGAATAGGTAGCACTAAGACAAAAGTAGTGATGAGCAAATGCAAGGCCAAGACCAAGACCGGGGTGGTGTTTGTCTTGGTTTTGGTCTTGCACACCCAGTCTTGGTCTTGGTCTTGCACTTGAACCTTCGGTCTTGGTCTTGGTCTTGCTTGCAAGAGTCTTGCAAGTCTTGTTTTTAAGAAATCTTATCCTTCTCATAGGTAAATTTTACTATGCATATAAGGGATAATAAATTCTACAATGTTCCAATAGTAACAGAATTACAAAGTATGTTTCTAAATGTAACATAGTTTATCTTCGTGTAAGTATGATAATAGTGTATAATATAAGTGATGACCTTTATTTTTTATTGGGTGCTCTACTTCTAAGATAAATCACGACGTTTCGTAATCTTTTTATATTTTTTAACAGATCCAACACTCCACTGATTCCCAAACTGGGGAGGCTACCCCTGAGACGAATGAAAGAAGATCAAAACGATACAGAATTGCAAATACCATGAATTGCAAAATTATTTTTACACTCTAAACGCGTCAGATTTTTCTTTTCAACCACGATTAGCTAATCCTTGTATTAAACAAAGTTATAATTAAATATTGAGATTTTGTTTTACTGATTCCAATATGCACTCTATGGAGCAGAAACATGGGCATTATGCAAAAGCGATAAAAAATGCAGGCTTTCAAACATGGGCATGGAGAAAAAGGAGAGAATTAGCTAGGTTGAATGGAAAACGAATGAGAAGGTGTTAGAAACTACAGAGGTTGTTCAGTCTACATTTGGCCAATTTCCACTTACCTAAAAATTTAGAAGAATCCATGGCGCCAGGTCCTAAGTGATCGATGTGTTTCCCTGGCTTCTTAACAATAGCCAGACAGCGTAATTTCCACTGTAATAGGCTTCTCTGAAGAAGTGGGAGGGGAATCTTGTCCCATTCCCTTTGCACAACTTCCAAAGTCCTTCCACAGTTGTCACGCCGTTTTCCCAAAGTCCGCTTCAGCAATCCAAATCCACAATAGACCAGAGGACTTGAACCTGGAGATTTAACTGGTACCTCATTGAAAGGTATCATCTGTATACCACTTGCCTCCTCCATCTCCCTGTAGAATGCGAGGGACGATCGTGAGGTATGTGATGACGCCTTGTCCATGTGAATGCGCACCAGATTGGCATCATTTCCGTACATTGTTGGAATTTCATGCTCGAAGAGCGGCCGCATGATCTGCTCCTGAAAATACTGCGAATTTATTTTGCAGTTCTTCGCCACCCTACGAATCTTCAGTTTACCTCGGTAACAGTAGCCACTAACGACCATGAACTCTTTTGGAAAGGATTCTTTACAGACACGGACTCACCTTCTGAAGTTCTTGGCGCCTTTTTCTCGGTACATGATGGCTCTCGGTTTACCGCAGTCGGAAAGGTAAATCCATGCTTCATCGAGCGTTACGATGTACATCCATATTTGTTTTGCCAGATGCCGTTCGTACAGCTTCCGGGTGTTACACTTTCGTTCCTTTTGGTGGGCATCCGTGAGAAGATGACTTTTCCAGCTTGAGTTGATGGTGTAACGTCCGGCTCTCAGTCCCCGAAGACACGTCAAGACGATTAGCCATACACCTTTGTGTTGGCGTATTTTCTTGCATTGCCATTTTGCGAAGTTTCCTCTTCATGTTGGAGGTGGCCTTGGTACATTCCCGCTTCCTAGGCAACTTCGTTGGTGATCCAAATGGTGGAGCTTCGTTGCCCTTGTACTTTTTAATAACACTTTTATTCAACTTAAACTAATGTTGCAACCATTCTTCTTGCACTGTTTTCTAATGACAGAAACACTAAAGTGTGCGTCATAAAGAGCCGCAACATAGCCTTCCCAAAACCGGCTTAGTTTGGGCGGCATTTTGGTTACAGAGCGGAAATCCACACACTTGGAAACAAATATAACACAACACTCACCACAATGGTCCTGTTTTGTGCGTTATTGTCGTCTGCGCGGAAAAACAACTCCGTTCCCAGGAAGCCCACTGCACAGCACTGCAGGACGCCACGAGCCAGGTTGGGTGAGTCCATTCTGCCCGGGAGGGGAAGGAAGAAATCGGCCACAAGTAGGCTGAACAACCTCTGTATTAGCAGTAGGAGAAAAAAGAAGAAGTTTAGATATTGATAAGAGGAGAAAGAGGAATTGGTTGGGATATTGGCTGTGGAGGACGTACTAGAGGGTACGGTGAAAGGAAAGAGAGAGAGGGAGGAAAGGAGATTGTAGTTGAAGGAAGGTATTAAAACAGAAAATTGCTACATTAAGACGAGAGACTAGCTGAGGACCACCGTACATCGAGGTTTCTCAATTGCAGCAAGCAACCTGTCAATAATGGCAGAATAGCTTTCATGATGATTATGATGATATGTTTAGCATATCGACCAAAAAAAGAGAGAAAAAATTAAAATAATTATTATAATCGAAACTTAATATTTTAGAATAATTTGAGTGAAAACAAAAAACGACTCAACTGTCTATGCCTTTTCTATAAACTCAATTTGTATAAATACTTTTGACCTATATTAGATATACAAAATAACGACATGAAACTACAAGTTATTTAACATAACTGGACAAAATCAGTCTCACTTGTGAATATGGATTACTAGCATCAATTACCCACTTCGTTGGGTTAATTTAAAAAAAAAAAGATAATAATATGTTTCGTTAATCAGTCAGTTTTTATTATTACTAAAGCGCTTTCTGATATCGGTCATTTTCGTTTATTTTTATACTTCTCTCCTCTCCTTCTCCCCAAGTTGCGGTGCTGAATTTGCATATAAACGAAATCGGAAGTATCGCTGTTCACTTTAGCGAGCCCAAAAACTATGAATTCGACACTAATATTAATTTAGATCATTTTTAGATATCCCCCCCCCCCCGCCAAGCTACGGGGCTGAATTTGGATTTAAACAGCGTCGGACGTGTCACTGTTTATCTCAGCGACCTCCAAAACTATAGACTCCACTCTAATATCTGTCATTTTCGATTATTTTTAAATATCTCTCCTCTGCTCGTCCCCTAAGATCCACCGCCAAAATGATATAGCAGAAACCATATCAGATCGGAACCTCATCTATGTTGAAAATGTGATCGATATCGGTTGGGTGGTTCAAGAGTTATTAAGTTTTACTTATTTTTGTACACATCCCCTCCCCTTCTCCTCTCCTGCGTTCTACCGTCAAAGTGGTATGATACAAAACACCCCAAGTCCGAACCTCATCTATGTTGAAAATTTCATTAAGATCAATTGGCTGGTTCAAGAGTGATGAAGTCACAAAGACAGTCACTTATACTTTTTTTTATTTTTTTTTTACATATATCTCCCTCCTCCCCATCCCCTATGTTGCACCGTCAATGTAAAATAAGAAAAATCATGCCAGGCCTGAGCTTCATCTATGTTGAAAATTTTTTCGAGATCGGTCGGGTGTTTCAAGAGTTATTAAGTTTTATTTATTTTTATATATACCTCCCACTCTCCTCACCCCCCCCCCCCCAGGTTCTACCATCAAAGTGAAACTATTAAAAACACTTTCCAGTTCCGAACCTCATACATGTTAAAAATTTGATTAAGATCGGTCTAGTGGTTCAAGAATTATTCAGTCTCAAACTTAGTCATTTTTATTTTTATTTATTTTGATTTTTGTATACCTGCCCCTCCTTCTCCTCCCATACGTTGTTCCTTCAAAGTAAACTGACAAATAACATTCTAGGCCCAAAGCTGATCTATATTGAAAATTTGATCGATCTCGAGCGGGTGGTTCAAGAGATTAGGAGTAGTCACTTTCAATTTTATAATATAGATTTACTGTTGTAGTATAATGTTATATCGCTCAATCCTAGATGTGCCGTATACCTAAGGAGGCTAAAAGTTATATTGATAAACAATTATTCAACGTATAAGCATCCGCCCATGAAATCAAACTTGCGGTCAGATGCACTAAGTTTTTGGCAATGTCATGAAAATGTTATTTCGATATTAATTTTACGAGCACACATTAAAAATTCCCAACAGATGGTTGAGTCTCGGAGCCAAGGCCATACCCATGTAGTCAGCACCAATGGTGTACGAAATTACCGATGTTCAATATTATATTTCTCTTCAGTTTTGAAGAAGAACACCACTAGTATGCTTTGAAATGAAATGAAGTATCTTGTTTAACGTCCCACAATTATGCACCAAGGCTAAGGAAGACGGTGATGATGAAAAATGACTGAAATGGTGGAATAAAGAAAGTAGGAGGAAACGAAAAAACCTGAGAAAACCCACACATACGATGTTTGTCCACCAAAATAGCTTACATGGCGCAAGATGACACATGTGTAGTTTGAAAACGAGCAATATCTACAGAAAACGCGAACAACCAATTCAGGAAACGATATACTGTAGCTATATGCTACAGGGGCAGATCGACTCACATGGATTGCATAAAACTACTGGAAACACATTCACTGCAGTGGCATTTTTACTGAAGCCAAAAAATTCAAGTAAAAGATGTAATGATTTTTCTCCTTTTTACATTCCATAAAAAATTCAAGTAGTGCCAGTACTTGTGCAAGACCCTTGGTCTTGGTCTTCCAGGTATGGTCTTGGTCTTGGTGTTGCATCGGTATTCCTGATCTTGGTCTTTGGCTTGGTCTTGCATGCAAGACTCTTGCAAAAACTGCAAGACCAAGACTCTTGCGCTCATCACTGGACAAAAGAGTTAAAACTTACAGTGTTTAGTTTTGGAGAACATCTTTGATAGAACATCTGCTCGGTAAATTCGGGTTTTATCAGTGCATTAAAAGTCAGGTAGATCGTTGAAGAAATATATTTCACGCTTTATTACGTATATACAGTAAATATATATTTAAACTAAACATTTTCAAACTTAAGTATAGTTCTGAGCGTCCAGTTGAATGTAGCTCAAAGGAAGATGAGTTTTGAGATTGAGTACGTTGAATCGCAAACTGTAGGTATTCTCGTCTCATATAGATTCGGCGCTGGCATGGGACACTAATGTCCAATCCAGTCAAGCGACTAATAATTTGAAAAGTGAAGTTTCAAAGCGCTGTTTGTCACTCTCTATTGTTAAATACTTTCAGAACAGTTGCACGAAGGTGCTCATTTTACTTGTGGCAATTGCCCCACCGTCGTTCACCCTCGCCCTCACACTGGCAGTTGGCCCACGCCCTAGTGCTGGAAACTTGTCCTCGCCCTCACGCACCCTCGCCATCGCATAGGAAGTTGTTCATTGCCCTCGTGCACCCTCGCCCTTGCCGTCGAAGTTCGTCTTCACTCTTGCAAAGGGAGCTGTGCATTGCCCTCGCTCGCCCTCGCCCTCGTGTTGGGAATTTGTTCTCACCTTCGTGCCATTGTGGGCGAGACAATTTGAGGGTGAGAATACCCTCGAAAGGGCCACCTTCGAGGATGAACACCTCCGCAATAACACACTTTCTAAAACTTAGCGCATTTTTAAAAGCTTTATTTTGACTCTTCCTTATATATATAAGATTTAAGGCAATTATTATTATTATTATTATTATTATTATTATTATTATTATTATTATTATTATTATTATTATTATGAGAAACTTACCTTCTTTGTAAATCCTTGAATAATTTTCAAGCATCTCTCATGGTCTCTGCCTAAAGGGGTAAGTTTAAAAATAATGTCAGGCCATAGCCATGGTGACAGGTACTTCTTATATAGTATTTTGTGTAACCTGGAAAACAACACAGACTACGTGTTAGAAGTGAAGTACTTACAGTCATTAAAAAAAATTGTTCTTCATTTTCTTTAGACTTGTTTTATTGACCTCCAATAGCTATTTAAAGAGTATTTAAGGGTATTATGCCCAACGAATTGATATTGTAAAATACCACATTTGTAAACAGTAACATGTGCTCTTATTTACAAACAATACCACGTGCATGTATTACAAGCCAGTATGAGAAGCAGACGATAGAACATCGGCTCCACTACTAATCACATGGTGAAGTAGCAACACCAATGCCATTGCCACACTGGAACAGCTGTAAAATTCAAAGCATCAACGCAATGGGTATAGACAGTCTTTGGCTGGTCAAGTCCCCTCTCCTAGCTTGCTACGAAGCCTTTAGGGAACCTTAATCGAACGCAAGCCTCGAACTTCCTTTGGAGTTTTGAGGCTTCCGTTCCACATAGCTTGCAGCGAAGCTCTGTTGGAAACTTAACCTTTATCATAGCTTTCGAACTTCCTTTGGAGTTTGAGGCTTCATTTCCACATAGCTTGCAGCGAAGCTCTGTTGGAAACTCAACCATTCTCATAGCTTTCGAACTTCCTTTGGAGTTTTGAGGCTTCATTTCCACATAGTTTGCAGCGGAGCTCTGTTGGGAACTTAACCTTTCTCATAGCTTTCGAACTTCCTTTGGAGTTTTGAGGCTTCGTTTCCACATAGCTTGCAGCGGAGCTCTGTTGGAAACTTAACCTTTCTCATAGCTTTTGAACTTCCTTTGGAGTTTTGAGGCTTCGTTTCCACATAGCTTGCAGCGGAGCTCTGTTGGGAACTTAACCTTTCTCATAGCTTTCGAACTTCCTTTGGAGTTTTGAGGCTTCCTTTCCACAGAGTTTGCTGCGGAGCTCTGTTGCGAACTTAATCTTTCTCAAAGCTTTCGAACTTCCTTTGGAGTTTGAGGCTTCATTTCCACATAGCTTGCAGCGAAGCTCTGTTGGAAACTCAACCATTCTCATAGCTTTCGAACTTCCTTTGGAGTTTGAGGCTTCATTTCCACATAGTTTGCAGCGGAGCTCTGTTGGGAACTTAACCTTTCTCATAGCTTTCGAACTTCCTTTGGAGTTTTGAGGCTTCCTTTGCAAATAGCTTGCAGCGGAGCTCTGTTGGAAACTTAACCCTTTTCATAGCTTTTGAACTTCCTTTGGAGTTTTGAGGCTTCCGTTCCACATAGCTTGCAGCGAAGCTCTGTTGGAAACTCAACCATTCTCATAGCTTTCGAACTTCCTTTGGAGTTTGAGGCTTCATTTCCACATAGTTTGCAGCGGAGCTCTGTTGTGAACTTAACTTTTCTCAAAGCTTTCGAACTTCCTTTGGAGTTTTGAAACTTCCTTTCCACATAGCTTGCAGCGGAGCTCTGTTGGGAACTTAACCTTTCTCATAGCTTTCGAACTTCTTTTCGAGTTTTGAGGCTTCGTTTCCACATAGCTTGCAGCGGAGCTCTGTTGGGAACTTAACCCTTCTCATAGCTTTCGAACTTCCTTTGGAGTTTTGAGGCTTCCTTTCTACATAGCTTGCAGCAGAGCTCTGTTGGAAACTTAACCTTTCTCATAGCTTTCGAACTTCCTTTGGAGTTTTGAGGCTTCCTTTGCAAATAGCTTGCAGCGGAGCTCTGTTGGAAACTTAACCTTTTTCATAGCTTTTGAACTTCCTTTGGAGTTTTGACGCTTCCTTTCCACAGAATATGCAGCGGAGCTCTGTTGGGAACTTAACCCTTCTCATAGCTTTCGAACTTCCTTTGGAGTTTTGAGGCTTTCTTTCCACATAGCTTGCAGCGGAGCTCTGTTGAGAACTTAACCTTTCTCATAACTTCCTTTGGAGTTTTGAGGCTTCGTTTGCACATAGCTTGTAGCGGAGCTCTGTTGGGAACTTAACCTTTCTCATAGCTTTCGAACTTCCTTTGGAGTTTTGAGGCTTCCTTTCTACATAGCTTGCAGCAGAGCTCTGTTGGGAACTTAACCTTTCTCATAGCTTTCGAACTTCCTTTGGAGTTTTGAGGCTTCCTTTGCAAATAGCTTGCAGCGGAGCTCTGTTGGAAACTTAACCTTTTTCATAGCTTTCGAACTTCCTTTGGAGTTTTGAGGCTTCCTTTCCACATAGCTTGCAGCGAAGCTCTGTTGGAAACTTAACCTTTATCATAGCTTTCGAACTTCCTTTGGAGTTTGAGGCTTCATTTCCACATAGTTTGCAGCGGAGCTCTGTTGAGAACTTAACCTTTCTCATAACTTCCTTTGGAGTTTTGAGGCTTCGTTTCCACATAGCTTGTAGCGGAGCTCTGTTGGGAACTTAACCTTTCTCATAACTTTCTTTGGAGTTTTGAGGCTTCATTTCCACATAGCTTGCAGCGGAGCTCTGTTGAGAACTTAACCTTTCTCATAACTTCCTTTGGAGTTTTGAGACTTCATTTCCACATAGCTTGCAGCGGAGCTCTGTTGAGAACTTAACCTTTGTCATAACTTCCTTTGGAGTTTTGAGGCTTCATTTCCACATAGCTTGCAGCGGAGCTCTGTTGAGAACTTAACCTTTCTCATAACTTCCTTTGGAGTTTTGAGGCTTCGTTTCCACATAGCTTGTAGCGGAGCTCTGTTGAGAACTTAACCTTTCTCATAACTTCCTTTGGAGTTTTGAGGCTTCGTTTCCACATAGCTTGCAGCGGAGCTCTGTTGGGAACTTAACCTTTCTCATAACTTCCTTTGGAGTTTTGAGGCTTCGTTTCCACATAGCTTGTAGCGGAGCTCTGTTGAGAACTTAACCTTTCTCATAACTTCCTTTGGAGTTTTGAGGCTTAGTTTCCACATAGCTTGTAGCGGAGCTCTGTTGGGAACTTAACCTTTCTCATAGCTTTCGAACTTCCTTTGGAGTTTTGAGGCTTCCTTTCTACATAGCTTGCAGCAGAGCTCTGTTGGGAACTTAACCTTTCTCATAGCTTTCGAACTTCCTTTGGAGTTTTGAGGCTTCCTTTGCAAATAGCTTGCAGCGGAGCTCTGTTGGAAACTTAACCTTTTTCATAGCTTTCGAACTTCCTTTGGAGTTTTGAGGCTTCCTTTCTACATAGCTTGCAGCAGAGCTCTGTTGGGAACTTAACCTTTCTCATAGCTTTCGAACTTCCTTTGGAGTTTTGAGGCTTCCTTTGCAAATAGCTTGCAGCGGAGCTCTGTTGGAAACTTAACCTTTTTCATAGCTTTCGAACTTCCTTTGGAGTTTTGAGGCTTCCTTTCCACATAGCTTGCAGCGAAGCTCTGTTGGAAACTTAACCTTTATCATAGCTTTCGAACTTCCTTTGGAGTTTTGAGGCTTCCTTTCCACATAGCTTGCAGCGAAGCTCTGTTGGAAACTCAACCATTCTCATAGCTTTCGAACTTCCTTTGGAGTTTGAGGCTTCATTTCCACATAGTTTGCAGCGGAGCTCTGTTGGGAACTTAACCTTTCTCATAGCTTTCGAACTTCCTTTGGAGTTTTGAGGCTTCCTTTGCAAATAGCTTGCAGCGGAGCTCTGTTGGAAACTTAACCCTTTTCATAGCTTTTGAACTTCCTTTGGAGTTTTGAGGCTTCCGTTCCACATAGCTTGCAGCGAAGCTCTGTTGGAAACTTAACCCTTTTCATAGCTTTCGAACTTCCTTTGGAGTTTTGAAACTTCCTTTCCACATAGCTTGCAGCGGAGCTCTGTTGGGAACTTAACCCTTCTCATAGCTTTCGAACTTCCTTTGGAGTTTTGAGGCTTCCTTTCTACATAGCTTGCAGCAGAGCTCTGTTGGAAACTTAACCTTTCTCATAGCTTTCGAACTTCCTTTGGAGTTTTGAGGCTTCCTTTGCAAATAGCTTGCAGCGGAGCTCTGTTGGAAACTTAACCTTTTTCATAGCTTTTGAACTTCCTTTGGAGTTTTGACGCTTCCTTTCCACAGAATATGCAGCGGAGCTCTGTTGGGAACTTAACCTTTCTCATAGCTTTCGAACTTCCTTTGGAGTTTTGAGGCTTTCTTTCCACATAGCTTGCAGCGGAGCTCTGTTGAGAACTTAACCTTTCTCATAACTTTCTTTGGAGTTTTGAGGCTTCGTTTCCACATAGCTTGTAGCGGAGCTCTGTTGGGAACTTAACCTTTCTCATAGCTTTCGAACTTCCTTTGGAGTTTTGAGGCTTTCTTTCCACATACCTTGCAGCGGAGCTCTGTTGTGAACTTAACCTTTCTCATAGCTTTCGAACTTCCTTTGGAGTTTTGAGGCTTTCTTTTCACATACCTTGCAGCGGAGCTCTGTTGTGAACTTAATCTTTCTCAAAGCTTTCGAACTACCTTTGGAGTTTTGAGGTTTCCTTTCCACATAGTTTGCAGCGGAGCTCTGTTGGGAACTTAACCTTTCTCATAGCTTTCGAACTTCCTTTGGAGTTTTGAGGCTTCCTCTCTACATAGCTTGCAGCGGAGCTCTGTTGGAAACTTAACCTTTCTCATAGCTTTCGAACTTCCTTTGGAGTTTTGAGGCTTCCTTTCTACATAGCTTGCAGCAGAGCTCTGTTGGGAACTTAACCTTTCTCATAGCTTTCGAACTTCCTTTGGAGTTTTGAGGCTTCCTTTGCAAATAGCTTGCAGCGGAGCTCTGTTGGAAACTTAACCTTTTTCATAGCTTTCGAACTTCCTTTGGAGTTTTGAGGCTTCCTTTCCACATAGCTTGGAGCGAAGCTCTGTTGGAAACTTAACCTTTATCATAGCTTTCGAACTTCCTTTGGAGTTTGAGGCTTCATTTCCACATAGCTTGCAGCGAAGCTCTGTTGGAAACTTAACCTTTATCATAGCTTTCGAACTTCCTTTGGAGTTTGAGGCTTCCTTTCCACATAGCTTGCAGCGGAGCTCTGTTGGAAACTTAACCTTTTTCATAGCTTTCGAACTTCCTTTGGAGTTTTGAGGCTTCATTTCCACATAGTTTGCAGCGGAGCTCTGTTGGGAACTTAACCTTTCTCATAGCTTTCGAACTTCCTTTGGAGTTTTGAGGCTTCCTTTCCAAATAGCTTGCAGCGGAGCTCTGTTGGAAACTTAACCTTTTTCATAGCTTTTGCACTTCCTTTGGAGTTTTGAGGCTTCCTTTCTACATAGCTTGCAGCAGAGCTCTGTTGGGAACTTAACCTTTCTCATAGCTTTCGAACTTCCTTTGGAGTTTTGAGGCTTCCTTTCCACATAGCTTGCAGCGAAGCTCTGTTGGAAACTTAACCTTTATCATAGCTTTCGAACTTCCTTTGGAGTTTGAGGCTTCCTTTCCACATAGCTTGCAGCGGAGCTCTGTTGGAAACTTAACCTTTATCATAGCTTTCGAACTTCCTTTGGAGTTTTGAGGCTTCCTTTCCACATAGCTTGCAGCGGAGCTCTGTTGGAAACTTAACCTTTATCATAGCTTTCGAACTTCCTTTGGAGTTTGAGGCTTCCTTTCCACATAGCTTGCAGCGGAGCTCTGTTGGAAACTTAACCTTTATCATAGCTTTCGAACTTCCTTTGGAGTTTGAGGCTTCATTTCCACATAGCTTGGAGCGAAGCTCTGTTGGAAACTTAACCTTTATCATAGCTTTCGAACTTCCTTTGGAGTTTGAGGCTTCATTTCCACATAGCTTGCAGCGAAGCTCTGTTGGAAACTTAACCTTTATCATAGCTTTCGAACTTCCTTTGGAGTTTGAGGCTTCCTTTCCACATAGCTTGCAGCGGAGCTCTGTTGGAAACTTAACCTTTTTCATAGCTTTTGAACTTCCTTTGGAGTTTTGAGGCTTCATTTCCACATAGTTTGCAGCGGAGCTCTGTTGGGAACTTAACCTTTCTCATAGCTTTCGAACTTCCTTTGGAGTTTTGAGGCTTCCTTTCCAAATAGCTTGCAGCGGAGCTCTGTTGGAAACTTAACCTTTTTCATAGCTTTTGCACTTCCTTTGGAGTTTTGAGGCTTCCTTTCTACATAGCTTGCAGCAGAGCTCTGTTGGGAACTTAACCTTTCTCATAGCTTTCGAACTTCCTTTGGAGTTTTGAGGCTTCCTTTCCACATAGCTTGCAGCGAAGCTCTGTTGAAAACTTAACCTTTATCATAGCTTTCGAACTTCCTTTGGAGTTTGAGGCTTCCTTTCCACATAGCTTGCAGCGGAGCTCTGTTGGAAACTTAACCTTTATCATAGCTTTCGAACTTCCTTTGGAGTTTTGAGGCTTCCTTTCCACATAGCTTGCAGCGGAGCTCTGTTGGAAACTTAACCTTTATCATAGCTTTCGAACTTCCTTTGGAGTTTGAGGCTTCCTTTCCACATAGCTTGCAGCGGAGCTCTGTTGGAAACTTAACCTTTATCATAGCTTTCGAACTTCCTTTGGAGTTTGAGGCTTCATTTCCACATAGCTTGCAGCGAAGCTCTGTTGGAAACTTAACCTTTATCATAGCTTTCGAACTTCCTTTGGAGTTTGAGGCTTCCTTTCCACATAGCTTGCAGCGGAGCTCTGTTGGAAACTTAACCTTTTTCATAGCTTTCGAACTTCCTTTGGAGTTTTGAGGCTTCATTTCCACATAGTTTGCAGCGGAGCTCTGTTGGGAACTTAACCTTTCTCATAGCTTTCGAACTTCCTTTGGAGTTTTGAGGCTTCCTTTCCAAATAGCTTGCAGCGGAGCTCTGTTGGAAACTTAACCTTTCTCATAGCTTTCGAACTTCCTTTGGAGTTTTGAGGCTTCCTTTCTACATAGCTTGCAGCAGAGCTCTGTTGGGAACTTAACCTTTCTCATAGCTTTCGAACTTCCTTTGGAGTTTTGAGGCTTCCTTTGCAAATAGCTTGCAGCGGAGCTCTGTTGGAAACTTAACCTTTTTCATAGCTTTCGAACTTCCTTTGGAGTTTTGAGGCTTCCTTTCTACATAGCTTGCAGCAGAGCTCTGTTGGGAACTTAACCTTTCTCATAGCTTTCGAACTTCCTTTGGAGTTTTGAGGCTTCCTTTGCAAATAGCTTGCAGCGGAGCTCTGTTGGAAACTTAACCTTTTTCATAGCTTTCGAACTTCCTTTGGAGTTTTGAGGCTTCCTTTCCACATAGCTTGCAGCGAAGCTCTGTTGGAAACTTAACCTTTATCATAGCTTTCGAACTTCCTTTGGAGTTTTGAGGCTTCCTTTCCACATAGCTTGCAGCGAAGCTCTGTTGGAAACTCAACCATTCTCATAGCTTTCGAACTTCCTTTGGAGTTTGAGGCTTCATTTCCACATAGTTTGCAGCGGAGCTCTGTTGGGAACTTAACCTTTCTCATAGCTTTCGAACTTCCTTTGGAGTTTTGAGGCTTCCTTTGCAAATAGCTTGCAGCGGAGCTCTGTTGGAAACTTAACCCTTTTCATAGCTTTTGAACTTCCTTTGGAGTTTTGAGGCTTCCGTTCCACATAGCTTGCAGCGAAGCTCTGTTGGAAACTCAACCATTCTCATAGCTTTCGAACTTCCTTTGGAGTTTGAGGCTTCATTTCCACATAGTTTGCAGCGGAGCTCTGTTGTGAACTTAACTTTTCTCAAAGCTTTCGAACTTCCTTTGGAGTTTTGAAACTTCCTTTCCACATAGCTTGCAGCGGAGCTCTGTTGGGAACTTAACCTTTCTCATAGCTTTCGAACTTCTTTTCGAGTTTTGAGGCTTCGTTTCCTCATAGCTTGCAGCGGAGCTCTGTTGGGAACTTAACCCTTCTCATAGCTTTCGAACTTCCTTTGGAGTTTTGAGGCTTCCTTTCTACATAGCTTGCAGCAGAGCTCTGTTGGAAACTTAACCTTTCTCATAGCTTTCGAACTTCCTTTGGAGTTTTGAGGCTTCCTTTGCAAATAGCTTGCAGCGGAGCTCTGTTGGAAACTTAACCTTTTTCATAGCTTTTGAACTTCCTTTGGAGTTTTGACGCTTCCTTTCCACAGAATATGCAGCGGAGCTCTGTTGGGAACTTAACCTTTCTCATAGCTTTCGAACTTCCTTTGGAGTTTTGAGGCTTTCTTTCCACATAGCTTGCAGCGGAGCTCTGTTGGGAACTTAACCTTTCTCATAGCTTTCGAACTTCCTTTGGAGTTTTGAGGCTTCCTTTCCACAGAGTTTGCAGCGGAGCTCTGTTGGGAACTTAACCTTTCTCATACCTTTCGAACTTCCTTTGGAGTTTTGAGGCTTCCTTTCCACATAGCTTGCAGCGGAGCTCTGTTGGGAACTTAACCCTTCTCATAGCTTTCGAACTTCCTTTGTAGTTTTGAGGCTTCTTACCACATAGCTTGCAGCGGAGCTCTGTTGGGAACTTAACCCTTCTCATAGCTTTCGAACTTCCTTTGGAGTTTTGAGGCTTCCTTTCTACATAGCTTGCAGCAGAGCTCTGTTGGAAACTTAACCTTTTTCATAGCTTTTGCACTTCCTTTGGAGTTTTGACGCTTCCTTTCCACAGAGTTTGCTGCGGAGCTCTGTTGGGAACTTAACCTTTCTCATAGCTTTCGAACTTCTTTTGGAGTTTTGAGGCTTCGTTTCCACATAGCTTGCAGCGGAGCTCTGTTGGAAACTTAACCTTTCTCATAGCTTTTGAACTTCCTTTGGAGTTTTGAGGCTTCGTTTCCACATAGCTTGCAGCGGAGCTCTGTTGGGAACTTAACCTTTCTCATAGCTTTCGAACTTCCTTTGGAGTTTTGAGGCTTCCTTTCCACAGAGTTTGCAGCGGAGCTCTGTTGGGAACTTAACCTTTCTCATACCTTTCGAACTTCCTTTGGAGTTTTGAGGCTTCCTTTCCACATAGCTTGCAGCGGAGCTCTGTTGGGAACTTAACCCTTCTCATAGCTTTCGAACTTCCTTTGTAGTTTTGAGGCTTCTTACCACATAGCTTGCAGCGGAGCTCTGTTGGGAACTTAACCTTTCTCATAGTTTCGAACTTCCTTTGGAGTTTTGAGGCTTCGTTTCCACATAGCTTGTAGCGGAGCTCTGTTGGGAACTTAACCTTTCTAATACCTTTCGAACTTCCTTTGGAGTTTTGAGGCTTCCTTTCCACATAGCTTGCAGCGGAGCTCTGTTGGGAACTTAACCCTTCTCATAGCTTTCGAACTTCCTTTGTAGTTTTGAGGCTTCTTACCACATAGCTTGCAGCGGAGCTCTGTTGGGAACTTAACCTTTCTCATAGCTTTCGAACTTCCTTTGTAGTTTTGAGGCTTCGTTTCCACATAGCTTGTAGCGGAGCTCTGTTGGGAACTTAACCTTTCTCATAGCTTTCGAACTTCCTTTGGAGTTTTGAGGCTTTCTTTCCACATAGCTTGCAGCGGAGCTCTGTTGGAAACTTAACCTTTTTCATAGCTTTTGAACTTCCTTTGGAGTTTTGAGGCTTCATTTCCACATAGTTTGCAGCGGAGCTCTGTTGGGAACTTAACCTTTCTCATAGCTTTCGAACTTCCTTTGTAGTTTTGAGGCTTCGTTTCCACATAGCTTGTAGCGGAGCTCTGTTGGGAACTTAACCTTTCTCATAGCTTTCGAACTTCCTTTGGAGTTTTGAGGCTTTCTTTCCACATAGCTTGCAGCGGAGCTCTGTTGGAAACTTAACCTTTTTCATAGCTTTTGAACTTCCTTTGGAGTTTTGAGGCTTCATTTCCACATAGTTTGCAGCGGAGCTCTGTTGGGAACTTAACCTTTCTCATAGCTTTCGAACTTCCTTTGCAGTTTTGAGGCTTCCTTTCCAAATAGCTTGCAGCGGAGCTCTGTTGGAAACTTAACCTTTCTCATAGCTTTCGAACTTCCTTTGGAGTTTTGAGGCTTCCTTTCTACATAGCTTGCAGCAGAGCTCTGTTGGGAACTTAACCTTTCTCATAGCTTTCGAACTTCCTTTGGAGTTTTGAGGCTTCCTTTGCAAATAGCTTGCAGCGGAGCTCTGTTGGAAACTTAACCTTTCTCATAGCTTTCGAACTTCCTTTGGAGTTTTGAGGCTTTCTTTCCACATAGCTTGCAGCGGAGCTCTGTTGGAAACTTAACCTTTCTCATAGCTTTCGAACTTCCTTTGGAGTTTTGAGGCTTTCTTTCCACATAGCTTGCAGCGGAGCTCTGTTGGAAACTTAACCTTTCTCATAGCTTTCGAACTTCCTTTGGAGTTTTGAGGCTTCCTTTCTACATAGCTTGCAGCAGAGCTCTGTTGGGAACTTAACCTTTCTCATAGCTTTCGAACTTCCTTTGGAGTTTTGAGGCTTCATTTCCACATAGTTTGCAGCGGAGCTCTGTTGGGAACTTAACCTTTCTCATAGCTTTCGAACTTCCTTTGGAGTTTTGAGGCTTCCTTTCCAAATAGCTTGCAGCGGAGCTCTGTTGGAAACTTAACCTTTCTCATAGCTTTCGAACTTCCTTTGGAGTTTTGAGGCTTTCTTTCCACATAGCTTGCAGCGGAGCTCTGTTGGAAACTTAACCTTTTTCATAGCTTTTGAACTTCCTTTGGAGTTTTGAGGCTTCATTTCCACATAGTTTGCAGCGGAGCTCTGTTGGAAACTTAACCTTTCTCATAGCTTTCGAACTTCCTTTGGAGTTTTGAGGCTTCCTTTGCAAATAGCTTGCAGCGGAGCTCTGTTGGAAACTTAACCTTTCTCATAGCTTTCGAACTTCCTTTGGAGTTTTGAGGCTTTCTTTCCACATAGCTTGCAGCGGAGCTCTGTTGGAAACTTAACCTTTCTCATAGCTTTCGAACTTCCTTTGGAGTTTTGAGGCTTCCTTTCTACATAGCTTGCAGCAGAGCTCTGTTGGGAACTTAACCTTTCTCATAGCTTTCGAACTTCCTTTGGAGTTTTGAGGCTTCATTTCCACATAGTTTGCAGCGGAGCTCTGTTGGGAACTTAACCTTTCTCATAGCTTTCGAACTTCCTTTGGAGTTTTGAGGCTTCCTTTCCAAATAGCTTGCAGCGGAGCTCTGTTGGAAACTTAACCTTTCTCATAGCTTTCGAACTTCCTTTGGAGTTTTGAGGCTTTCTTTCCACATAGCTTGCAGCGGAGCTCTGTTGGAAACTTAACCTTTTTCATAGCTTTTGAACTTCCTTTGGAGTTTTGAGGCTTCATTTCCACATAGTTTGCAGCGGAGCTCTGTTGGGAACTTAACCTTTCTCATAGCTTTCGAACTTCTTTTCGAGTTTTGAGGCTTCCTTTCCACATAGCTTGCAGCGGAGCTCTGTTGGGAACTTAACCCTTCTCATAGCTTTCGAACTTCCTTTGGAGTTTTGAGGCTTCGTTTCCACATAGCTTGCAGCGGAGCTCTGTTGGGAACTTAACCTTTCTCATAGCTTGCAGTGGAGCTTTAAGAGATCCTTACTGCAAAACCACCCAGCATTCATGAGGGGCTTTGTGGTTCTCCTTTTTCCGCTTAGTTTGCTGGGTTCTCCGCGGTACTCTAACCTCTCTTTACTTGCAGCGGAGCATTAAGAATTTTAATCCACCTCGCTCCGCTTGCGGCGGAACTTTAGTCCTTCAAGAGGCCATCTGGTCTTTGGACACTTACTTATCTTAATCATTAGAGAACTTTTATACGTATTTTGGTGAAATTGCACCATGTTTTACCTTAAAGTTTTGAAATAAAATTGATATTGGGAGAAAACGTTTCCCGTGTGTAATTGTTCTACCTTCTACCTACATCAGAAGAACTATACAATATAGAACTTTGGCTTTGCATAATTCAGAAATCAAAAGTCTAAAACCAGTGTTTATTATGTTTTTACTATACCGAATAAATTGATTTAGAACTTTGTGCATAATTGAAAAACCAGAAATCGAATGTTAGTTATTTTAGTAAGTCTGCTCATGTTATCAGCCACGTGAAGGTATTGATCCGATGTTTCAAATGCAGACATCGCATTCATGTTCAGGGATTACAATTCAGTTTAGGTGAAAAATTTGTATTTAAGATTTTCATTTGGCCACTGGTGAAAAAATAGGACTTCTGGGTATCACATGAGTTGACATTGGTCAACAAGGATCATCATCTGAAGGTGAGCAGTTCTCTCAATATATATGTAATAATAATGACCATGTATATTTCCTGCATCGAATTGTCATTACTGATGAAAAATGTGTCTGTTACGACAATCGTACATAGTCATGACAGTGGTTGAATCGTAATCAACGCCCAGGACGATTCGTAAACCACCCCTTCATCGGCAGAAGGTCGTTTTTTGTAGGGCAGTCTATGATGGGATAGATCCATGAGGTGTCTCTCCATCGAGGCCAAACCATCATCACAAATTGTTACAGTGTTGAACCCCAAGAAATGCACTAAAAAGTTCGAAATCTTCCAGCAATGGACAACAATCTTGCCATCCCAGATTGCATTCCAACATGTCACTGACTCTCCATGACTTGCAGTACAAAACAAGACATTACTCGACTGTGTTATCTCCGGGGAACTTGTTTTGAAATTAGCACGGAGGAAACAAAGAATGCGCAGAGCATAAAGGAAACAAGTCCCTCTAAAAAAAAAAAGTATGTTTTGAGGTGTCATGAAAAGCTTCGCTACTGATTATAGAGTTAACAATGCACGAAATTACAACTAGTTGTGGAAGACAAAATTGTATTTCGAGTGGAAGTTGCTCAAATGAACTCTTACGATCAACAGTTTATAGAAGAGCTGTTTCTTGTAAAGCAAAAAAGTAACGTTACCTGGTGATAGCATCGATGTATTCAGAGTCGTCATTAACTTGAGCATTAATATTTACACCCATTGTAGTTTCTGTAAAACAAGAAAAAAAACAGTCAATTCGCAAAGCTATGAAATGTACACGCTAACAACTGTGGTTTTATTTCTCGGATTTGCAGATAGTAAATATATATCAATAAACAGAGCTTCCTCATAACTATATGGTGAACATACTCTCCTTCAGCACGGGTGTCCCGGGTTTGATTCTCTGTGAGAGCAGATGTATTGGCATCCCACATGAAGCTGTAGGCTCAGTTTCATATTGTCTCGATGTTTAAGGGATGTTAAATCCCAGCCCAACCAACTGGCATTAAGAACTAACTTGCATTTGCTAAGCTAACAAAAGTAAAAAGTTTTAGATCTTTCAAGGTTTTGAGTATGAATTCTGTTGGGAATGAGGCTATATAAGGCTACGGACTCGTAATATGAAGGAATAATGGAACATACCTATATTTTGATTATGTTTTGCTAGGTTAGATATTTCGAAAACGATTTATTAAGACTGGTATGGAGCTGACGCTTTACGGATCAGAGACGTGGACATTGAGAAAAGCTGAAATATCCAAGCTGGAAGCATTTGAAATGTGGTGTTGGCGCACAATGCTGCGCATATCATGGACCGAAAGCAAAAGGAATGAAGACGTACTAAAAGAAGCTAATGAAGGACGACAGATCATGAAGATAATAGGAAAAAGAAGAAACAGCTTGCTTGGTCATCTTATTCGGCACTCCGATTGGATCACGGTGTTGATAGAGGGAAAGACAGAAGGAAAACCAGGAAGAGGAAGACCAAGGATAGAATATCTAGATGCAGTTACGAAGAATAGATCTTATCAAAGTATAAAACAGTTGTCCAAGGGAGAGAGAGTTTTTAAAATTTCCACGTTGCCCACCAACCCATGGTTGAGGCGAGCAAGAAGAAGGTTAGATGCTGTGCAAATAAATAAATTTAGATTCGAAGCGGATCAAGATGGAGTGGGATTCAAGGAATATTTTGGATGTTCTCTTTGGTGGTAGACACTAATGATGTTAATGTGATGATATGTGGATTAATTGGAGCAGATTACTAGCAGTAACCAGATTGTGCAATATGGAAGATGAGAATAATAAAGAGGTCTAGAGTAACATTGTGTTTATGTTTGGTTTCGATTCTGATGCATAAGCCGAACGCTGATCTTAGGATAGTATGCCCATGAATATTGAGATACTCACTTGTGATTAAGAGGTTATAATAGTTTCTAGCACAGATTCAATTTAGACGTTCTCCCTTAACAACTCATTACTTTTAAAATATTTTATTGTAGAAAAACAAATTCCTTCTCAATTTTAGGTGAAATCAGCAATATCATTACTAGGTCGCTGTCTTCCTAGTTGTATAAATGTCTTTTAATCAACCACAGTTTCCATGGTACCCGATATAGCATGAAAACAACGTCATTTTCAATTTCTGCATCTCGAAATCAACAATGAATAAGTACTTTTGTTAATATAAAACAAACATTGTTAACTGAGATAAGTCATATGAAGCACGAAACTTTTTTTATGATTTAAAATCTCGAATTAGAAATAGCCGAGTTTCCTTACACAAAATGCAGTTTCAAGCCAATCTTGCACAACTAGATTCCCTTCCTTTTGCTTTGTTTCATGAGATTCAATCTTGTCCCAAAGAATCCTGGTCAATCTTATAACGAAATTAGGGTTTTCACAATTGTAGGCAGGTCCTAACTGTTACAAAATGCTGACTACAATGTTAACGTACAATCTAATCTAACACAAACTAATTACTAACATATTACTCTGTCCTTTAGTATTAATTCGTATTACTAACCTATATCTTTCTTATCTTCTCCTGTTCTTCCCCTTCTGCAATGTATGGAGACAAATTTCAGTGTAGGTTAAGTAAGTTTAAGTACTCGACAACTATTCCTAGTTGTATACTTAAAGTTTCTCTCTAAGTTGACAAGATTAAACTTTACGTACCACATATGACATCCAGAGCAAAAAGGCCAGTGTAAGGTAAAACATCGAACTTCGGCGACCCAATTTCTCTCCTGAGTTTTCTGATAAATATGTGGCTATTCTCGTAAAAAATTGGGATAAATTGCTCAAGAATCTTAAAATGGAATCCAGGCGTAAGCAACTTCCTATGATTTCGCCATTTGTCTCCTGTATAAAAGAAAGTGAGAAATGTTATCAGTAAAAGAACTGGATTTTAAGGTGCAAAGTTGTGGTCGGAAAAAGTGAGAAAATGGTCTGATAATATATTCGCAGAGGTGCAAAATAAATGCTGACAAAACAGATTTTACTTAACAGTGCCATGAATATTCTTTATTTAACAATAGCAAAAAATAACCTTAGTTACAAAAAAAGAGTAGATTACTGCTTTTCAAGAAACTTGCATTTGATTGTTCTCGAACGTAAGATTCTGTCGCTTGGAGCTCAAGATTTTTCAACATTAACAAAAATCACTGGAGCATCTCTTGTAAGCGTACGAAAAGCGAGTTCAGTTCAACTTGCAACTTTCTACATCTGGACTGTTTCTCAAATTTCATTCAAATTTGGATTTGGCAAGTTCATCAAATTTTTCCTCACACTTATCAAATGCTTCCATTGGTCCTCTTTCTCTATACATTTCTCCTCCAAACTCTGAATTACGTACATTAAGCAAATACTTGTAGTCATGCACTGTAAAATGTCCAAACTCTAGGCCTTCGTCGCTGAGCAATTGTTGGACATGTTTAATGGCTGTTGTGTATGATGAATCTAGAACACATATGAATCCAATGATTTTTGTCTAAGTTTTCGCGCACAAATACTGCACATCTTACCCAGTTACCACACCTGATTATAACAGAAAATGGTGACAGTTGGAGTTCAAACTCTAGACTACCGGAGCCATTTACAAGAATCTTCTTCATGTATGAATAGTAATGAAGTCATTTATCTTATTGTATTCCTCCCTTATATGTTCAGAATCACGGTGTAGTCCGTACGCAGGAGATTGGGGCACATAACCTTCAGTTGTTGAAAAAAGTCGGAAGCATGTGGCGTAGTTGATCACAATCAGCCTAATTTTATGTTCATGCCATATGTAATTCACTCTTAGTGGGAGTTTCGATTGTACTCAATATGGTTTCACGCTCACTACTCCACAATGATTTGAACACCAGAGTGGTTTCACGCTCACTGCTTCACAATAATTGAACGCCAGAATGGTTTCACGCACTAATCCACAATGGTTGACCACTCGATACAGTTTCAAGCTCACTACTCTACAATGATTGAACGCTCGACACGGTTTTACGCTTACTACTCCACAATGATTGATCTCTCGATACGGTTTTTTGCTCACTACTCCACAATGATTGAACACCAGAGTGTTTCCACGCTCACTGCTCCACAATGATTGAACACCAGATGGTTTCACGCTTACCACTTCACAATGATTGAACACTCGATACGTTTCACGCTCACTACTCCACAAAGACAGAACACCAGAGTGATGCCACGCTCACTACTTCACAGTGATTGAATACCAGAGTCTGTCTTTTGGAATCTCACGTGGTTCTCCTCTGGTGGCTTACCAGATCTTTAAAAAAACTGTCCTCGTATATGTAATAGGTCAAAAAATACAAAATGTTACTATATTCATTGTCATCATATTGTAGAATAGTTAAGTGGACCTATTCTGTAACTGTACCTTCATTAGATTGTAGGTATCAGTAGGGTGGAGCAGTAATTATGTTTTAATTGAAGTACTAACCATACTAAAGCTGTATTTAATTGAAGTACTAACCTCCACTCGTGAGCAGTCCGTTGCCTAACCAGTCTCTTAGACCAATCATATAATACTTGCTCTTGTTGATATGCTTTGAACTACCCAATACTGCCTGTAAAACACACATAACATGCATTAGAACTTGTTTTCAATATTTTCAACTAAAATGAAATGAAATCTTTAACATTCTATGGTGTGACTTTCAGGATAGGTGAAAGATTGTGAAAGAATCGGGAAATGAAAATGTGGAAGGATGGTGGAAGAGTGGAATCACATTGTGAAACCCTCAACAGCATGTATAGATACGATGTGTATCAAAAACAGGCATGGCTCGGAGTTCAACCAGAAACCTGTCAGTACGAGTGATCGCTTTGCCACTGAGCTACGTGCTTTCAAAATGCTTCTAAGTGATTAAAGTGACAACTATACATGATATAAAGCAGATGTAACGTTTCGTTGTCCCTTTATAACCTTCCATTTTTATCGTTCCGACCAACATATGGTGGACTATATAACTCCAAGATGATGCATTTATGTGCCCTTCAGACTTTCAAACTATTCTATGTATGTGTCGGAAGTATTATTCAACGGAAGTAAGTTTATTATATCCGTGCGTATGTCTGTAGACAGTTTCAGAGCAAAAACGGCACGATATATCGAGAAGCGCTTTTTCACAATCGATTCAGGCTCCCAAAAATGTTTCATCTCCTCTGTTAAACCTCTAATCAAACCGAAAATGGTTAAAATTAACCATTTCCGGTTTCTTTAAATAATCTTTAAGTTTTACGTCTCAAGGTTATGCCGGTTAGGCTAAAGTAGACGGTGACGAGGACAAATGAATGAAATAATGGAATGAAGAAAGTGGGAGGAAACGGGAGAACCCCCAGAAAACCCACTACAAAATTCACTTGGCTCAAGCTGGGATCGAACTAAGAACTCTATGCACCAGAGTTGAACGCTCTACCACTGAACCGCCCTGATCCCATTTTAGGTTTCAGCGTTACCATAGAACAAGAAACGGTATACCATAGGTAGCGACAAATGTATTTCTTTGTAGGAATGGATTCAAAGCTTCAAGGAAAACATATTAATAACATTTGAATTAGTCTACTAGAACCGGCAGTAGTGGAAATCAGCCTTTCCTACTTCAATGTTAATCGACATAGAAGCAAAACGGTAATACATAGCGACAGGCGTCGTTTTTGGAATCAGTTCAGTGTCTCAAGAAAATATATCATAACCACTCGTAACACTTGACTAAAACCAGAAGTGGTTGAAATTTAATAGCACTTTCGGTTTATATGGATTTACATAGAGGAAAAACGGTAAGAGATATCGAGAAGTGGTTTATCGAAATCGATTCAGTGACCCAAGAATATATTCCATTTCGTCCACTAACCATCTATTGAAACCGGAAGTGGTATATATCAATTGATTCCGGTTTCACGACTACAGTGAACAGTAATAGCCGCAGAACGAAAAGTTTAATAATAACAAGTATTTTTTTCCTTTGAAAACGGCTCACCCTTTCAAGAAACGATACCATGACCACTCGTACTAAAACCGGAAATGGTAGAAGTTTACTCTTTAACAGATTTTGTCTCATTATCCCTTGTTGCAGTCGGACGTTTTAAATGTCTTTCAACATTGAATTCGCGTATTTTGGAAGTCTAATATAGTTGCACAACTGCGAAACTGAACTCATTTTTTCGTAATTAATTTTCAGAAGTTCCCTGGTATTGTATCCGAACGTTCAATATAAAAGAAAAACCAGTATCATATACAGTAAAGCCCTGATTATCTACGAATGGATGATCCGCTGTATGGGTTATCCACGAGTGCCGCAAATAAATAAATAACTGTGCTGCAGTGGCGCTCATTTATTTTTCACAAATAGTCGCTGTGGATTGACACTCCGCATGGAACTAGGTACTATATGGTCTAAAACATAAAAATAAATTGCATTGTGAAAATCAATATTTCTAATAATAGTGCACACTTCCAGGTGCAACTCTACTCTGGTAAACAGAAGCCGATTGTTGTAAAGTATGAAAAACGGGAATTGGGAAGAATCATTTGCGTGGTAATAAATTTCATTCATTGTTCACTGCGGAGTGAGTCCGCAGGTGACCACTGAAAGGTTAATTACGAAACTAAAAAATAAATAAGTAACCCAAGCCAACAACCGGAGACCCTGCAGCACGAAGGTCGAAAATTACTTACATGATTATTGTGCATCGTAATCCTATAGGACTTCTCGAAATTTGTGGCTAAATGGAAGGCTCTTGCTCTTTTCTGTGTGATCATGGCTTTCACATTCTCTGATCACTGACCTTAACAACCCGAGCAGGCTAGTGTATCGATCCACTCTTGGCCGTGTGCACCAATGAAGTTCAACTCTTGAACGAGGGTCATAACCAAACTCGGTGAAAATGTCTGTTGCACCAACAACGTTCAGGGTTAAGTCTCGGTCAAATGGTGGATAAACTTGGTTTTAGCTTGAACGGCCGAATTTGGGGGTTTGAACTTCGTTGATCCAAGTCAGTCTGTTTACATTCAATAATGTCATTATATTTTTTCTACTAATGAAATTACAATACATTTCTTATGTTCAGACAAATTTTTTGTTCGTGATTTCATTATTTTTCCATCACAATTACGAACACTGAAATTAGAATACTCACAACTCTATGCACACAATCTCGAAAGTCGAAAAGACTGGCACGCGGTATGCTTTCTTCATTTGTTACTTTTTTAAACGAAGATTAGAGACAAAAGACGACAGCCAATCAGACTCGATTTTACAAATTGACCGAAGTTTACTTAAACGAGGTACTGAACTTCGACTTTCAATGGTGCAACAAAAGTCCTGGAAATACGTTTAAACTTGAAAGTTGAATGTTGAATGCGTTTGAGTGAACGCTCGTTTAAACTTCGTTGGTGTACACGGCTATCTGTCAAGTTCACTAATCTTTCCACTCTACGTATTCTTTCGGCCTGCCAAAATGGTGTCAGTTGTCAGCAAACGTCCATAGTGATCAGTCGTGGTTAGTGTTCCTTTATCAGTACTTAAGTTTAGGGTTTCGCGTGTTTATTCTTTTATACAGCAGTGTGCACCAACGAAGTTTAAACGAGCGTTCACTCAAATGCGTTCAACATTAAACTTTTAAGTTTAAACGTGGTTCCAGGACTTTTGTTGCACCATTGAAAGTCGAAGTTCAGTACATCTCGTTTAAGTAAACTTCGGTCAATTTGTAAAATCGACTCTGATTGGTTGTCATCTTTTGTCTCCAACCTTCGTTTAGAAACTAACAAATGAAGAAAGCATACCACGTGTCGGTCTTTTCGACTTTCGAGATTGTTTGCATAGAGATGTGAGTTGTCTAATTTCAGTGATCATAATTGTGATGGAAAAAATAATGAAACCACGAACAAAAAATGTTTCCGAATACGAGAAATGTAATTTCATTAGTGGAAAAATACAAAGATACAATTGAATGTAAACAGACTGACTTGGATCAACGAAACCCCCAATTTCGGCCGTTCAACCTAAAACCAAGTTTATCCACCATTTGACCGAGACTTAACCTTGAACGTTGTTGGTGCAACAGACATTTTCACCGAGATTGGTTATGACCCTCGTTCAACGGTTGAATTTTGTTGGTGCACACGACCAATAGGGTTATCCACGATTTTCGCTATAAGCTGTGCCCTTGCCATCCAATTCCGTGGATAATTGGGACTTCACTGTATAACAAATTATTTTACGCAAAAAACAAACAAACAAACAAACAAAGAAGTAGTGTAGAGTGTAGTTTAGTGATCTGTCAAAGGCTGTGTCAGTTTTTACTCTTAAAACTCATATTTCAGACGGGTACAATAGGCAGTGGCGGTTCTACTTCCAGAACGGGACCGTGAGGCTAGGTTCTCCAGTTTCTTGAGTGAATAAAACTGAAGCTATTATTTATATATTTTTGAAAGTTTATAGTAAACTCATGATATACCTATCACAGTCTGGGTTCTGGTGCCCCCCCCCCCCCCCAGTTTCTACCTTCTAGAACCACTTGTGATAAAAGAAAGACTAATTTTTACATACAACATGTACATTTTTGCAACCGCAATTAAGATTTAAAGTTGAATACATACCTCAAGTCCATTCGGGTGAAGAACTCCTACAAAATGGATATTCAAGGCCCATGCGTGAATAAGGTTCTCAAACTTTTTGCAATAATATTGTACGATCTTAAACAATCCTGGAATGAGCAAAAACATGTTCTACGTTGGAGAGGATTGTAACAGACAAGAATGAATTTTTAATATGAAAACCAACGAATATTTCTTAATAACAATTAGAGAAATAATAAATCTCACAATTATTACATTACTAATACATTTAAAATATACAGGGTGTTCACATATGAAAGCTTCATATGAAGCTTATTCATTCTTCACTTCTTTTTTTCTGGTTGGTACAAAACTAAATACTCTTTTCCTTCGTTTATTGGAGTAGTACAAAATGGTATAAAATTCTGAGCTAGATAAAATGGCATTTCTCGTTGGTACAAAATTGAATAGGTCATTCAAATTTATCCAAAAAGCTTCATATGAAAATATGTTATATGTATAGATGAATACGAGTTCACTATATGTGACATTTTGGGAAATGAAATAAGTTGAAATCTTTGAGTTTAACGTCTCATGATTATGCATGTTAGGTTACAGGAGACGCATGACTAAAGGAAATGAATGATGGAAAAGTTCCAGGTTTCCAAGAACAGGTTGCACCTTTTCCCTCAATTCTCTGTTCAAACTAGAAGTGGTTCAAATTAGCCGTTTCTGGTTTCAAAACAAATCGCCATAGAACATGGTGATAGCTAGCGACAAGTGATTTTCTGTAAGCGTCAAGACAACATATTGTCACAACTCGCAACACTCCACCAAAGCCAGAAGTGGTTGAAATTTACTACTGCTTCCGGTTTTAATACTGTTTTCCATAAGGCAAAAACTGTTAGATATATCGATCGATCGATTCTTGCAGTCGATTCAACTTGCCACGAATAGGTTCTAACTACTTCCTTAAGCATCTATCCAAACCGGAAGTGGTTCAAATTAACGTATTCCGGTTTCAATCTTTTATCACCATAGGACTTAGACAGTAAAGCATAGCGAGTAATGGCTTTCAGATATGGATTCACCATCCGAGGAACAGGTTCTATCTTAGATCTTATTCATCCATTGCAACCAGTAGTTATAGATGTGCTACTTGAAGTTAGAGTATTGAATTCGTAAAGTTTAGGAGTCTACCCTAGTTTCAGGCTGTGAAACGAAAACCACTTGATAATTTATTTACATCTTTTTCTCGTTTTGTCTCTTTGTTGATGTCTCCGTGAAAATTATGTGGAAGCTATTAAGACTAGAAGTGTTATATAAATTTAGTATAGAAATCAGAAGAAGAAAAGTTAATTACGACAATAATATATCCTTTTCGATAAAATTGCGTAATATTGGTTTATGTTACGGATTTGAACTTAAAGATCGCCACACAGGACACAAGTTCCGGAAATTTAGGGAGAAATAACTGTACAGTTATTCCTTTGAGGATTTCTGGATTTGATCGAAGATAAAATCTTGCCCACTCACGTTCAGGAAATCCGAAGAGAATAATTGTATAGTTTGTGCTCTCCAGCTTTCCTGTGTTGGCAAAAAGAGCTGTTTTTCCTTTTCGCAGGTCGTCATAGACATTCCGGAAATCCGGTGTGGAATAACTGTACAGTAACTTCAATTCCATGCCTGCTTTAATGACTTTGTGTGTGTGTGTGTAGGACAGTTTTTACTCGGGTCCTGTTTACTTGGGCCATTTTGTTGCAAGCCCCTATTGGCTAGGGCATTTCTTGTTCTCATCCTTTTATCCGGGGCGTTTTGACGTGAAATCGACTCCTTGAAAGGTGAGAAGAATACAAAACTCTATCACTATTCTCTTTCCAGCCTTAGAAAAAAGTAGATGTAAACAAACCCACCTGACTACCAGTTTGTTGATGGCCAGTGATTGATACACTGAGAAAAAAAATGTAGGTGGCGTACTTAAAAAGATAGGCTACATGCGTGATTCCTGTAGTTTTTGGACTTAACGTACAGCAGATGTATAACTTAAAACACATGTTTTATAATACTTTCTGTATAAGTGTTCCATCTATACGTACTTTCCGTATGAAACAATGTAGGCGGTCAGGATCTCACATAAAAATGGACGTATATAACATATAGCTGACGAAGATAACATAAGTATATGCATGTGATATACGGAAAACTGTTAGATGTTAGGCATCCTGCAACGGCAAGATGTAACATCTAACGACAGTGCCTATGTATCATACGGATAACGTATGTTCCGTACTGATTTCTGTAGTAAGCAAGAGGATACCGTATATTTGTACAATATACCGCTGTCCGGAGAACGGATTTTTCTCCGTGTAGTGGGCCACAGTGCAATAGCATCCTACCGCAATATAATCCCTACTAAAATAATAATTTCAAATAAAAATATCTGAATTTATCCTAAATTTTGTGATAATAAGCGCAATATATATAATATTTAACAACAGATGTAACTTTATTTCAACCTCACCCGTATCTGGACATATAGTATTTACTGCGCATGCATATGCGTTCATGCGCCTTCCCCACACATTTAAAATTATTGTAGAATGCAGAGTTTCACGGCAACGATGTGTGACAATAATCCATTTTCTTCTCCTGTTATAAAACACAAAAGAAGACAACAGGAATAGAGACAATCTTGTTTATATAAGGATTTAGGAAAATACATACCTCCAACATAGCAGTAGTCAGTGTCAGTCCGTTAATTATTTACCAACAAACTGTAGCCTTATAGTCTGGAAATTACGCGACGACAGTAAACTAGCAAAAGATCTTGCTGTTCACGTCTCTCGCTACCGAAGCACGTGTGAGCCGCGGAGTAATTCATTTCGCTTCGTTTACATCTACTTTGTTCGAAGGCTGGAAAAACTTTAGTTCTTTCATTCATTAAAAAAAAAAAAAAAAAAAAAAAAAAAACAATAATACAACGGTGAGAAAGAAAATATTGCGGAAATGGAAGAATTGCAAATGTAAATATTGACAAATGGAGGAACTTATGACATAATAACAAACATTTTCGGTTGCCTACCTGCTGGATCTAAGAAACAAGCCTCGAGTAGCATACCAAGAACAGGAGGCGCTTGCGGAGTAGGTAACTTGTGAAGGTCCCTTGTGAACTTCCAGTAATTGAGAAATCGTTTCAGGAAACAGAGCAAAAGCGCAAGCGATGCAATGCAACCAAATATTAACAACTCTAAATCAAGGTTAATGTCCATATCTGTAACATTAAAAAAAAAAAATAATTAATTAATCCTTAGAAGTATTATGCATGGTGTTTCAAAACAACACAGACAACTTTTGGCAGGTGATTCCTCACACCAATATAAGACAAAAAGTATAGACCAACCTGGGTGCATAAATGTTTCCTTTCGGAGTTATAGGCTGCCGAAAACATAAAAAAATGAACTTTAAAGATCCATAGCTTCAATACTATGGGACCTATCATAGTCGAGTCAAGACTTCACTTAGGAGCAAGTACTTCAGCAACAATTTTTGTAGAGGCAGTTTGGCTATGGGCAAATAATTTGAAGTACTCACCAACTACCTCTATAAAAATTGTTGCGTGAGTACCTTAGGATTCTGAAACATGGATTTTTGGACAGGGCACATATTAGTTCGTAAATGAAGTCTTGTCCCGACTACGATAGGTCCCATAGTATTCAAGCAACAAGTTCATTTTTTCATGTTTTCGGCAGCCTATAACTCCGAAAGGAAGCATTTATGCACCCAGGTTGGTCTACTTTTTGTCTTATATTGGTGTGAGGAATCACCTCCCAAACGTTGTCGGTGTTGTTTTGAAACACCTTGTATAAATATTAGTACTATGTTAGTAACAAAATTATAAAATGTGTTTAAAAATATAGGACAAAATTCCAGAGATGAATATTGTTGACACACACACACATATATATGACAGAACTCTTCATTTCGATTTCATATACAGAGCTCCTCCGTGGCTAAGCGGTTAGCGTACGCGCCTTTGGCGTGTGAGACCCGGGTTCGATTCCCGGCGGGAGCTCATGTGGTTCGGATTCCACGTTAATCAGTAGGTCCACGTCTCATATAGCCTCGCTGCTGAACGGGACGTAAAACTCAAAATCAATCAATCAATCGATTTCATATACAATTAAAGCTCAATTATGAATGCCTTCTCGTAGGCCCAATGTTTTCTTTTATGTGTCTGTTACGTTCTCATGAACACAATGCTATGGACTACAAAGGACAATACTAGAAACTGGACGTAGAATTGACGACAAATAGAGTGTATTCACTTCGCCATTTTACTCCGTGTTTAAACAAAGTGTCATAATCAGCTCTGAGATATAAGGTCCGAACTTACTTTCCAGATTTGGATCACTAGCAAAAACACAGAGCTTCAGCAGTACTCTCTTTTCTATTGTTCGTTTTTTTTTCATACCAATGATTCAGAGTTATATATTCGTTTTACTGCTCTCTTCTAGCTTGCATTCAGAAAAGTAAAACCGTCTATAAACTTTGAAAAAGAACTGAATATGCGCACCGGAGAACGTGGTGGTCTAGTGGTAGTGTTCTCTCCTTTGGTGCGTGGGATTTCTGGCTCGGTTCCAGCTCGTGCCAAGGGTAGTGGACAAACACTGTGTGTTTGGGTTTTCTCATTTTCTAAGTTATCATCACTATGTTCCTTAGCCTTGGAGCATAATCGAGAGACATTAAGCTGAGAAACAAAAATAAATTCAAATGTCATTTGGCTAACATATTATGAGTTAGGAAATTAACATTACTATGAAATTGAGCTATTTTGTTTTTACGTCAAAATCAAGTTAAATTTATGGATTACATAATTTTAAATGTCCGTTCATTGACGGCTTTGTGGATACAGGACTTAAGAAAAAGCTCCACACAATAGAGACCTGCTTGGGCCAAATATTTCGGGCCAAGCCCAATCTAGCCGGAATGTACCTTGGCCCAACCTAAGCCGGGACCAGAAAATTGTGAAGGTATTTGGCGCGAACCCAACCCGGAAAGTTTTAAAACTTCCTGGCTCGACCACCATAATCAAAGTAACACCAATCATAAATATTGAATTGTTTCTAGTACCTTCCACTCCATTTGTGTGCACACACACTTCAATGTTTGGATTCATTCCAAGTTTTATTTAACAAAAAGAATAATTTTGAAAGAACTGCGATTAATTCCCCAGAGTCCGGCCAGGGGCGTCATTTCAGACTTCGCGTAACGGGGGTAAAAGCACCACCGACATGAGACTTTCAAGTTTTGTACTAGTATATTAGTAGACAATCGTTTAAAGTATATGTATTTCTCAAACTCTTGGGGGGCAATTCTCCCCTCCTGACCCCCTAAATGACGCCCCTGAGTCCCACCCGAGTCACTACTGAATGGAAATATTCTAAACCAGCTACTAGTTTAGACAATTTGTAAACTGTACCAAGTCACAATAGTATTTTGAAAAATATGTCATTCTATGTGTACAACGTGTAAAACAATAAAATACGTACCTACATATTACTTCTACTATTGTTAATAATAACAATAATAATAATAATAATAATAATAATAATAATAATAATAATAATAATATAATCAGATGAACACAAGCTTTGCAAATGGAAATAAAAAAAACTCCACAGAAGGAACCTTTAAGAAACAAATAAGCGACATATTAACACAAATAAGCGACAATCAACTGCCTGGCTCAAGAAAACTGGACTCGTTTGTGAAACAGTAGAATTTATGATGCCCATCAAGGACCGAGTGATACCAACCCGAAACTACTATAAATACATGTTGAAGGTAGAAGTACCGAATGAAAAGTGCAGACAATGCGGAAACATCAGAAATTATTGAACACATCATAGGCTCATACTGTACAATGGCTCCCACAGATTCTCTAAAAAGACAGAACACTGTTGTGAAAAGCATTCATCAGTTCCTGGCACGTAACATAGAACTAATCACCCATACTACAAATACTAGCCACGTCCAGTACTTGAAAACGACAAACAGAAACTCTAGTGGGATCGAGAAATCAGAACAGATAGAACGGTACCTGCAACCGGACCACCTCCCGAAATCCCGACTTTTTTGTAAATGTAGTCTACTTTTAGGGGCAATTTTAGAAATGTCCATATAATTTAGCCACACATTGTATTTGGACCTCCCGAAACGCTTTAGACCTCTCCAGAAATAAATTCCTGCGTACGTCCCTGACTGAAAACACTACTTGCGATGGAGGATTAACATCAAATATAGATCTGTTCCTCGGACGCTGAATCCATAGCTAAAACTCTTTACTCGCTACCTCATACAGTTTTGCTCCATGGAGATTAATGGTGAAACCTGAAGTGCTAATTGATGTTTATAACTTCCGGTTGCGATCTTTATATCTAGTAATGAGAGAAGACTTAATATCTAGTAATGAGAGAAGACTTAATATCTAGAAGTGAAAGAAGACTTAATATCTAGAAATGAAAGAAGACAATATCTAGAAATGAAAGAAGACAATATCTAGAAATGAAAGAAGACTTAATATCTAGAAGTGAAAGAAGACTTAATATCTAGAAATGAAAGAAGACAATATCTAGAAATGAAAGAAGACTTAATAACCAGGGGCGTCATTTCACACTTCGCTTGAGTGGGGCAAGAGCACCACCGACATAAGACTTTTACGTTTTGTACTAGTATATTAGTAGACAATCGATTAAAGTATATGTATTCCTCAAACTCTTGGGTGGGGCAATTGCCCCCTCCTGCCCTCCCTAAATGACGCCCCTGTTAATAACTCTTGAACCACCCAACCGATCTGGATCAAATTTTCATCATGGATGAGGTTCGAGGCTGGGATGGTTTTTATCATTTACTTTGAAGGTGCAACTTGCGGGAGGGGGAGATGTTTAAAAATCAACGAAAATGATCGATATTAGAAATCTATAGTTTTCTGGGTCGCTTAGATGAACAATGACACTTCCGATGCCATTTATATCCCAATTTAGCCCCTATTAGTACTCCTAAGAGGGATGGTGACATGTAAAAATAATTGAAAATGACCGATATTAATATCGAATTCATAGATTTTGGAGTCCCTAAGTTCATTGGTGACAGTTTAGGTGTCGTTTATGTCCAGAATGGAACATATTCTCCCCATGCGAAGAACGAGTATTCTGTTAGTAGAAGAATAAAATCAGATTTTAATCATGTAAGCAGGGCTGGATTAACCCATCTGGAGGCCCTGAGCTAGAAAAAAAATATGTAGCCCGTGCTGACTTCACCTAATACATTTCTGTGAAAGTACAGAAGGAAAGTTAAGGGAATATGTTTCACATTTTGGGTCATGTTTTATTGTATGATGATGATCGTATCTTCATAATTCCTTTTAGACAGCCAGTTGAGATTTTGATCAGAGAGGAGGCTCCTGTCCACCAGGAGCCCTCCTAAGCCCGTCTTAATCCGGCCCTGCGTGTAAGTATTCTTGGGGCAGTGAATCTATAGAATATAAAAAAAAAACTGCTTGTCAATATAATTTCCGTTTTATCCGTTTTATCACTGTTCTAACCAGAAATCGTATATTATCACAATTCCTAGTAAAAAATCTGAAGTTAACTGACTGATTAGAACTTAGCATCCCTTTCAGCAGCTAGGCTATATGAGATGTCGACCTACAGATTAACATAAGATACACACCACATCAGTTCCCACCAGGAATCGAGCCAAAGACGAGTATCCTAACCATCTATCCACAATAGAGCTCAGTAATTAAACCTTCTAGCTAGAAACCATTCTAGTTGCTCAAGAAGATTGAAATACTAGTTGAAATGGCCGTTGTTAACGCTCGAAGAATAAATATACACCAAAAATTTGAATATTATAGAAATTGCTCTCCCATTTTACACCTCTTTAGGAGGAAAAGATTTTAAAATGACTGAAACACATGTTTCCTTGTTTGTTATTTATTTAAAAGAAAAGTTTTTTAAAAAAATTAAATGAAATCTTTATGTTTTACGTCCAAGGTTATCCTGGCTAGGCTAAAGGAGACAGTGATGATGGGAAATGAATGAAATGGTAGAATGAAGAAAGTGGAAGGAAGCAGGAGAACCCCAAGAAAAATCACACACCGGGTGTTTGTCCATCACAAAGCTCACTTGGTGCTAGCTAGGATCTTACCAAGGACCCAGCATGCATCAGAGGTGAACGCTCTACCACTGAGCCACCACGCCCTCCCAAAAATAAAAGAATTTTATGTACCGAGTTTCTCATATCCAACTTGCACCCATCCTCACATGGGTCATTTTCTGAATAAAGAATCGTAAATTCGAATATTATAGATTTGCCGCCTTTCTCCCATAGAAGCAAAATTTTGAAAAACACTGTGGCTACGTGGCAGAGCGTTCACTTCCGGTGCTTGGGGTCCCTGGTTCAATCCCAGTCCGCGTAGAGAAGGGGAGTGGGAATATTCCCGGTGGGAAGGAAAATAAAAATGGGAATATTCCCGGTTTTTTCCCTGGCATATAAATTCCCGGGAAGGAATTTAGTTTAATTTCTTTACTTTATCTTCCAAGTTTAAAAAACAATATGACTAATTTCTGTATTTTCATTTATAATGAATTACTTCTAGGTTTTAAATAATTTGGAGGTTAAAAAAATTAAAATTCGTTGATTGTACTTTGTGATTTTTTAATTTCCATTTTCAATATAAATAGCAAAGTACTAATTTACAAATAATGATAAGGAACCAGTTTGTAAACTAATGTAGAAATTATGTAGAAATAGAGATGTACTATTAATACACCCCGAACCACCATTAGTAATAGACTTCGGTCTGTCTCCTGTCTCTGACTCAGATTTCTAATGAGGTGCTCGAACTTCTCTTACATGTAAATTAACGCATGAAGTTTCGAGATATGGATAGAAAGAAAGGTCGTGTGTGGCAATGTTACGTGCAAAATTATAAAGATAAGTCAGTATCTTGCAAATATTGTGAACATAAATATGTATGCACAAATGTTGATAAAATGGTGAGACATGTGTCTTCTGGCAGTTACCCATCCTAATTTGTTTATAACATTTAAAAAAAAATAATATGTTTATAATATCAGTAGTAGAGTCGGACCTAAATCATATCCACGAAGAAATTAAATGTCAACTAAAAGCAAAAAATTCGTGTTATTTTTCACTTCAAAATCTTTTGTCGTCGCGAATTCTGTCGAGAAAGCTTAAAATATATATAAAATGACAATCAAGCCTCTCGTCCTGTATGGTTGCGAAACATGGTCGCTGACTCTGAGGGAAGAACATAGACTGAAAGTATTTGAGAACAGGATCTTGAGACGAATTTTCGGACCCAAGAGAAACGGGAATGAGGAATGCTGGAAACTTCATAACGAGGAACTACATAGTTTATACGGTTTACCCAACATTGTTAGGATCATCAAGTCTAGGAGGCTTAGGTGGGCAGGTCATGCAGCCAGAATGGATGAAAGTAGGGAAGCTTTCAAAGTTTTAACTGGAAGTCCAATTGGAAAACGACCATTAGGAAGACCTAGGCGCAGATGGGAGGACAATATTAAGATGGATCTTGCAGAAATACGAATACAAAGTAGAATGGATCCAGTTGACTAAGAACAGAAGTCAATGAATAGCCATTGTGAACGCGGCATTTAACCTCCTGGCTTCATAGGCCATAGAGTTACTTAGTTACTTTATACAAGAAACAACTACCCTCTCTCTCTCTCCCAAAAGCTAAATCTGGCGTCGTCACTTAATGTAGTGTGTGCTTGTCTATGTAAGGAACAAGGAGTCAACCATTGCTTTAGAAATAGATTAAAAATTAACTTACTGTACAAATTGATATTCAATGACAAGACAAGAAAAATCAGGTATTACTATTCGTTCTCCACAAAAATCCTTTCTCCTACTAACCACTTGTCAAACTGTACACATTCACTTTTCTTTATATGAAGTACTTAACTTGTAACACGACATTCTGGAAGCTGTATGTAGGTAACTAGTGTTATATGCGTTAGGAAATTACATCATGTAAGAAAGACTTGATAATAATCGTTGATGTTTACGGTGGTTGACTATTCCCACGATGTCTCCTGCAGAAAAGAGCGTTTTCCCATCTACAAATAAACGTACTGGACAAAGAACTTAAACACAATCATCCTCAGATGAAAATTAATGACTTTCTTTTTACGTTAAGTCTTGTGACGTCAAACAATCTTTCACTGCTATTTTTGTGAGTCAGTAATAATTTATAATCATTTTTTTTTAAACTTCAAGGTCATGTCTTTTTATATTAATTAATATGAGATTAAAGTGTAGAATAATAGCTTAAACGTATGTATGTTATTTGTTACAAGCTATTAAGTTGTATGTACCTCTTTCTTTATTTTTAAAAAAAAAAGAAAGAAAAAAGTAACTCTATGCCCTATGGAACCCAAAGATTCAATGCCGCAGTCACTAAAGTTCTCTATTGACTTGTCTGCTTAGCCAAGTGAATCGAGTTTCCATTTAGTACTCCTATTTCTTCGAAGTCTATCTTAGTATTGTCCTCTCATCTGCTCCTAGGTCGTCCTAAAGGTCGTTTTTCGATTGGAATTAAAGTTAACTTTGAAAGCGTTCCTACTTTCTTCCATTCTGGCTACATGGCCTGCCCACCTGAGCCTCTAAGATTTGATGACCCTAACAATGTTTGATAAACAGTACAAATTATGCAGTTCCTCGTTATGAAGTTTCCGCTATTCCCCTTTTCCGTTCCTCTTGTGTCTGAATATTCGACTCAGGATTGTATTCTCAAACTAGCTTAAATACCCATGGATCAGATAAAATGTCTATGTAAAGAAACTGAACAACCAACAGGATGTATATACAGGGTGTTTCAAAACAACACCAACAATGTTTGGGAGGTGATTCCTGACACCAAGATAAGACAAAAAGTATAGACCAACCTGGATGCACAAATGCTTCCTTACGGAGCTAAAGGCTGCCGTAAACATGAAAAAAAATGAACTTTAAAGGTCCGTAGCTCAGAAACTATGGGAACTACAATAGTCGGGTCAAGATTTCACTTAGGAACTAACATGTGCCCTATCCAAATATTTAAGTTTCAGAAGCCTGTGGTACTCCCGCAACAATTTTTATAGAGGTAGTTGGTGAGTACCTCAGATTATATGCCGGTAGTCAAACTCCCTCCTAAAAATTGTTGCACAAGTACCTCGCGTTAATAAAAATGTATTTTTGGATAGCGTACATATTAGTTCCTTAATGAATTTTTGACCTGACTACTGTAGGTCCCGCAGTTTTGGAGCTATAGACTTTTGAAGTTCATTTTTTCATATTTTCGACAGCCTATAACTCCGAAACGAAGCTTTTGTGCCCCCAGGTTGGTCTATACTTTTTGTCTTATCTTGGTGTCAGGAATCACCTCCCAAACATTGTCGGTGTTGTTTTGAAACACCCTGTGCATAGTGCCTATATATATCGGTCATTTTCTACTTCTTTTACATATCCCGGTAAACGCCCCCTGAGACCCCTTGATTCCCAGCCGACGGGGGTTGAATTTGGAAGTCAACGCTTCTGGGAGTAACACCATTCATCTCAGCGACTACGAAAACTCTGAATTAGGGATGGCCGGATCCGGATCTGGCCGGATCCGAAGATCCGGATCTTGTTGGGTCCGGATCCTTTGGATCCGGATCTCGGATCTGGGTCCGGATCTCGGATCTGGATCCGGATCTCGGATCTGGATTCGGATCTCGGATTTGGGTTCGAAATTCGGATCTGGATCCGAAATCCGGATCTCAGATCTTGATTCTTATCCAAACCCACATCCCACCCAAATTGTGATAAACTTGAATATCAAAAATGCGCCGAAAGTAATTTCACGAAGTCCTGACAGTGAAGAAGAAAACAGAAAATTAAGACGAATATTGACAAGTCTATTTGTCTCCTTCATTCTACACTACAAGTATTGACTAGTTTTTACGTATACCTATATTTATCTTGCTCAGTCTGCTCTAAATATCAAATGTATACCTTACAATTAGATTTAATAATTATTTAGTAAATCGCAATATGAGCACCGAGAATAAACTATAAATTTTGGTGCCCCTTATCTAGATTTGAAATTTCGGATTCATACATGGAATCACGCTGAAAGATAAATATTTGAGATCTGGAAACCGAAACAAGTGCTAGTACCAAGATCGTAGCCGTTTGTACCTAGGTAATGCGAGCGGAAGGCACTTGCACTAATTTCGCATGAACTTCGGGGAACACGAGAAACTAAAAACAGATAAATATTCTTTTTCAGGGGCAAGTCGCGCTTTAACATGACTTTTCATGAGTGCTGTGTTCAAATACGAAAACTGTAATAGCGACTTGTTTGAAATAAATGCCTTTTCTTTTTTTAACAATAAAGTTAGGTACTTTCACATTGAATAAGAATTAGCAAAGAGCATTTCACTGATTAGAGTGCTGGTTCTTATGGAAGCTTTCACACTAAACCGAAGATTTCCTCATGTGGGTATCGAATTACCACAATTCACCTTGCTGAAAGACGTGGTTTATCAGGAGGTCGGCCAAGATTCTTTTGGACTTAACCTGTAGACTGCTTCTGGTCTCAATTATTCCCATATAACAAGACTAACCATATATAAAGTTGGTTCGAAATGATTTAAAATATCACTAATTGACCTTAAGGGGGTAATCGCGATTTAAATATTCGTAAATCAGAAGAGATATGAAAGTTAAGCGTTAAAATAAATCCGATAATTCCTAATGCAACCTAATGATAGCAATAAAACTCCTTATATAACATTTTCAAAGCTAAGATTAACAGTTATGTTATTGAAGAGGGTTTATGGCAACATAGAATATTATAAGTCCAATTATCATAAGTAGTACCTCTGACAGCCCCGCATTTCACATCACCATCGCCCTTGATCCTGACAAGTGGGCAATTCACTTACCCACAATGACTCTTCAGGCGTTCCAGTGACAACAATATCTCAGTTTGGGTTTGGGATCATGCTTCGGTGAACCTTGACTATCACCATCAGCAGCTACTAGAGAATCAGAACTTATTTCTGTATTAGGTAATGTGGGTAACTATAGCTTTTTGTCTATAGAAGACGGAGAGCGTGCCTTCGGTGCCCGTGGTCATGGGTTCAATTTCCGGAGAGGCATTCAACAATTTCGATGTTGACCCAGCATCATGAGGACAATTGGGGAGTTATTTTAAGTAAGAGGTAGCGGACTCCAATCTAGAAAGCCGACATTAGGGACTTCGGGTGTCGATGCGTTGACTACACATCCCCATTTTCAACGTAAGCTCGCTGGTAGGAACCAAAGGACTGTCGTGCCAAGAATTTAGTTGGTTTTAATTATCATAAATGCCTTCTTTATTATTAAATTTTATCCAATATTTTCTTTTCAACTAGTTTGCGAAACTCAGAGCTAGGTACTTGTTTTCTTTTTAATTCATGTTCATAGTTAGCACAACTAATCACTAAGGAAAAACAATCTTTTCAATAAAATTCGCCTCGTGTCTTTCGTAGCTCTAAGTTTAGTTATTTTTAGTTTTTTTTTTTTTAAGTTGAAGGGCGATTTATCAATTTCCCCTCGCTTTGCTTATTTTTTTCTAGTTTTACCTATGTTTCTTTGCACTGGGCCTATATGCACGTGCTTACTGTGTTCGTTTACAAAAGCGGACCATTTTCCTGCCACTATAAAAAGTAAGAGTGCACTGTATCAGATAAATATTAATTGACGTAAATAAGTGAATATATCTGTGACAAAGTCATAATTACTGTTTTTGCATCGTACATAGTTTCCTCATCCTCATTAATCTCTTCACCCCCGCTTCCTGAATTCCAGTTCTAGTATTCTTTCTTGATGGGGTTCTAGTATTCTATGACATCAGCAATAAAGAAAGTACCGGTATGGTTTAATTTGCACTAATTTTAAAACATTACGTTAATTAAATAATAATAATAACAATAATAATACGGAGCGAGCTCAGGCTACTTGTTGGGATTCTTGCTTCGCAATTGGATAATACCGGGTTCGAATTCGGAGACCAGCCATCCTGACTGGGGATTTTCCAGGCTTGTTCCTCAGTTATACTGGGCAAATGCTAGGTTAGTACCTTGATCTAAGGCTCTGGAGACCTTCCTTCCATTCCTTTTCCAATGTTTTCATCTGTTGATTACTACAGTGTAAAGTGGCCTCTGAGGATGCATCTGGTAGTTTGTGGGTTAATTTAACTACAGCCTTACAGTCCCAATAGATAGTTAAAGTTTTAATATCAATTTCCTGACTTTTAAATACTATTTTCATATTGTTTTAGCTTTCAATTTCCTCATGTATGTTCCCACCGAGAATTGAACCTGAGATCACATGAACAAATGCGAATATATTAAATATTTTTGAACACTTTAATATACAAACCACAAAACGCTTCAATGATACGATGCATGGATATGTTTTGGTTACGTCCTGCAATGTATGACTAAAGAAACCTGGAGGGTGATGAAAAAATAACAGAAATCTCTTTTATATTTACTCTTTCAACAAACTCCCGACCTCAGAAGGGCAAGCCATAAGTTAGGTAATAAAGTCATACAACGAACACAACCATATCGCTCTCCTGAAATTCTCGTGTGTATGTTTAAAAATCTACTGTTGTTCCACGCCAAACAGTTTATATTTTTTGTTGTATATAACTTCGAAGTGATAGATATTCATTATTATTTGTTGATGGTTGGACTCTAGTGAGTCAGAAACTACTATTAATAAAGAGTTTGTTTTGTCCAGTATTCCTGCGATTACAAGGGCCTTATCTAAAAGATATTTCATTTGTATATGAGAAAAGAAGAAAGTTTAGTTTCTAAGAATAAAATAAATATTTTCAATATGAAGCTAACATTGAGTTTCGAAGAGGAGCTAAACAGAAGAATTTGTTACCATTTACATCAGTTTTCAGACAGTTCACTATACTCTGAAATGGGAAGAAATCAAACTGGGAAACATTTTACTAAAGAGACTTCGACAGAAAGTGCAACGTGTAAATATTGCAAGGTTAAAATAAAATAAAGAACAAAGGTAGCAGAAACGTGTAATGGAAACATTTAAAAGCACAACAACCTACTATATCAGTGAATCCGAAAAAAGTTTTAACGAATTTTAGATATTCAATTTTATCATCACAATTTCAGATGTAGGTTTGGATACGAATCAAGATCTGAGGTTCGAATTTCGGATCCAGATCCGAGATCCGGACCCAGATCCGAGATCCGAATTTCGGATCCAGATCCGAGATCCGGATCCGAAAATTTTTGGCCATCCCTGCTCTTAATTGGACACTAAATCGGTGATTTTCTAATAGTTTTACATATCCCGGTAAACACCTCCCTGATACCCCCCTGGTTCGAATTTAAAAGAAAAAAAAACTCTTCGTCTTGATCTAGAGCGTGGACCAAGGTATCCGTGACCAAAATTTGGTAACTGTCGGCACACTCGTCTGGTCCCCAGGCAGCACACAGACACACACAAACAAACTCTTTATTTTATTTACATTAGATTCGACTAGATACACTGATTCCACCGCAAAGTTCATTTGACGCCAGCTGGTATTGAACCATGGATCCCATCCGTCAAGGTGAGCGCTCTACCACTGATCCACTCATGATTAGTTTGTAGGTCATAGTTTTGCTAGTACTCCGATTGGATTGATTTAAAAACCGCAAGAGAAAATACATTAATTTTTATTTTAGACATAAATTTAAGTTAAACTAAACCATTTATGATAAATAAACAGCATTACAACAATATTTCACTCGAAACACGTTGTTTTGTAATTTTATACCAAAATGAAATCATTTTCACGTTTTCAGAAGTAGTTTCTGATGCACTCGGATTTAACGTCTCGAGGTTATATGAGACAGATAACAGTGTTTCCATAAACATATATCTTTTCGCCTTTCTAATCATCTTTACAAGGTCTTTCGTATAAAAGCGACAATTTTACATAATAAGGAAAGGTGTCACAGAAATTTCAATAATTATTTTGTAACTAAACAACACACAGTGCAAAATATTTGAATTGTTCTAGAAGCGTACAGTATCGGCTATAGTGCCTAATATTTAATTACTTAAGAACCTCATGAATATATAGCAACTTTGAAGCCAGTGTGACTGACCACCCAGCAGAAATATTTCGTACTAACTTATGCAGAAGAAAAGTATTAGATCTGGGGAATAAATACTAAAATTTTATCTGTTCCCATTTCACACTATTTATGACATTTTACCATATTAATATCTTATTAGAAGGTCTCCGGCAACTTCCCCTCCCATGTGGGTGAGGGAGGGAAGCCCACATTCTTGAAGGAACTACAACTATATTTTTTTACAGTCAAAATTCGAAACAAACCGTGCAAACCACTTGCACCCTCCCAATTTTGACTTTACATCCTCAAACTAAAACTCCTGGCAGATTCCCTGCTTAGTTATCATATTAGAACTCATTGTAAAACCACTAAATTAACACAAGTATGAGAAATATAGAGGAGGTCAGAGGCGAATCCAGAGGGGGGCGATCAGGGCAATCGCCCCCCCCCCCCAGAAGAGGAAACTTTCTTATTTCATATATAAATAAATCCATCCATAAAAAGTTTGGAGCTCTTAAAAGTAGCTTTAAGTAGCAGTATTACTACTGACCGCTCCCCCAGAAGTCCATCTGGATCCGCCCCTGGAGGATGTCGGGAGAAAACAACAAATATAATAAAAATGGGCTTATTGAGAAAATCGAGTTTTAATTCCTTAATAGCTTACTATTTAAACGGACCACCAAATATTTAATATTGTTTACTGTGGTCATTTATTAGATTTAACCCTTCGTTCTTTGAAACTCATGTACTTTCTATTTTCCACAATAGAAAGAACTATAAGTTACAGCACAAAATCGGTAGAAATGGATCTATTTCTTCCCGATACCCTTAACAGTGAAATTTTCGTACATTGCCAAATTTTCATGAGATTCCTTTCTCCCTCCCAAATGTATTTATGAGAAAAGTACTAGAATACTTAAAAAATATAAAAAGATGCTGGATCTAGTACGAAAGTACAAGCGAGTGTCACACTGTTTGAAGCAAGGACATAAAAAACCCAACTTTGCTTCTCTAAAAATCAAAATCGTATATAAAAACTATAATATATCGCTTTCTTCTTCTTTTTTTTTTACCGGCTAGCCAAAGCGGCTAGCAACCTATAAGAGGGTTATGCCCTCTGTGAGGTGAGTGACGAAAAGGATTATAGGTGCGAGGTACAGTTGGTGGTCTATGTGCTTTATTGAAATTATTTATTATTGCGTCTTACATTAACTAACTAACAAAAGGACGTAAGGAACTTTGATCCTTACCATTATGAAAGGAAAAAAACATACATATATATAGCAAGTGATAACAATAACAAATAACTGAACGTAAATGGAAAATATATAATATAAATAAAAATATAATAGAGAAAAATTTATATGAGTATATACAAGATAAGTAGAACAAAATAATATAGATGATTACTGAAATTTTGATATGTTTGTAATGAGGATGAAGAATGAGGCGAGGTGCGAAGCACAGGACAACATGTGGGTTTTGTTAGTCAGACAAATGAAACTATCTTCTGCCTAGGGGCATCTGTAGGCGATGATGAGAAACAGGGGGGAGCCCAAGTGAGTAAACAAAGGTAGTTACTGTGCATGATATGATGGGTGAATGAGCGGAAGATGTGCATCAATAATGTAGTCAGAAATGAGTAAGAGCGAAGGATCTCTCGGAGGTAAAATGTACTGATAGAGTGTAAAAAGTAGGGTCAAGGGGTATGGTAATAACGTTGTGGTGTGGGATTCAAAGCAAGGTTTCGCATAGTATCATGAAGTAAAGGGTGCTGGGTTTGGAAGCGTTTGTTGATGTAAGTGAGACGTAGTTTTTCGAGGTAATACTGTAATGTGGGGAAAGTTATGCGTTGGTATAGTTCCTGGGTGGGGCTAGGTAATTGGAAACGGAAGGCTATGCGGAAAGCGTGTCTTTCGAGGATCAAAAGTTTCTGGTAGAATTTAGCTGATGCAGCTATCCATGCAGTGAATCCATATGTTAAAGTTGGCCGTAAGAAAACTTTGTATGTATTTAAGATTGTCTGTGCGTTAAGTCCTCATGTCGTGCCAGTTAAACGTTTCAGTAAATTTAGTCTATTATATGCTTTCGCCGTGATAGTTGCAAGGTGTTTGTTCCATGTTAAGTGACGATCGTAAGTAATTCCGACATAGGTGGCTGTGTTACTGAGTCGAATAGGTTCATGATCTACTGAGAGATGGCGAGGATTTCGACGTCCTTTTGATCTTCGACGTGGTGGTAGAAAGACAATAGCTTGGGTTTTAGCCGCATTTATGGTAAGTTTCCAAAGAGTACACCAGGAGGTAAAGCGGTTAATTGCAATCTGTACGACATGGTTTATTTGTTGAATGGTGTTACATAAAGCAAGGAAGGCGGTATCGTCAGCATACTGAAATAGATGGATCCTATCGGGAAGCCTAGGCATGTCGGCAACATAAAGTAAGTAAAGTAATGGGGACAAGGCCGAACCTTGTGGTACGCCTGAGAGTAGAAAAATAGGGTGTGACAGGCTGTTGTTCACAGAGATGTATGCGAGGCGGTTGGAGGTGAAACTGTAAATGAAACGAATATATATTATTGGCAGCTTTAATGCATGGAGTTTGTATATGAGCCCAGTATGCCACACTTTATCAAAGGCTTTTTCTAGATCGAATAGCACCAGACAGGAAGGTTGAACTGAATTATATTGCTGAGTGATGAGTGACGTAAGTCGGAGGAGCTGATCGTTTATAGAGAATGAGGGTCGGAAACCTGCTTGTGTGAAAGGAATAAGATTGCGATTGGTCAAATACTGATGTAAACGTTTAACTAATATGCGTTCCAGGATTTTGCTAAATGTAGAAGTTAATTGTACGGGACGGTAAGAAGCTACATCCTGTGGCGGTTTATTAGGTTTAAGGAACATTAGCGTTTTTGATGTCTTCCAAGAGACTGGAAAGTATCCAGTGCGGAATATGAAAGTATAGATATGCGCAAGTAAGACTAACAGACTGCCAGGACATTCTTTAATGTGTCAATACGTTATATTGTCTAAGCCAGGGGCTGTATTTCGTTTGTTGTGAACGACTTGAGTGATCTCTTGTATGGTAATCGGCATTGTTATGGGTGAATTGGCAGGTAGTGCATGGTGAATATTCGGTTGAAGTTGGGGTGAGGAAATGTTAAGCCTGTCGACCACATGGGGAGCGTTGTCTGACATGGTAGTTGTGAATATAGTTTGTAAATGGTTGGCGAAAGCATTTGCTTTTGCAGTATCAGTAGATGCGGGAGTGTCACCTAGCAAGAGAGGATACTTTGGTGTGGAAGATTTTCCACATAGTATATTGAATCGTTTCCAATATTTGCTGGGATGACTAGTTTCAGAAAGATTATTGCAAGCCTTTACCCAGCACCGAAGCTTGTAGGCCTTAATATAATTATGGACCATACGCTGGAGTTGTCTATGATGACGTAATGCTTCCGGATTGCGTGTTTGGAGAAATTCCCTGTAAGACTGGCGTGAGCGCTTGATCAGAGTGAGATATTGCGGAGGAAGATGAGGTGTAAATGAAGTAGTTGTAGAAGTTGGGATGCATGTGTTACTTGCATCTTGAATGACAGTGGTGATTCTGTCGACTGTAGCATCTAACTCTTCTTCAGTAGTAGGGTCAGTGAGATGAAGGGTGTGACGGGAAATGTGTAAGCGGTATTGTTCCCAATTAGCTTTATCAAAGCGTAAACTAGTCCGTGGTGGTCGTGAACGAGCAGTATTCAGTAAACGTGATTGATATGTTAATTTGATTGGTGCGTGGTCACTTCCGAGAAGGTCAAGAACTTCGACGGTGCAGTGAGTTATGAGATTATTAGAAACTATAACGATGTCGGGTGTGGTATAGGAAATTGGGCGAGTAGCTTGAGGGAGATTAACAATAATGCCTGTGGTGTTAGCTGTGATGAAATTCTGAAGATTTGTTTTTTCCTGATTGGTGCGACTGTGCATATTAAAATCGGCCATGATGATATACGAACGATAGGTATTCGAGATGTATTGCACAAATTGATACGGAAGGGGGTGCCCTGGTCTAATGTATATAGTGGCCAGTGTAACGACGATATTTTAAAAATAAACTGTGGCAAGAAGGTATTCTGGTAATGGCGTTGTGTTGTAGTGGTGCTGCCGAAATGGTAAAGAAGGCGAGAAACCAATGGCTACTCCTCCGTTAGCTCGTAGTGCTGGAAGAGTGTTTTCTGCATGGATCATTGTATAATGTGGTAAACGGCAGGCATGAGACGAAGTCAGAAAGGTTTCATTAAGTAAGAAGGCCGTGACGTGGTGTTCTAGAAGAAGATGCTCAAATAAAAGTTTGTTTTTTAGAAGGGAGCGTATATTGAGAAACATGAAGACTAGAGCCATAACACAAAGAAATTTAATCGATGGATGAAGCATGAGATTTATGGAAGTGCACAGTATTACCAGAATAAGTAGCAGTGAAAGTAACATGGAATGTAGTTTTGGCCGCAAGTATAATTTGTTGTAAGATGTGAGGTCTGATGAACGGATGGATGTTTTGTAACGCTAGTGTTAAGAATGTAAGGAGTTGATCTAGATTAACAGGAGTGTTGAGCGGATGCGGAGTGTCATGTGCCTGGGCCGGAGGCCGCAGTGGGACGATCAATTCAGGATGTTCCTAAGCAGGTTCTGTTTTCGCTTTACATCTATAGTTGTATGTTGGATGTTGCTCATTACACGTAGCGCATTTCGGAGGTTGTTGAAGATTAGTACAGGCTCTGGTATTGTGAGGTCCGGCACAGTATCCACACTTACTTGTATTCTTGCAGTCCGCCGTGTGGTGTGAATTATTTAACTGGCAGCGTACTGGCATAGGTGGGGTAGACCGTGAAGGCTCTACTCGTTGTGTGTGGTTATAGATGGATGCTCCGGATGCTAACAGTTCGTCAATAGTCTCTTGGTGTGAGGTGAGCACACGAACCATGTAAGTAGGGCCCCGGTCGTTGCGAATCCTAATTACTTTGGTGATCGTGTGTCCGTCCAGGGTCAATTCTTCCTGTATCTCCTCATCTGTATACGACGGATCTACTCCGCGTATGACTACGGAAAGAAGGACTGGGCGTCGTGGAGGTGGAGGTTGCTTCCTTCGAGGTGTGTTGAGTGCTTCCAACTTCGCGTTTTTTGCCAAAAGTGTCGATCGGTACCTTGTTCCTGATCGTGCTGAACAGAGATGGATCTGTTGTCTTCAAGATAATGCCATTTCTGGTGTGGATGATGTGTGCAATGGATGCCCTTGGCAGGTATTTCCGAAGTTGGACAGCTACCATCTTTGGTGTGTTGAATTTTGGATCGAAGTTTGTGAGAAGCATCGAGTGAGTTGAAGCTGGCTGTTGATTGTCGGTGTGGGATCCAGTGGCGCCAATATCCATTGGTCCTGAATCTGAGTCTGTTGCTGAATCCAGGTGGTTCTTCTTCGCAGGAGGAGAATGCTGAAGACGGGTGGCGTAGCTGTCATTCTTGTCAGATGTTTGCGATGATCTTGATCGGATGGAGGAATGAGAGATGACAGATGCTGCTGAGTCAATCGATCCTACTGAGTCCGTTCGTCGGAGATGATGCTTGGTTGTGGTCTTAGAACGAGCAGAAGATTGATCCTTACGCAGTTTCACCGTCGTGAACCTTTCGGAGGGTCCGCTAACAACTTGTGGTAGTCCATGGTGTTTTCCCTTGTTCTTACGACCTCCGACTGAGCCTGAGTCTGCCATGAAAAGGTCCGTCCGTGGGCGGCTGCCCAATGGTGTGAATACGGCAGTGTAGGTGAATGTAATGTAAAGTGCGGTGATGTAATGATATATTAGGTTTGACTACCCGTTCGGATAGTAGTCAAGGTGCAGCAGTTCACTTGCCAAACCTGTTGTACCGGTCGCCCTTGGCTGGATCAGTCTGACGAAACGGTACGCCACGGGATGACAAAGCAAAAGGCCGAGGATGTGGAAAAGGAAGGAAAATCAAAACTCGCCACCTCTTATCAGGTAACGCTTCAGAGACTTGTAGAGACAAGCTCTGGAAAGTATGCCGCTTTCTTCCATTTTTTTAATGCTAGCCATAGGCTAGCAACCACTAAGAGGGCTACACCCTCTTTTAGGGAAGGGAAGTGAGAGGATTACTAGAGGACTGAAGGATTGGTTGTTGGGCTATGGGCTGTATTATTTATTTATTAATCTTTATTATTCTTATCATCAGTTGGAGGAAAGGTCATTATGATCTTTGCGATCATAAACATACTGGAGGTTACACTGGAACATAAACAAGATACAGACATGAGCATAAAAACAACATAGTATATAAGGCAGAAACAGAGTAGAAAACATAGTCAATATAATGGGTGTGAGAAATCTAATACAAAGTTAAAGAGCAAAGAAAACAAATCAGAACACATGATGAAAATGAGGGATGAGGTGAAGTGCACTTGACGCCACAACACAATAGAGGGTTGTTAGAAAGACGCATGTAGTTATCTTCTGCCTAGGGGTGGCTCTAGGCTAATGGAGACGTGGTGAACCCTGTTAGAGAAATGGAATCACTGTGCATATGATGGGAAGATATGAGGAAGATGTACATGCAAACGGTAGTCTTCGAGGATCTGTAGATCGAGATGGTCTGGAGGGACTGTGTAGCAATATAATGTAAAGAGGAGATGAAGCGAAGTATTATGGTATCGTGCAGGCGAGGAGTGAAGTGCAAGATGGTGCATAGTTTCAAACAGTAGAGGATGGTGATGTGTGTAGCGTTGGGTAATGAATTTTAAGCGAAGAGTTTCGAGATGGTAGCTGAGGATAGGGAATGATATTAAGGAATATAAACCACGGGTTGGGCTGGGGAGAGAAATGCGGAAGGCAATGCGAAAAGCATGTCTCTCTAAAATGGCTAGTTTCGTGTAGTACAAGGGAGGGGCGAAAATCCATGCCGGAAAACCATATGTGAGAATGGGTCGGAGGAAAGCCTTGTAGGTGTTGAGAACAACGGGTGCTTTGAGGCCCCAGGTTGTGCCGGTTAGTCTCTTCAGGAGGTTTAGACGGTTATAAGCTTTAGTTTTAACACGATGAAGATGCGGTTTCCATGTTAAATGATGATCGAAAACGATACCTAAGTATGTAACGATTCGTGTGGGAATAATGGGCGTATTATGGACATGAAGTGACAGACGAGATGGATTCCGGTGGACTTTAGTTCGTTTACGTGGTGGTATGAATACAATAGCTTGAGTTTTTGTGGCGTTAATCTTGAGTTTCCATTTAGAACACCAGTGGGTGAAACGATCGATGGCTATCTGTAACGAAAGATTGATATCCTGATAGTTTTGCCAAGTGCAAGAAAGGCTATATATCTGCATACTGAAACTGGTGGACGTCAGTAGGAAGAGGTGGAAGGTCGGCAACATATAGGATGTACAATAATGGGGAAAGAGCAGAACCTTGAGGAACACCGCACATGAGGAAAATTGGATGTGATAGCTGTTCGTTAATGGCAATGTAAGTGATGCGACAGATGAGAAAATGATAAATGATGCGAACGTATGGCAGCGATAACTGAAATTTAATGAGTTTATAAATTAACCCAATATGACAAACCTTGTCGAAGGCTTTTTCAAGATCAAAAAGGACAAGACATGACGGTAGGATGGAATTGTAATGATTTGTTATGAGTGTTGTTAGACGAAGTAGCTGATCATTAATGGAAAAGGAGGGGCGGAAACCAGCTTGATGACTCGGCAGTAATTGGCGGTCTAGTAAATATGGGTGGAGACGTTTCACAAGAATGCGCTCGAATATTTTGCTGAAAGTAGATGTTAATTGAATAGGTCGGTAAGAAGAAACAGCAGACGGTGGTTTAGCTGGTTTGGGGAACATGAGAGTCTTGGAAACTTTCCAGTCTGTGGGAAAAAAACCTGTACGTAATATGAATGTATAAATGAGCGCCAGAATGGTGAGTAGTATAGCGGGGCTTTCCTTAATATGGCGATAGGTAATGGAGTCGAAACCTGGTGAGGTATTGCGTTTGTGCTGGACAACAGAGGTGATATCCGATACTGTGATGGGACTGGTAAGAGCATGATTGGGTAGTGGATGAGCGACATGAGGTTGGAGTGATGGACAGTTAAGGTCTACTTGATCTACTGGATGATTGTTGCCAATGTTATCTGATGCTGAGGGTGTGAATATAGTTTGGAGGTAATCAGCAAAGGCATTTGCCTTTTCGGTGTCGGAATGTAATGGCGTATCTTGTAGAAGAAGGGGATATGGGGTCTTAGTATGCTTGCCACAAAGAGAATTGAAGCGACTAGGATGAACTGTATCGGATAGGTGATTGCAAGTTTTCACCCACTGGCGTAATTTGTAAGCAGAAATATAGTTACGGACTGTGCGTTGAAGTTGGTGATGAAGTCTTAGGGCGTCGGGATTCCTGGTGCGTAGAAATTCGCGGTAAGCTTGTCGTGATCGACGAACAAAGGCTAGGTATTGGGGTGGTAGTTTTGGACGATATGGAATTGATTCTGATTGCGGAATATAGAGTGCAGATGCCTGTTGAATGGAAGTGGTTAAGTGAGTAACTAGATCTGTGAGTTCGTCCGGCGTAGTGGGAGATGTGGAATCAACTAAGGTGTTTGAGAGATAGGTACGATATTGAGTTCAGTCAGCTATGTCATAGCGAAGTGAGATGCGTGGCGAAAATGAGGATTGAACAGCAGTCAGGCCTGAATGATATATGAGCTTGATGGGTGCGTGATCACTGCCAATTAGGTCGAGGACATCAACAGTACAACGATTGTGTTTGAGACTATTGTTATATCTGGAGTGGTATTACTGATGGGGCGAGTACAGCGAGGGATATTAAGAGAAGTTCCTGTGGTATGAACTGTGATGAAGTCAGTGAAAGAGGTTTGTTCAGCTGCTGAACGGCTATGAAAGTTTACATCAGCCAGGATAATAAAGTGTTTATAAGTATTGGAAATATGTGAGAAGGCATGAGGTATAGGAAGGCCAGGGCGCACGTAGATAGTAGCAAGGGTGAGGGCGATGTTACGGAAATATAATGTGGTGGTGATGTGTTCTGGGAGATGTAATAGAGGACAGTTATGAGACCGAAACGGGATTGTATGTCGGAAACCAATTGCAGCTCCACCATTGGCTCTGAGGGCTGGCATATGACTATCGTGACGGAGTAAAGTGAAACGAGAAAGGGAACAAGATGAAGTGGGTTTGAGAAAGGTTTCATTAAGGAGGAAAGCTGTGACTTGTTCTTCGAGTAAGAGTGTTTCGAACAGCACTTTGTTTTTAACAAGGGATCGGATGTTAAGAAACAAAAATACTATATCCATACTGGGTACGATTATACTGAGGTTTCGAGGCGAGTTGTGTGGAAGTGAACATAGTTATTAGAGTAAGTTGCGAACGAAGAGACATGAAATGTAGATTTGGCAGCGGCAATAATTTGTTGAAGAACGTGTTGGCGTTGAAAAGGGTGGATGTTTTGCAAAGTAAGGGCAAGGAATTCTAGTAATTTACTAACTGTAACGGGGTCATCAACGGAATTATCGGTGGAAGTGGATGATTCGGCGGTTTTCAGCGGAACAACAAGTTCGGGATGAGACTCTTGAGCAGAAGGTTTGCCTTTGCACTTATAACTATAAGCTGGGTGCTGTTCGGTGCAAGTAGAACATTTCGGAGGCTGTGCCATGTTGGGACAAGAACGAGTTTGGTGAGAGCCAGAACAAAAGCCGCAAACTGTAGGATTTGGACAGGCAGATGTGTGATGTGAATTCACACCGTAGTGGGAGAGGCACAGACGACCGGGAGGGCTCTACACGATGTTTACGTTTATAAATATATGCTCCATAAGAGAGCGTTGTCAATTGTGCTTTGAGAAGACGTAAGGACACGCATCATGTAGGTGGCACCAATATTGTTTCGTATGCGAACAACCTTTTGAACAGTATGCCCTTCGTACTGAAGTTCCTCTTGAACCTCCTCTTCGGTATACGAGGGATCAACGCCACGAATAACCACGGAAAGAAGTGGAGGCCGTTTTGGGGGAGGCGCTTGTTTACGTTTAGCGGAGTTAAGTGATGTAATGATAGCCTGCTTTCCAAAGATCTCAAATGAAGCTTTATTCCGAACTAGGTTGGCGAAATTAGGGTCTGGAGATTTCAGTATCATGCCGTTTCGTGATTTTACGACTTGAGAAAGAGGAGCACTCGGTATATACTTGCGGAGTTGTATTGTAACGAATTTCTCATTACTATACTTGGTGTCAAAATTTTGAAGCAGAAAAGAGTGAAGTATCGGGACAGACGGTGAAGAAGATGAAAGATGAGATGAGTTATTGATGTTGGTTGGCTGGGCTTCCATGTCTGAAGTATCCGAAGCATTTTCTCGATGTTGTCTCTTTGCCGGTTGGCGAGTCTGCTTAACAGAGTCAGCATAAAGTTGTTGACCGTGTGGAGATCTGGACCTCGTGGACACATTAGAAGTTGTAGAGGCAGTAGAACTGCCTGACTGCGTACGCTGTCTGTTGCTCAAATCCCTCTTCTTGGCCACTTTCACAGCCGAAGCAGAGGGAACGGCAAACACAGGAGGAAGGCCTTGATGTCGTCCATCTAACGAGGATCCAGTAGCAATAGGAGGATCAGACATAATGGAGAGCCGTGAGCCTAAATAATGATGCAGTAATGCGCGATGAACGAGATGAGCAAGGTGGGACAACCCGTTTGGATAGTTGTCCAGGTGGGGTAACTCCCCTGGCTCGATCTGTAGATCCGGCTGCCCTTGGCTAGATAAGTCTGACAGACGGTTCGTGAGAAAGAGACAGAAGGTGAGACCCAGGATAAGGAAAAGGAAGGTTTTTCCAAAATTCGTCACCATACAAGAAGCGATGCTTCAGAGCACAGCTCTGGAAAATATGTTTCTTCCACTTTTTTTTTTAACTGCAATTTCATTCCGAGTCGAAACTGGGCGGGCCACATCATCATCATCAAAAGCAATTTCATTCCCATCCGGAGATGGGCGGGCCACGGAAGGTTACGCCTTCCCTTCGGCCAGAGTAAATACAAAACTTATGGAAAAAGAGAAGAGAGATGGTAAAAGGATGTAAGTAAAGTTTTTTGGCGTGTGTTATTCAGCCTTTGTGTCCAGCTGGAGTGAGATAGTTAATGATGTTTGTGACGTTAGACGAGGAAATATTTGAGGAAATGCATTTATGATGGATAGATGAACGGATGGCTGCGATATATGCGCCGAGCAGGGTTGTAATCAGCGGCATTTGTTTCCCGTTCATATATGGCAAGTAGGTGGTCCAGGGGTGGGTACGCTCTGCGTGGTATTGCCAGGGTCTGCTCCAATAACTCTGCTATAATGGGGTGGTTGCCGAGTATGTGTTGCACAATATAACGAGTGCGCAGGCGGTAGATATGCGCCAGAAGAAGAGGCATAGATGTATGATTGTATACTACGGCAGTGGATGTTCGGGCTGGTAATGAATAGGCGATGCGAATAGCTCGGCGTTCAAGGACTTGGAGGCGGTCATAGAAGTATTTATTTGCTGAGAGCCAGGCAAGATGTCCGTAGGTGAGGGCAGGACGGACGAAGACCTTGTACGTGTATAACAATATTGAAGAATTTAGGCCCCATGTAGTTCCTTTAAGTCGACTCAGCAAATAAAGACGCCGGCGGATGTTGGTCTCTAGAGTTTTTAGTTGCGGTCTCCAAGTAAGGTGGCTATCGAATTGAACGCCGAGGTAGGTAGTACTGCTGCGGAGAGGGATGGTGGAACCCAAAACAGTGATGCAGAGACGGTCCGGATTGCGTGAGGGACAGTACTTATTTTTCTTAGGTCCAAAGAGTGTCATTTGAGTTTTGAGCGGGTTGATTTTCAATTTCCACCGAAGGCACCAGGCAAGCAGAGTATCAATGGCAGATTCGAGCTGGATAGAAATTCGGTCAACAGAGGACCCCAGGGCAAGGTAGGCTGTATCGTCGGCGTATTGCAGTGCGTGAACTGGTGGTGGTGGTAAGGGCATGTCCGCGACGTACAGTATATACAAAAGAGGAGACAGAACGGACCCCTGAGGGACACCAGCTCGCAACGTGAATTCGTGAGACCGTGCTCCATTGAGATGGATAAAGGCCCGCCTATGGGTTAAAAAATTGGCAATAAGGCGGACGTAGGGAAGAGGTAGTAGTTGTTTGAGTTTGTAAAGCAGGCCTTCGTGCCAGACCGTGTCAAAGGCACGTTCTATGTCGAAAGAAATTAAGACCGAGGGAAGGTTCTTGTTGTAATGGTTGACTATGAGAGATGATAATTTTAAAAGTTGGTCATTCGTGGCGTAGAATGGACGAAAGCCTGCTTGAGCGATCGGAAGGATATGGCGCCGTTCCAGATATATATGTAGCCGTTTGACGAGGATGCGCTCCAAAGTTTTGCTGAAGACTGTGGTGAGACTGATGGGCCGGTATGAAGTGATCTGAGTCGGATCTTTCCCTGGCTTGAGGAAGACTATGATTTTGGCTAGTTTCCATGCAGGAGGAAAAAAGCCCGTGGTGAGGATGGCTGTAGTGGTGCCTGGTGCCTGGGATAACTGGCGGTAACTAATAGCGTCCACGCCCGGTGAAGTGTTGCATCTATGAGAGAGAGCTGTGTGGATATCGTCTGTGGTAATCGGTGCAAGAAGGCCGGTAGAAACGGTAGGTTGAGGAGCGAAGATTGGTTGATAAAGTTGGCGGTGCGGATCACCAGCTTCAGTGATATGGTGATGGGTAGGATGACTAAAGATTGGAGCCATATGCGGAGTGAAAACCTGCTCAAAGTGAGTGGCGAAAGCTTGGGCTTTAGCGGCGTCTGTCGGTGGAGCTGCATCCTGAAGCAGAAGCGGATATTGTGGGTTGTTGGTTTGAAAAGTAAGTCGTGGAAAGAGGGTCCAGAATTTAGTTGGGTTGCTTTCAGTACCAAGTTGATTACCGGAGTTGCGCCATGTTAGTCGTTTTCGTGCTATGATATAGGACTTAACCATGCGTTGGAACTGCTGGTGCAATTGTAAGAAATGCGAATCCTTAGAGCGGTTGTATTCGGCAAGGTAGTATCGGGAACGTGCCAGAAGAGTGAGGGCCCTGGGCGGAAGAGGAAGCCGAGATGGATGAGCTGGCTGCGTTGGGACTGCATGTTCAGTGGCTCGATGGATAGCATCAGTTAGTGTGGTGGATAACAAGTTGACGGAATCAGCACTAGTAAGGTCGGTAGGGGTACCGTCAAGCGTTTCTGTCAGATATGTTTGATATTTATGCCAGTCTGCCCTACGAAAATTATAAGTAACAGGTGGTGGTACGAGGGCTGTGTCTCGTCCAGGGTTGGCAACCGTAAGGAGAATAGGAAGATGGTCACTGCCGATGGTCCCTAGAACTTCAAGAGTTGAAGACGCCACTAGGTTGCTTGAAAGGAGAACGACATCTGGTGTAGTGTTACTGACGGGGCGAGTCGGCTGTGGAAGCGGCATGAATGAGGCTTTGGTGGTCAGGAGGAAATCCTGAAAGCGCTGCTGTTGTTCTGCGGTGCGAGATGTATAATTCAGGTCTGCCAGGAGCACATAGGTTTTGAAATGTGTGTCAAGATAGGTTAGAAAGCGGTAGGGTAGCGGCTGAGTCTTGCGCACGTAGATGGTAGCCACGGTGATGATTTTATCTGCGAAATAGATGGTGGCAATAACGCTCTCCGGATACGCAGCCGCGTGAACAGGTGTAATTGATCTATAGGGTAACGATGACCTGACAGCCACCGCGGCACCCCCCCCCCCCCCCCGAGCAACGTGTTGAGGGTGATCTGAGCGCAGGAGGTGGAAATGTGGAAAATAGTAGGGCTCAGATTGTTTCAAGAAAGTTTCGTTGAGGAGGATGCAGTCCACATGATGAGCCGTGGCTAGCGTTTCTAGCAGTATGCGGTTCTTGGGTAAGGAACGGACATTAGAAAAGAGGATATGGAGCGGTTTCCTTCCCTTCGGTCTTTGATTCATGATTCCGGATCACAATGGAAATGGAAGTAAGTAGATAGTCCGGAGTAGGTAGCAGCCATGTGAAGTTGGAATATGTCGATGGCGGCCTTGGTTGCATGGTTAAGTATGGCCTCCCGCTGATACGGAAACGTATTCTGCAACACAAGGGTGACAAATTGTAAGATATTTTCAACTGTCGGAGGCGGGAGGAGAGAAGTCTGGGTGCCTGTCGACACTTGTGCCGCAGGGTGAAGACGGAGCGGGACGACTGTTTCCGGCTTATCTGGTAGAGGTGGCGGTTTCTTTGTGCATCTGTATGAATAGGTAGGGTGGGGACCATCGCAAGTATTGGATGTGGGCGGGCCACACCCTGAATTTGTTGATATAGCTGATAATAAACGTTAATTACGCGAGAGTCAGAATACGTTTTAACACTTGTACTGATATTTGAATTTTCATAGAAAAAACTATAATATGTGTATTAAGACTAATATTATTAATTTTAGAATTTTTGATAGATTGTTCCAACACTCACGAATTTCTGAACACTTGTACAGCTTTAGATTATAATTTGTGCTGCCATCTATTGTGTATCTATGACCTAACTAAAACTGAAGATCGGTGGTGAGCGTGCAATTGCCGAAAAATCTGAATATTTGAGAAGCTACATTGTTATATTATAAAGATTCTGTCATGCTAAGGATGTGTTGATTACTGTTTATTTAATTTGGCATGCTTTGCAGGCAGAGGTGGATAGGCATTATTAGGAGGAGTCGGGCGCTTTTTCCCCATAAGAACCACTGTTGCACAATTTTCTTTGTACAATAAGTTAACAGTATTAACAATTAACAATTGAAAATCATATATTATTTTATCAGCATTTTATTCTGAATTGTTCAAGGTGTTATATGAAGTTCAAGAAATACGTGTTCTATACACAATGGCGTATTTAGGGGTGCTTCCGGGCTTAAGCTCCCCCCGGAAATCTTACTTACTATAGTAAAGTATATGAATTTTTTTTGGGGGGGGTACGGGAATAGGGTAACATTGAAATTTTTATTCATCGAATTGCTTTATCCTTATAAAATAAGTTCCTACTCCCAGCCATTAGAGGGTTACGCCCTCTCTTTGGCATAGGTTACAATACGTATTGGTGTTGCTAATACAAGTACAATAGATGGTCTAAGTGCAATTTGGTTACACGGGGAGTTAATCTTCATTTTATGCAGGTTCTATTTTATTTGATCATGGTAAAAAAGAAAAGTAGAAGAAGTAAATGAAAAGAGGAACATGAAGTGCACTGTCTCAACACAAACACAGATGTGATAGTGTACCAGACGAATGTTATGTTCTGTCCAACTTTGGACGTGATGAAGACCAACGGTGCCCTGGTAAGACATGAGGTTGTTATTGTGCAGAGGATGAAGGGGGCTATGTAATGAGGAACGACGGATGATGAAAAAGCTGCAACTGCGTCTAAATCCGGATGATCAGGAGGTAGAGTATAGCGGTAAAGTGCTAAGAGTAGCGACAAAGGTGTATCCTGTAATTTGCGAGGTGGATTGAACGGTATGTCTGCTTGCATTGTGGTGAGGAGTAACGGATTCCGGGACTCGAATCGATTAGTAATATACTTCGTCCGTAAAGCTTCAAGATGGAACAGAAGATGTGGAAAAGGCATAATGTCGTAAAGATCTTGAGTAGGACTAGGAAGTTTTATTCTGTAGGCTATTCGTATGGCATGTCGTTCTAGTATCTTCAGTTTTTCATAATGACGCTGGAGTGCGGCTATCCATGCAGTGAATCCGTAGGTCAGGCCTGGTCGTAAGAAAACTTTGTAGGTATTAAGAATGGTATTTGCTCGTGGTCCCCAAGTAGTACCCGTGAGGCGTTTGAGGAGGTTAATCCTGTTATATGCTTTCTGTATTACATTCTGAAGGTGAGGGCGCCAAGTGAGGTGGTGGTCAAAAATAATTCCCAGATACGTTACATGTTTAGCTGGATGAACCCGCATGTTATCTACTTGGATATTCAGTAGTGAAGGATTTCGATGTACCCGGGATCTGCGTTTTGGCGGGAGAAAGACTATTGCTTGTGTTTTATCTGGGTTGAGTTTCAGACGCCACTGCGTACACCAGGTGAGAAAAGTTTGAATTGCTGCATTAATTTCAGTACTTATACGGTGAATAGTCCGGCCTAATGTAAGAAATGCAGTGTCGTCTGCATACTGAAAGATATGTGTGTCTGGCGGCAATGGTGGCATATCTGCTACATATAGAAGATACAGCAAAGGTGATAAGGCAGACCCTTGTGGTACTCCAGAAAAAATAAATATCGGGTGCGAGAGAGTGTCATTAAGAGCAACATAAGCATAACGGTTGTGAAGAAAATTATAAATAAACCTGATATATGATATGGGAAGTTTCAGACGGATAAGTTTATATATGAGAGCTGCATGCCATACCTTATCGAATGCCTTTTCCAGGTCGAAGAGCACTAGACAAGATGGAAATTGTGTATTAAACTGATTGGTAATAATATTAGACAGACGAAGTAACTGATCATTGATACTAAAACCGGGGCGGAAACCAGCCTGATGCAGAGGGATTATATTTCGTTCTGTTAGATAAGAATGAAGGCGTCGAACAAGGATTCTTTCAAGAATTTTGCAATACACAGAAGTAAGTTGAATGGGCCGGTAAGAAGAAACAGTATTTGGTGGTTTGTGTGGTTTTAGGAACATCAGTGTTTTGGAAGTCTTCCACTCACAAGGAACAAAGCCTGTCCGCAGGATGAATGTATAAATGAGAGAAAGAAGGTAAAGCAGCTGATAAGGCGCTTCTTTAATATGGCGATAAGTAAACCCATCGAAACCAGGTGCAGTATTTTTCTTGTTCTGGACAGTTCGAGTTATATCCGTTATTGTAATTGGTTTTGTAAGCGCAGTCTTGTGCGGGAAAGTGTGAGAGATGTCAGGTTGAAGACAAAAGGTGTCAAAATTAAGTTTCTCAACCGGATGAAGGCGCTGAGAGTATGCAGGTGGTAACGGGGTAAAGATTCCCTGGAGATACGTTGCAAAAGCGTCGGCTTTATCCTTGTCACCTTGTAGTGGGGAATCTTTATCTATTAACGGATATGAAGTACGAGTGGATTGTCCTGTGAGCTGACGGAAGCGCTTCCAGTATTGTGTTGGATGAGCTGTTTCGGCTAAGGAATTACAGGCTTTTATCCAATTGCGTAATTTATAAGCTTTAAGGTAATTGGAGACGGTGCGTTGAAGTTGACGATGATGACGAAGAGCTTCTTCGTTTCTGGTATGGATATATTCTTTGTAAAGGGCTCTGGAACGTCGTATGAGAGGTAAGTATTGCGGAGGTAACGGAGGACGGCTTGGAGAAGTAAGCTTGGTAGTAGGGATGTGTTTATTCCCGGCATTTTGAAGTGCTGTGTTGATAGTATCTAGTGTAGTATAAAGTGCTTCTTCGGTTTCTGGACTAGGAGTTTCCGCCAACGCAGTAGCTATATCAGTTCTATAAGCTTCCCAGTTTGCTTTATCGAAACGCAGGATACGTCGAGCAGTATGACTGGATAGGGTTTGAGAAGATTTTAAACATGTGATTGTTAACTTGATTGGTAAATGATCGCTACCCAGATTCCCCAGAACTGTAACATTACAGCGATTATGAAGGGAGGCAGAGGTAATCACAATGTCTGGGGTGGTTTGTGAGATGGGTCGTGTGTGCGCTGGAAGTTGATGAATGATGCCTGTCGTGTTTGTTTCAATAAAGTTAATGAACTGTTGTTAAGTATATGAAATATCTTGCAGAATTTTCACATTTTATGGCAAAGCCCTTCCCCCGAAAGTTAGCAAAGCCCCTCCCGAAACAAAATCGTAAATACGCCACTGCGTATACTATATTACAAAATTAGCAGACGTTTTACTGTACTACTTTTTTATGTAACAAAGTCTATCACGTTTTCATTCGAAACATTTCTAACAAGTTCTTGTCAACAGAGTTAAACATAAATGTTTCCAAATGTTCCTGAGACATGATACTCCTTACACTATTTCCAATGAATTTCAGTTTTGAAAATTTTCTTTCACATAGACACGGGTAAAGTCAATAGAAATTTGTATACTAGTAGCAAACCTGGACACGCATTACTGAACAAATTACAACTCTGCAAAATTTAAAAAAGCACATCAGACAATTTTCGCAACCCTTTTTGCACTCGCCTTCCTTGTGAAGAAATGTATTTCTTCTTAATTCTGAATCACTTGTGCTATCAGCACAATCAGACGTTTCTTCTCGGTTGAACTTGTCTCCAAGACTGACTTTCAAGAGTTCCCACTTCCTTGAAAAGTCCAAGAGAAGACTTTTATGGAATCGTTGGAAAGTTCTTTACTGGATTTTTTTCTTCAGAAGGTAAGTTTATTGAAAGCCGTGTCTGAAAGTTCTCTTACTTGGTTGAAGTTTCTATGTCCAAGTAATCCATAAAGTATCTCTTTTCTTGAATCTTGAAGAAATACTTGAAATACCGTACCCAATATTTTGTTGAATGCTTCGATGCAGTACCTGGTCATTGAATCAGAAGCAGCTTCATCTTCGTGTTCATAGGGAAACATCCTTTTTTCACCTCCGAAGTCTAGTTGTTGAAAGGTGAGTAGAAAACGAAGAAATCAGGTTCCAATTCTTCAAATTTGTTATTGGTTCATTCTGCAAATGTTGACAGATTCAAGATCAACTCTCTACTCTTTCAGTTGGGACAAAGTAGCCTGCACCATTCGATACAACTACAATACACCAGCACCAATATTTGGAGATAGTTTGCCAGAGGGGTCGTCACTTGAAATATTCTCAGGAACACTTGTGCCGTCAGAATTGTTTTGAACCTGAGAAGATCTTTTATATACTCTTTCGCTACGTACCTAACTTCTGGTTTGATATTTTTGTAGAAGCAATTTTCTTCATTGTTATGGTCAACTCTGTGAACATATTACTTTCTGGGTTCGAATATGACCTGCAAAACACAGTGTTTTCTACCATCTTGTTTCCGCAATAACTGTAAGACGCCTTTGTTAACATTTGACCTTCCAAATGTCGCAGAAAATACCCACTTATAAATACCGCAACTGAAAGCATTTGAAATGGGGTGTTGGCGCAGAATGATGCGCATATCACGGACCGAAAGAAAAAGGAAAGAAGACGTACTAAAAGAAGCTAATGAAGGACGACAGATCATGAAGATAATAGGAAAAAGAAGAAACAGCATTCTTAACCATCTTATTCGGCACTCCGATTGATCATCGTGTTGATAGAGAAACTGGCAGAAAGAAAACCGGGAAGAGAAAGATCAAGGGTAGAATATCTAGATGCAGTCATGAAGAAGAGGCCTTATCAAAGTATAAAACAGCTCTCTCACGACAGAGAAAAGTTTTAAAATTTCCATGTTACCCACCAACCTTTGAGGTGTTTTCTAGAGATATGCCGCACAGTCATTCAGCAGAACGATGACACAGAACCAGTGCAACTTTTTCTGATCGCATATGACAATATAGAGTATATGAGTGTAACATGATCATAGTTGTTTTGTAAAATCCGAATATTGTCCTTGCATGTTACTTGCGCCATCGGTTGAATTTCCAATTCACTTCTTAACATTAAGGTTCAACTTCTGCAGAATTTCCAGCAATAAATCGCAAAGATTCTTGAAAAAACATTTCGAACAACATAACGTAAAACAACAGAACACTGGCCTGTTGAGTAATGTCTAATAGAACAGAAAATATTCCAACTTGAGAAACTTCTTTCGAAATATCTTCTCTGATAAGTTCATTGATATCATCCAAAACATAATTCACCGTGTTTTTTGAAAGTTATGTGACCACCATCCTGCTTACTTCCTCGTACATGACTCAGTTTGCTCTTCTCTATGACCTTCTCTAAATTACTTTAAGCGGAAGGTAAAATTTTGTTTATTCAAAAAGTTTCCATGATCTGTAGCCGTATCTTACAGTCTATATTCTGCTTCATTTCCTTTACCTTTGTAATTGAGCCCTCTTTTACCAATCAATTTCAGCACTTCGACGACTCGATTTATTACCTGTATGTTCTTCTCAATCTGATATTGCCGTTGTTTTATCTGCCCATGAGGAAGTAGTTTCTTAACCCTATGACCTTTTTTGTTTGATACGTAAGCATCCACGCTAGTCTGATGTGGTTTCTAAACCGTGTGTTCTCTTACTCGCTGATAACCGTGTTTAGTGTTACGTTCGTCACGTACAGAACCTTTAAAAAACGTGTTTGTTCGATCTGAAGAAAGAGCTGTGCACACATTGCAACAAAATGTATTTTGAGCAGCAGAATATGACAACCAGGCCTCATTGGTACCATCTGCTTGTTTATATGCAAACTCAGGATTAAAGAGTATACTTTATTTTGGTTGATGGGTATGGAACTCAAAAACTTGAGGATATCATCCTCTTGTGGACTCATGAAAGAGTTTGGTGCTCTGTTCTCTGCTGAATAACGCTTTTCAATGTTTTCACTGACTTCGGAATCGGTATCACTAGAACTGAAGATTTTCAGTTAATTTTCTTCGATAGCAACAATCGTAGTTGATGTTGGGAGCGCACTAATTTCGAGACTCATGGAAGTGGAACCTTGTTGTTCATTTTGCACTCTGACTGTGACATTAGTAGCTGATGTGGTGGGAGCACTAATTTAAGCATTCATAAAACTAGTTTTCCTGTTCATTTTCACTCGTAGCAGATGAGGTAGGATCGTTAACTCCAATACTGTGTTCAGTCTGTTGGCAGTCAGTAGTTGATAGTCTTGCAGGTTTACAGGCACTAAATAGGTATGTGATCTTTTTTCAGGCATCAGCATCTGCTTCTAACACCTTTGTCTTCTTTCCACAACGCCGCATCGATTTTCACGATTTAAAACTTCGTCCATTCAGTCCGAAATTTTCTTTTATATGTTGCATTTTGAGGGCGATTCGTTGGGGGGCATTGGGCGCTGCCCGGTAGCCCGGTGGTCGTATTATTCTCTGTTTGCAGGCCCGTAGCCAGACCAAAAATGTAGAGGGGGCGGTAGAAGTTAGGGGACACGATCCAACCACATTCTAGTCCATTACCATATTATAGTTCATTTGTAAGCTTACCGTGAAAATTTTTGGGAGCTAGTAAAAATTTAAGGGGACCCGTCCAAGGGCGCCGATCCTGAGGGGGCCGAAGGGCCCCGGCCCCCACAGCTCATGTGGGCCCCCTATTATATTTATGAATACAGGGTTTGTCCGGAAAGTAATAGGACTGAGTGGATTTTAAAAAAATTATTGAGCTAATCGTTACAATTCTTTAAAAAACTTTCAAAATAGGCTCCTTCTGCGTCGATGCAGCGCTGCCAGCGCGATTTCCAAGCATTGAAGGCGTCACGGAAGTCATTCTCCGGAATAGCCTTGAGAGCCGCGGTGCAAGCTGCTTGAATCTCCTCTATCGTCTCAAAATGCTTGCCTTTCATTGGGCGTTTCAGGCGAAGAAACAAAAAGAAGTCCGGGGGGGAAACATCTGGGCTGTAGGGCGGCTGCGGAAGCGTTGGGATGCCGGCCTTGGTCAGGTAGCTGTTCACAAGAAAGGCGGTATGAGCCGGGGCGTTGTCGTGGTGCAGCTTCCAGTCGGCTCCGATTGACCTTTTGTTTGAGTCTCTTGAGCACTTCCACGTAAAACTTGGCGTTGACGGTTTGTCCAGGAGGAACAAATTCATGGTGGACGATGCCTTTGATGTCAAAAGGACAATGAGCATCGTTTTCACTTTGGATTTGCTCATTCTTCCCTTTTTTGGGTGAGGAGACGCCGGCGTGTGCCACTCGGAAGATTGCCTCTTTGTCTCGGGATCATACTCAAAGATCCATGATTCGTCACCTGTGATTACGTTATTCAAAAATTGAGGGTCACTTTCACACATGTTCAAATTTTGTTGGCACAATTCCACTCGCCGCAATTTCTGGTCGTCAGTGAGCACTTTTGGGACAATCTTCGCTCACACCTTGCGCATGTTCAAATGCTCCGTCACAATTTCATGAACCACAGTTTTTGATAAATTTAACATCTGGGCAATTAAACGAATACTTAGTCGACGGTCTGAGTTCAAAACTTCGCGCACACGAGTCACATTGTCGGTGTTTGTCGAAGTCGAAGGTCTTCCAGCACGGTCTTCATCGGCGACCTCTTCCCGGCCCTCCGAAAAGGCCTTTTGCCACCGAAACACACCACTTCTTGCTAAAGCATCATCTGGGTAAGCCTGCTTGATCATATCAAACGTCTCTGTCGCAGATTTACCGAGTTTAACACAGAATTTAATCGCGTACCTCTGCTCTAACGAACGCTGCATTTTCGGCTTGCAGCGCTCACAGAAACACATCGCGCGAAAAAGCCTGTCCTGACTCTCCGTGTGCTCGGAGACAACTGACCAGCCGCTCGTTCGTTAGCTAGGAACGCCCTCTACCGGATCCTGTCGGTGCGCGCACGCTCCGAAGTACAGTAATGGCGGAATAAAATCAGTCCTATTACTTCCCGGACAAACCCTGTATACAATATTTGACAATTTGAATGCAATTTATCTTAAAAATCCTCATATATATACCTTCTGCATTTGGATGCCACCCAAATTTACAGAGAAATCGGCGCCCTTGGACCCGCCTCCAGTACTGCTCATCGATACGGGCCTGATTCTTTGGTACGCTGTGTGTCTGTTTAAGTAACTAAACTGAGAAAAAAGAAAAAAACAATAGCTAGTGGCATAACTAATAGGTCCGTTGGGCTCGCATTGCGGGGAAGGAATGCTACTAAAGGAGGTCCATTATGATGTTAATATTATATTTCCTATCCAACCCGGAGGTTGAATACAGTGTTCACAAGAGCTCTCCATTGATTTTTGTCCTTGGTCTCCATTGACTTTTGTCTTTTGGCCAACTCGATCCAGGTTCTACTTTGTATTCCTATTTCTGCGAGATCTGTTTTAATATTGTCCTCCCATCCCTAGGTCTTCCTAAAGTCGTTTTCCGTCTGAATTTCCAGTTGAAACTTTGAAAGTGTTCCTACTTTTTTCCATCCTGGCTACATGACCTGCCCATCTGAGCCTCCTAAACTTGACGACCCTAATAATGTTTGGTAAACCGTATAAATTATGTACTTTACAACGATATTGTATATATATTTTGTAATTTCTTCTATTTTTATATCTTGGTTTTGGGCAACGGTGCATAAAAGTGCACAATCTGTCGTGTAGAAGAAGAAGAAGAAGAAGAAGAAGAAGAAAAGAATATATATGTTGTTGATTCTAAATAGAAAAAAAAAAGATTTAATCTATATAAGATTTAAGAAGATATATGTTGATTTTATGTGTATTAATCTTTACACTTAGTACCTTAACAGTAGATAGTTGCTTGTTTAAAACGTTGCTATGGCAACCGAAAAAGTAAAGAATAATTAATGGAGTTTTAGAGATATACTTAGTCGTGCCTAATTTAATGTGATCAAATCATTTTGACATATTTTAAAACTTACACGGACTGTGGGCTGAAATGTAACGTAAAATATATGTAGGCTATAATATAAATTGATCGTTATATTTTAAGTGGTGGTTATTTATATACGTTACATTTAAGATGGTGGTTATTTATATACGTTACATTTAAGATGGTGGTTTACCGACCAGGAATATTGAGGTTAGTTTGAAGTAAAGCTGTCTCAGCATATAGTTCAACACGGAGTATATTTTACTCAGAAGTGGGAAAAGAATCTAGAGAAACATAAAAATGAGTGTGTGTAGAAATGAAAATATGAATGAAGAAGGTGGTGATGTAGAGCTACCAGGTATGAACTCTTCAACAAACTCTTCAACAAAGAACATTACCAAATTTCCGTTATAACTATCACATAAAGAAGAAAGAAAGATAGAATGCGCCTTTTTGCAATAGTTTGGGGATATAGTATACAACAGGTCCTCATCATTTCCCGAGGACTCACGAAGTTCAGCTTTTTACGGATTATTCATTGAGGATCTAGGAACTTGAAAATGGGGTAACAAAGCGACTTCCATTTACTTATCGACTGAAACTTGTACATGACATACCACCATTTCTGTACGTGGTACAAGAGTTTGAACTATCCTCGAGTACGGTGCACTTTATGTGCGCCTCTGTAGTGCCCTTGTACTTTATATTTCACTATGTGGGGGGGGGGGAGGGACTTGAACGCATATTGCATGTCTTGTGCTCGTGGATAGTTCTTACTGTTGCATTACGTGCAAAGGTGATGGTATTTCATGTAGAAGTTGTAATAGCACACATAAGAAACGCAGATCGCGGTGTACTCATACTGCATATTCCAGTGTGAGTACAACATGATCTGGGTTTCTTCTGTATTCTATTACCACTTGTACATGACATACCACCATTTCTGTACGTGGTGCAAGAGTAAGAACTATCCTCGAGTACGGAAGATGATGAGGAGCTGTTGTATACTATTACCTAGTTTGGTAATGAGAATTTGTTCTGGTAAAATTCAAATACTGGAAAAATGGATTTTTGGAACATTCGTTATTCAGGTAACGGGTAATTACTCCACCATTTGGAATAATTGTTCGAACAATGAAAACGCATATTCGGATAATTTTAACATTATTAGTCAGAAAAATATATGAAAAATAACTGGAAGCTTTTGAAATATGAGTCTGAAAAAGAATGGAAAGAATTTGCTGGGCCGAGCGGAAAACGAAAGTAAAGGTGTTAGAAATAGTTGCGGAGAAAAGAACAATTTTAGACATTATCTAAGAAGATGAAGAGAAACTGGTTGAGACATTGGTTAAGAAGGAATGTATCATAAGGGACGTGCTAGAGGAAATGGTGGCAGGAAAGAGAGGGGATTGTGAAAAAGACTACAATTAATGGACGATATTTACATAGAAAAGTCGTACGTGAAGACGAAAAGGTTATCAGAAGACCGTGGAACATGGAAGCTCCTCAGTGTGGCAAGTAACCTACCAATAATGGCAGAATACCTATGATGATAACGGTGAATCAGAACCCATTAGGAAGATGTATTTAAATGTTTATAAATCAGACTTAATAGCTACTTTTTGCGTTTCGCTACTTAGAAGGTTAACACAGCGTAGGTTCTTGCAAGGTTTGCAGGAACTGACTTTCTTAGATGGAAGAGGGGGAAAGATATCCTTAACTATTTATAGTTGTTTAGCATATTGAAATTACATTTAAATAGGAAATTAAGGTATGCATTTACATACTTGTTTCGGAGTCTAACGTCCCATTTTAGTACCAAAACTATATGAGACGTGGGCCTACAGCCGAATAAAATGTATATATGTATGTAATTCTTAACCCATTCTAATAACATGAGCTGCACCCGATTTTTCAACAGAACCAATGGTTACCATTAGAAACCGGTACCACCATACAAGTTTATAATAACTTCCCACCAGTGCCGTGCCGTGGAAAATCAGCGCCCGGGGGGAGAGTATACGACGGTGCCCCCATACATATATTCCAAGTATTTTTTTCTTTCTTTTGCTCCCTTTTCTCCCGATTTTTCGCCCCCTTACTTCGGCGCCCGGAGCCGTCGCTCCCCCACGGCATGGCCCTGCTTCCAACAAAGTTTTCCTTTACTATTATAAAGAATTCAGTTCAAAGGTGACAAATAAGTCCTTTTCTTTTTTCTTTTAAATATTCGTGCGTCATAAAATTCTCAAAATGTAATTAGTAATAAAAGGTAATTTGAGTAATTAAAACAAAGGTTATGACATCTTGTGAGCATGAATGATAAATATTCACTTATCCATTGTCCATTTGTTGCTTAACAAAAAAGCGTGGATACTTGGTTAAAGAGTTTAATTAGTATAATAATTAACAAAAAGAAAAATGTGCTGAATTTAAGATTTTTCCACTTCTTGTTTTTTCTCTCTGTGTGTGTATAGAGAAAGACAGTAATAGAAGAAGAAATGGGGAAATCCTTAATTCAACCATTGTCATCTCATTGCTAGATAACGACCCTCTAACAGATTCAGATTACCCCTGGAATGTGTTTACTCCCCGGTAAAAAACACAATAAATCAGGGATAAAGATACTTTCCAGCTATAATGAAGGACCAAATTACTTCGTAATAGTTTACCCCTATATAAAACACCAGCAAATGAACTTTTCGTTCAAATATTATTATATATATGTACCCCTGCTTCAAATAACTAACTATCCCGTTTGTTGCTTTCTCGCAGAGGCGGATACAGGACTGACTTCTGGAGGGGCGGTGGGGTGTAATATTGCTACTTAAAGCTACTTTTAAGAGTTCGAAATTCTGGGATGGGTTTTATTTATAAATAAAATAATAACGTCTCCTCTTCTGAGGAAGAAAGGGCAATTGCCCCGATCGCAACCTCTGGATTCGCCCCTGCTTTCTTGTTTACCTCCTTATGCCCCTCCTCCAACAAAAGGCAGCAACATCTACAAAGAAAAAATCGAGGCGGTTGCCAGTAGATACACTTAATGCATATAATTAGGGGGAGGAATAATTTGGTCGCGGCCTGATTCCGGCCTCAATGTTATTTCTCCTGTTAATTGTTGATAATGAGGTCTTCGTTTGTATAAGCCTTTCCGGATCCTGACTTTTTGGGCTATTTTTTAGACTTTCAGTCAAGCAGCTACTGCATCGTCACTATTTATCCTAGGATCATGGTTCATACCTCATTCTCTTCAGAATAGAGCTGGCTTTCAAATGGTATTACTTGCATGCCCATACCGTATACCAGGAGAGAAAATATTGATGTCGAAGGGAAAATTTTGAGGGGAAAATTTTTTTGTCCAAATTTGGGCCCCCCTGGCCCTCCCCTGTGTGAACGTAGAGACCTCCAAAAAAGCTGATAAATAGTACTTGGTAAACTAAATGCGTGTGTCAAATTTCAAGTTTCTATCTTGAATAGTAAGGGCGGGAGAAATTTTATCAGAAATTCCCACAATGCCCAAAATTACCGCAAAACACCATGATCTCAGGGGAAAAAAATCCTGAGACATCCCTAATTACCCTAGGGTCATGTTTCGCCCATCATTCTCTTCAGAATAGAACAGCCTTTCAGACGGTGTGACTCACGTGTCTCTATCATGTATGTAAGTCGGGAAAATCCTGACGAAAGGGATTTTTTGGTCTAAAAATCCCTTTTTTCAACTTTTGCCCCTCTGGACCCCCCATGTTTTTACGCAGAAATCGAAAAAATCTGGTAAATACTACTCGGTGGACTGAATGTTTGTGCAAAATTTCAATCTTCTACGTGAAAAAACAGGCCCGCCAAAAAAATGTACCGACCATGCCCCATTTTTACCCTATACAGAAGTATATTTTGATAAAAATTCACTGAGACGGCCTTAATTACCCTAGAATAATAATTCGACCGTCATTCTCTTCAGAATGGAACTGCCTTTCAGACGGTATGACTCACGTGTCTCCATCATGTATGTGTGGCGGGAAAATCACGAAAAACGGGATTTTTTGGGTCTAAAACTCCCTTTTTCAACATTTTTCCCCTCTGGACCCCCCATGTTTTAATGTAGAGATCTGAGAAATCTGATAAATTCTACTAGGTTTGATGAATGTTTATGCAAAATTTCAATCTTCTAGGTGCAAAAGTAAGCCCGCCAAAAAAAAAATAAACCGACCTTGTCCCATTTTTCCCTACATAGAAGTATATTTTTTTAAAATTCCCTGAGACATCCCTAATTACCCTAGGATAATAATTCGACCGTCATTCTCTTCAGAATGGAACTGCCTTTCAGACGGTATGACTCACGTGTCCCCATCATGTATGTGAGGCGGGAAAATGACGAAAAACGGGATTTTTTGGTAAAAATATCCCTTTTTTTAACCCTTTGCCCCTCTGGTTCCGCCCCCCTGTTTTAACACTGACATCGGAACAAAAAATCTGGTAAATACTACTCGGTGGACTGAATGTTTGTACAAAATTTCAATCTTCTACGTTCAAAAATAAGCCCGCCAAAAAATAATGAACATAGGCTTAATAAGGAAAAAATATATTTTAAGATTATGACGTCATCACCTCCTATGTCTGGACGTAGGACGGTCTGAAACCATACGTAATGTCTTCTACAATGCCTCTGGACTTGAAAAAAAAAACGGACGAAAAAGCTCAAATTGAAGAGAAATAACGCAATGTACCATGGAAAACCCGCAAAACCAAATTGTACCATAGGATCCTCAAAGGGATAGAGATAGACTTCCATTGTCGGATGTACGCATCAAGTGAAACCTCTGACAATCCTCTAAGTTTTCCCTTTGTGGATGTTATTTTGCTACCCTTTATTGGCAGAGAAGGATAATAAGATATAAGAAGAAATAATAGGTAGAGTGGTTAGGTTTTGAAGGTGGAGCATTTTAGAACAATATTTAAATGAGAAGTTATTTTGCTTTTTGTTTTATATGGGGATAAACTGATCTCGGGGTAATCTGCTTAGTGCTGTCGAATTTTTGTGACATTTGCAATTTTCGTTTTTTTTGGGGGGAACCGGTTTTCTGAAAACCGAAAACCACAAATGCTGTTTTAAAACAAAAAGACTATTACCGTAATATGTGCAGCAATGTGCGAAAGAGATAGTTCGTTGTTTGTACAGTAAGGTACACTTTTGGATGGCACACCCATATGAAAATTTACGGCAAAAGTGTACCATCCAGAAGTGTCCCTTACTGTACAAGTCACAGCTAAATAGAAAATAAGGTATATCCCTATTTAAGATTATTACACATACAACCCATGAAATTCAATTTGAAATCTCATCCAGTTAGACTGATATCTTTTATATTTGTATCGCTACCTGTATGAATGAGTGTCTTATAAACTTGTTGCTGGCATCTCAACGAAGAAATGATACCAAATTCCTAAATTGACGGTAATACCAGTACCAGATGTCCATGTGACTCGCTGAACAGAATGAGGCTCCTGTGACAAATCTAGTTTACGACGGCAGAAGTGCCAGTGGACTGCAGTTCGCAAATTGAACAAATCTGTTAATATACAATAGACGTTCCATCGCGTGCCTGGCTTTCTAGCCTTGTTTATAAATTTATAGTTTGGTTCATTAATCTTTGTGAAACGTTTGTGTTAAAATGAAACTTAATGTTTAATTCAAGAAATTACATCGTAGACTTCGTCCTTGTTCCATATTCTACTTTTTTCTGAATGTAAAGTTAACCCTACATTTGCTCAGCAGAAATAATATATATATATATATATATATATATATATATATATATATATATATATATATATATATATATATATATATATATATATACAGAGGGTTGATTAATTCGTGTGTCAATTTCATTTGTTCACTGTGCAAAAGTGGTATGAGGTAAAGCCGTGCAATTTGGTGTAACTTTAGACGAAGGACATAAGTTTTGTTTCGTCATAAAAGCATGTCACTTCTACTAAAGATTGAAGAGATATAGGGCGAAAGGTCAAACTTCGATTTTTTTCCTTGTGGGACAGCAATGGTAACTTCTGAAAGAGCTGGGAAAAACGTAAATCGAAGTGATAACAAAGAAAAAGCTGTATGGTATGATTCTATGTCGCAAGCTGACCAAATATGCATCAATCAAGTGTCAAGGTCAGAGGTCACTCTCTGATCAAGGTTACAGTTCACATTCAGAACCCATTTGACATGATGAGGTACGGACATTACGTTGTTTTCAGAGTATTCAAATGGGTTCTCAAGATAACCTGTGACCTTGATCTGACCGTGACCTCTGACCTTGACACTTGATTGACGTATATTTGGTCCGCTTGCGACATAGAATCATACCATACAGGTTTTTCTTTGTTATCACTTCGATTTACGCTTTTTCAAGGTCTTTCAAAATTTATCATTACAGTCCCATAAGGAAAAAATCGAAATTCGATCTTTGACCCTATATCTCTGTAATCTTTAGTACAAGTGACATGCTTCTATGACGAAACAGAACTTATGTCCTTCGTCTAAAGTTACACCAAATTACACGCCTTTACCTCATACCACTTTTGCACAGTGAACAAATGAAATTGACACACGAAATAATCAACCATCTGTATATATATATATATGAGATCGTGTACAGAAGCAGCAGACTGTCTATTGCACTGCAAAACTTTGTGCTGATAAAATCTGATACAAGTTTTTCACTCACAAAGAACAATATCCTGTTACTAGGGTGTGAGGGTAAGGCTTTGTTAATGGTTGAGTGTTACGTTTTGAACAGTAACAAAGAAAGCCGAAGCAGTGTTGCCAGATGTCCGCAGTAAATTTTCCTATTCTAGAATCAAAAATTACGTTTTTTACAGAAGGATTCCCTACGCCTAAAAGCTTCTTATATATATTTAGAAAAAGCACTACACTTCTACAGTAGAATCAAGAGGCATTAAGTAATCGTAATACTGACTCAGTCGAGTCTTTTAAGTTTGTAATAATCCTTTTCAAATAATGATAATAATACTCTTTTGGGATGGTAATGGTAAAGAAGAACAATATTTGAATGTGGAGCTCATTTGTTGGTGTTTTGTATAGGAGTAATATGGCCCTGGCCCAGATGAGATTACTGCTTTCATTATTCTTTTTCCTTAATTGGTGAATTTACTAATAAGGCACTTGTTAGTGTATAGTTTAGATTATATTAATGGTAAACATATACTTGAAGTGCATCCATTGACAATCGCCTCAATTTTTTTTTTCTGTGAGTGTTAATTCGCAGCCTTTTTTGAAGGAAGCAGTATATTGTGATATATCAGAAAAAATAGGTGGGATAATCAATTTTTGGAATGCGTTATTATATATAATATAATATAATATAATATTTATATATAATATTTGAATGAGGAGTTTATTTGATGGTATTTTCAACGAGGGATAATCTAATCCCGGGGCCAATCTGTTTCCTAGTTACCGTATATCTGGGATATCTATCCTCCTGAAATAATTTTACCGGGATAACTGTATCGGGAGTAATCTCGATCTCTTACAGGCCTTCCAACTCTTCTCAAGTACCCTATATCTTGGACAGTTCTTTTTTCATTACTTCACTCTGCTTCTTGAGTTAATGAAGCCACTAGTGTTTCTGTCATGTATACTTTCGGGGATATATGCCCCTTCCTTCTCGGATTTGAAATAAATTAAACTGCGACTACATTTATCTCTTGTGCAGAGCACGTCCTTCACTAAATAGTGTCCCAGTCTGGATCGGATTTATGCAGGAGTCATTTTGTATCATTATTTATATATTATTATACGATATGTTATTACACGTATATTATATTATATTATCTATCTATCTATCTATCTATCTATCTATCTATCTATCTATCTATCTATCTATCTATCTATCTATCTATCTATCTATCTATCTATCTATCTATCTATCTTTGTGTTAGAGTTGATACGAAGAAAAGGGAAGTTAACGGATCGCTGCAAACAGAAAATACAGCTAAAAATAACTTTTTTGAATTCTTGATGTATTATTTTAATACTCTTAGTTAAGAAGTTATTCTGATATAGCAGCTAACTACAGTACTCTTGTTGCATGGTAGAAAACATGAATGCAGATAGAATTGTTTACCATGGCTTTGTTTCGGGGGTCTTGCATGTGCAGCCACATGGATGAATTTTACTCGAGTTGACTGCTGTTCCCCAAAGAGTGCGCGTTAGTGAGTTACCAAAGAAAGCGCACGTACTCTTTGGGAGAATTTCTTTGATAGTGTGTGTGGGTAGCGGCATTCGTATTACAGACTGTGGTTATTCTCATCAGTTACTCTCGAAATGTAATCTGATGTTTGAATAGATTGTATAATTATTTGTAATTGTTTGTCTTCGATTCAACCACCAACTGTAAATCATCTATTTTAAATTCACAAAATTTCTTAAATTGCAATGATGATGTGTTGTTCTTCCCGAAGATAGGCCTTTGGTCCATGGCAGTTTGCCATTGCCTTTCATGGTATGATGATGTCGTCCTAAGAAGTGAGGAAATGATCAAAATAAAGATTCTGGAAGTGTTCTGGAGGAAGATGCTGAGCGAAATATAGCTTCGATTACGATTGTAATGAAACCACGAACTAAGAATTAAAAAAATAATCGTTAATTTTACTCATAAAAATCATAATTTGTGAGTGAAACTAAACGAAGATTTTCTTTAATCTTTTAAATTTCGTGTACGTTCATAATATAATTTTCGTTTTCGCTTAAACTTTGATAATTCACTTCACTGTGTCAAATTTTCTACACTGATATATATTGGTATTTACGGAGCGGCAATTTTTCTATGGTCCAAGACAACAAAAATGATAAATACTACCCTGGCTCCAGTGCAGCACCCTCATATTTTGATTTTGCCCCAGTTCCGGACAAAATATTCTGGAAGGAAGGCTTTAAACCACATTGTATGAGGATTTCCTTTCTTGCTATCCTCTCAGGGAATGGTTAGACTACCGACCATTTTATTTTTCTTTTTTTATTGCGATATCTCTGACCTACAGTTCACTTCTTTCACTTTCAATATAATATTCTTCACTTGTTTCACCTTTTTAATACACGTGATTGTTTTACTACTTTTGTAGGTAACATGCATACAGGGGCCGACCAAGGCAAAATTTTCACTCGGGCAAAGTGACTTTTTGGAGCCACCCTAATCCTAACCTATATTTTATATTTTATTACAGTAATTTTAATATTTTAAACCCATTTTTGAAAAAGAAAAGATAATACTCAAATACATAATATACAGGGTGATTCAGGAGGAAAACCGATTTTCGATCGTGATGGAACTGGAGAAGGTTGACGACTACACACATCCATGAATCATTATGAAGACAAGTGTGGGTTATATCATATCACTTTGACGGTAGATCTTAGGGGAGGGAGATGAGAGGAAGAGTACTATAAGAAAGTGAATAAAAACTAATTACTCTTGAACCACCGTTACCCTACCGATCTCGATCAAATTTTCAACGTAGATGAGGTTCGGGCCGTAAAAGTTGTTTATATATATATATATATATATATATATATATATATATATATATATATATATATACTGTGACGGTAGAACCTAGGGGAGGGGAAGGGAAGGGACGGGGAGATATACATACATATATAGATATAAATAAAACTTAATAACTCTTGAAGCACCGAACCGATCGCGATTAAATTTTCAACATAGATAATGTTCGGGCCTGGAATAATTTTTATCATTTTACTTTGACGGTGCAACTAAGGTTATGGGGTGGGGGGAGATACATGAAAAAAAAATGAAAGTGACTCTCTTTGTGACTTCATTACTTTTGAACCACCCTTTCAATCTCGATCAAATTTTCAACGTGGATGGGGTTCGGTCCTGGGATGGTTTGTATCGTATCATTTTGACGGTGCAACTTAGGAGAGGAAGGAGGAGAGGAGCATTTATAAATGATCGAAAACGACCAATATTAGCGTCGAATCAATAGTTTTCGGGATCGCTTAGATAAACGGTGTGACACTTCCGATCACGTTTAAAAACGAATTCAGCCCCGCAACTTGCGGGAGGGGGAAATATATATATAGCCCCTATATTTCTAACAATTTATATATATATAATTGTTAGAAAATGACCAATATTAGTTTTGAATCCATAATTTTCGAGGTTATTGCTGGTATGAACAGTCACACATTCAATCCTGTTTACATCCAAATTCAGCCCCGCAACTTGGGGATTGAGTGGGTACAAAAATGATCAAAAATTAGTGATATTTGTGTCGAATTCAAAGTTTTCGGGGTCGCTGAGATGAACAGTGATCTTTCCGATGCCGTTTAAATCGATGCCACTAAAAACGAAAAGAGCATATTTTACAGGTACCAAACACGTGAGATACGGAGTTGTGCATTTATATTTTCATGTTAACCCAGCGACACGGGTAATCGATGCTAATATATTATAATAACGTGAAATACCAATAAATAAATTTCACATATGTAGAACGTCTTTTACGCATAGCAATTTAAACCACTCTTTTTCTATAGGTCCTGTACTATGAAACTATCTTCTTCCGTAGTGGAATGGAAAAAAGATTATATAATTGACGCTAGTTTACAAGAATATATACCAAAAAAGTCAGTAGAAAGTTAGTTATAAAATGTACTGTTTGAGTATCATTTTGGCGTCCCCTGCCTGTGGCGCCCTGGGCAGTTGCCTGCCACTCGGTCCGCCTCTGCATACATATCTCTGCATGCTTCAATGTGTATTCTTCACTTAATCAATATCTGATTCTGATAAGTGTTCACACTTTCATCCCAGTGGCGTACGCAAGACGGGTTCGGTGTTAAAAGGCTCTTAAACAAGACGTTATGGTAAATAATTTATTTATATAATTATATATATATATATATATATATATATATATATATATATATATATATATATATATATATATATATATATATATATATATATATATATGATTCAATGACGGTTGTTGAAGGAAATGGGAGTGTCCCGAGAAACCCCATGGACCCATGGAGACGATGTTGTCCACCACAAACTTAATTCTCAGATGATTGAACCAGCCACCGTATCCCTTGTAGGTTAGAAAGTGGCTTTTTAAAGAGAGATGGGTGACCAGATCTTTTGAACAAGACTGTACATTTAACCATCGCCATTTTGTAGATGCTTTTTGACAGTCAAGAACTGAAAAGTGAACTTAGAAATATTAAATACACCATTAGCAGAATTGAAATACATGTTGAAAATAAAAAACGTGGAGGCGGAAAAGCGTTGCGCGATTTACCTCATAAGAAGAGGTGAATTACCTTAGTTTGGATTCTAGTGCTGAGGAATGTCTTTTGACACTGAGTTGACAACCTTGGTCCTGGGAATTCAGGTGACAAGTAATATTAATTACTCAACGGAAATTATGAAATTGGATTTCTTAACCACTAAATAATAAGGTTATTGTTCGTGCATATTCACCTTGAATTGTTCAGTTCATGTCATGTGAAAGGTTGCTGAGAAACAAGAATTTTATATTATTAATATATATATATATATATATATATATATATATATATATATATATATATATATATATATATATATATATATATATATATATATATATATTAAAGAAAAAAGCGTAATTTTAAGTAAGTAATTTCCAGTGAAGATACTTCAAAATATAACTTTTATAAACAGTTCCATCAACAATGAACGATAACTTGTAGAAAAACATATTATTAAGGATAACACTGCTCGGCAAAATGAAACTTTTTGAAAGCTGTTTTTGATTTGACGCCTGATTTTATATAATTTGAGGTAGCTAATTACGAAAATGAAATTAGCTTTCCCCCATCACGTCAGGTTTTTTCACAAATCGGAAAACATGATTGCGTAAATTGTGTTATTTACACAACAACGCTGCTAATATAGAGTAACATTATGACTATATATTTCTAACAAAGGAACATTATTTTGCGTCAGAACTAATCTGAACATCGATATTCTAAATAATTAAGGTCATCAGTAACGTAACTAGGGGGTAGTGCTCTCAAACGGGTCGGGTTGTCCGGTCGGGTTATTCGGGTCGGGTTGTCGGGTCGGGTCAATCGGGTCAGCTCGGGTCGAGTTGTCGGGTCGGGTTATTCGGGTCGAGTTGTCGGGTCGGGTAAATCGGGTTATCGGGTCGGGTTGTCGGGTCGGGTCAGTCGGGTCAGTTCACTTTGGTCATCTGAGTTTAGGTTGAGTTTAAACTCGGCTGGAGTCGAAAACTGCTGTTTTTCACTAGCTGCCTAATTAAAAATAGCAATTTTCAATTGATTTTATAGAAACCATAAATCTATTTTGAACACTCGCAGCTAGTGTTTTTATGATAAATGCTTATTTTTCTACTTGTGTGAACTTTAATTTTTAAATGTGGAAGATTGATTTTACCAATCGACTGTAATATTAATATCTACGCCAATATAGAGTCTGGATTTAGAACAAAACTAGAAGTTGTTTAAGCAACGCCAAAAGAGAGATTGGATATGGACGACCAAGCCCAAGCAGGGCCGCGGTGGCTCAGTGGTAGAGAATTCATCTCTGGTGCATGGTGTCCAGTAGCGTAGCTAAAGTTTTTTCAGGGGGGGGGGCATGGAAGGGCCCAAGAGGATTTTGAGGGGGACATCTCCAATATAAGGTATATCTATATATATATATATATATATATATATATATATATATATATATATATATATATATATATATATATATATATATACGTGTGTGTGTGTGTGTGTGTGTATGTGTGTATTCAAGGTGAATGTTGTTTCCATCTTTATTGTTCATGATTTTACTCTTTGGAAAACAGTGAAAATATAAGAATTTAGTACCTCAAACAACTAGGATTCATTAATGCAATTGATTTCTAATATAAGTAAATAGTTATTTAATCATGGCGTTTAAAATATGTGTAGCTGGTTGACTTAAGTGGAAGCAAATACACTTTTACAGGTAAAGAAAATAACTTATAGGTTCATGCCTCTACTTGAAGAGGATCTTTCTATTCGTGTGGGCAGCAGCAAACATACTTGTATCCACAACTTGTTAAAGATCTAACGATTTAGCAATTTTCTTCTCAATATAAAGTAATACTAAGTTTTTCAACCTATCATGAGTCATTGACTTGCGTATACAAGTCTTTAATCTTTTCAAAGAAGAGAATGACCTTTCACATGTAGCACTAGAAACTGATATAATCACAGAGATGATACCTAGCTTGTAGGTTTCTAGGAATGCGTTTTTGTAGACACAAAGATCAACGAAATTCGTTAAGGAATCAGCTTTCGTTTTCTTCTCGTCTTCATACAACTTAATTGTTAGAGGAACCCAAATTATGCTTTATTTCTTGTTTAATTATGCTTTTATTAAATTATGCTTTATTGTTAATTTTAATGATTATTTTACATTAATCGTGTATAATGTATATTTATTATACATCAAATATTCTAAATATCTTGATCTATTTATTGATATTTTTTGCAACTAGTTTCTCTCATATTTAATGAACTTTCTACTTAATTCATTGTAAAGAGATGTGCTTTGCTCGAATAAATTTTTTCTATCATTTGTGTGCGCCTTACAGGTACATATATACAGAAAGGGAAAGTAAAAGATGCCACCAAAAAGTACAGAAAGTGCTTAAGTTCAAAAAGTAAACATAACAATACAGTGATGACGCCAGAGGGGGGCAAGGGGGGCGAGCGCCCCCCTAGTAGCTACTTCTGCCCCCCTGACTGCCACCTAGACTGCCCCCCCCCAGACTCGTACAATCTTTAAACATTCTTCATGTAGTATTATATATCAGTATCATAACCAATCTCATTGACAAATTGTAGTCTACTTTCCATGAATTTACTATGTGGCAGATTAATGCTCAAGCTTTCTTCTTTGAGCGTCTGGGTATGCACGCATATTTCTGTTTTCTAATTTAGCCCCTTTTGAGGTAAATTTTAGTTATACTTCTTTCTTATGATTTTTAATAATTGTGCCTAGCGAACAATAGTAGATTTGGTCGACTTGTTTTCTTCTCATTGGATCAACTTCGATTGAAAACAAAAGAAAGGTAAAACCAGTTACGTAACTTGTTTGTATTTGTCCAGGTTTGAAGTTTTCAGTTTCATATTTTGTTTTCTTTAAAACTTCTTTTTTCTGAAACATTATTCTCGGCTTCCAATATTCAGAGGATGTGCTTATAACAGCTTAGTTTGCAACTACCAGGGCTTAATTTTTGGAAGGAGATAAAAAGAGTTGTGTTTTCCCTTCCTGCAAATGATAATAATAAAATTATGGAATGAAATTGATTCCCAATAAAATGCATTGTCAGAGTGCTGATCTTTAGTTAGTAATTGGTTTATACTAGTGCTCCTTTACTTATTTTGTTTCAAAGTACTGACGTGACGTCTACCATATTGACTAGGAACTGCTGAAAAATTCGCAGCCCAACCCACAAGGAGTGCACGTGGATTGGTGAAGTTTTACTTCTTCTTCTCTTCCCCCGAGAGTCAATATCCTACCTTGTACAGTGCTCCAGCTTTTGCAGAAAAATTTAAGAAATCTAGATTTCCTCGCACCACTGTTCGTAGCACTACCTCTATCAGATCTAAAATGGCGTCTTTCAAGTGTTATTTAAGTTTGGGAAATAAGTACACGTAATAGTTAGACGGAGCTAAATCTGCGGAATAAGAATGATGATCTAGACATTGAAATCCTAGATTATGCAATGTCAGTTATGTTCGCAGGGGCTTGATGGACAGGTGTATCCTCCTGAAGGAACAGAATTCCTTTCTTTTCATTTTCCGCAGCGTTGAACTCTGAATTTTTCTTTCAGTTTTGTAAGTAATGTAGAGATTCTGGATTAAATATCTGACCATTGAGGAGGTAGTCTACCACTCCATACTTATACCAGAAGAATGTTCCAAACAATTTCTCAACCTGCTTCTGTGTCTTGAACTTCTTGGGGCGATGGAGAAATGAGTGCTACTACTCCATTGACTGTTGTTCCGATTCAGGATCATAGTGGTACAACCATATTTCATCTATGGTTACTATTCGTCAGCGAAAAATTGATCAGCATTACGGTCAAATTGGAAGAATACTTCTCTTAATGCCGTTACCCTTTTATTCTCCTGACATATATTTTGGGAACCCATTATGCCGAGAACTTGCGCATACCCAAGCCATTCTGAATTATGCTACCGACGAGTTCCAAAGAAATGCCCAGAATCCCTGACACAAGTTTTGCTGAGAAGGTAAAAAACTGAGAAAGCGGGGTGCAGACCTCAGACTATAATAAATATAAATAGCTTAAATTATTTTTGTCACACAAAAACTGGGGTGGCCTAGGCTCTCCGGCCCCGGGCTATAACCACCATTGGCTGAAATGCTGCAATTTTCAAGAATAATGTCACAAATTGCATCCATGATTCCAGGAAGAGTCATTGCTTTTAATCATCCTGGATGTAAAGCATAATTTGTTGAGAAATTGCTACGTTTATACTAAGCCACTTACTTCTTCACCACTATATATAACGGAGGAGAGTCCCGTGGTGTTTCACTGATTTCCTAATTAATTTACTTCGGTGACTTTCCTTGGTGGAACAAAAATGTTATAACAGTAAGGATCTGGATGTTCGTGAAATTATCTGTTTGGGCACACATAATCACTTCAGAGGCCTGAGAAACAATAAGAATTCCATTATTAATATGAAAATTTATATTTGTACATACAGAGATATGTTTTTCTAAACTACGGTTTCATTTTTCTACCTAGTACCTACACTCCTTCTGGATTGGACTACGACATTTTCAGCAGCTCCTCGTAAATTCTCTTTCTGGCTCTCTCTCTCTCTCCATATATATATATATATATATCGAGAGAGAGAGAGAGAGGGAGAGAGTGAGAGATACGTAGCATATAGACGATTGTGTAACTTGTAGCATACGCGAAAGTAATTCAATTTATGTTTAGGCTTCAAAAGTTTCATTGAAAAATATTTCATGTGCAGACGTTACGTATTTGTTAGTTACAAATTTTATTTGAAATAAGTTTAATTTATAATCATATAGATCTAACATAAAAACAGCAACGAAATACGCAATGTAATGTAAAATAATTCAAACGTAATAAGTATGTCATTTTTGGTATGGCAAATAGCCGCCCCCCGACAATGTATCTGCCCCTCCTTTGCCCCCTTAAGAACTTAAAGCTGGCGTCGTCACTGTAACAATATATGTAGTATGGAGTTCTTGCATACTATTCATTGTTGGCGGAAAAATTTCTTCTTTTACTTTCTTTTCTCCACATCAAAGGATTACACCGAAAAGTTTACAGAAATGAAAATAAGCTTTTCATTGTTGCATTGTTATGTTCTCAATGATTTTGCATTGTAAATATTGGCTTTAAAAAATATTAACACAGTATGTTAAACTTTCAGTTAAAGAGAATTTTACAAGAATTGTGCTATATATTTTAAATTATGCTTTATGCTTTATTTTCTAAAATTATGGTTTTAAAACTAGTTTCCCAATGTGAGTGCATTTTGGCGTTCACCCAGTGTTGTGACCATAGTGCTCTCAAACGGGTCAGGTTGACCCGACCCGACTCGGATCGGGTGAGTTCGGGTCGGGTTACGGGTCGGGTCAGTCGGGTCAGCTCGGGTCGGGTTGGTGGGTCGAGTTATACGGGTCGGGTTGTCGGGTCGGGTCAATCGGGTCAGCTCGGGTCGGGTCGGGTTATTCTGGTCGGGTTGTCGGGTCGGGTCAACCGGGTCAGCTCGGGTCGGGTTGACCCAACCCGACCCGACCCGACTCGGATCGGGTCAGTTCGGGTCGGGTCAGCTCGGGTCGGGTTGGTGGGTCGGGTCAATCGGGTCAGCTCGGGTCGGGTCGGGTTATTCGGGTCGGGTCAACCGGGTCAGCTCGGGTCGGGTTATCGGGTCAGGTCAATCAGATCGGATCACGGTTCGGGTCATCGGGTCGGGTCAGTCAATTCGGGTCACGGGTCGGGTCTGGTCGGTCTTCAACCCGACCCGACCCGACCCGTTGAGAGCACTAATAGGGGGGCAAACGGGGCTTGTGACCCGGGCGCCGGATTGGAAGGGCCCAAATTGGGCAAATATTTAGGGGAGCGTTTTGGTTTGGTTGATCAGGGGGCCGCTAACTGAGCCTTCATATGCAGTCACTGAGTGACGCAACTCGGTGACGCAACTGCTTGTGAAGCATTGCTTTAAATTGTTGCGTTCGTACGAGGTAACTGCAGTTGCCGTCACTAAAACGGTTGCCGCCACCGACCGCTCTCGCGCAACTGTCTCGAGCAACTCTCAGTGTCCGTCACTCGTGGGAAAGCATTGCTTTAAATTGTAGCCTTCGTACTGGGACACTGCAGTGACTGTCACCGCACAATGTTGCCAGTGTGTCTTGATGCCAATGTATGTATATGCTTAAAAAAAAATTTAAAAAAAAGTGCTGATCAGACGAAACATGCACACTTGATCTTTCCGTACCTGCCCTAGTCGCAGGTTTTCTACCCCTCGTGTTGGGGGAAATTTTTAACACAATAGAAAATAATAATGAAAAACTTATTTTATGTATACCTTTATTTCGTTTTAGTATAAATTTTAATGAATTTTCATTTTACAAATACTGTGAAGAAAGACTTTAATTACTACAAACTCACGATCTTTTCTTGTTGTTTGAAATACAAATAGTTAGACAGAATGATGAGTTTGAGTTTTACAATATGCGTTGGCCAAAATAATGAAAGAAATTCGTTTTGAATTTTCGTCCGTAATATTTTGAATATTTCAACACTAAGAATTTTATTAAAAAGGATAAAATAATCGGATTGTTGAAATTTATCTAGATTTATATTGTGACAAGGTGTTGAGGTGCACATGCACAGGAGGGTTGCGAGGGAAGTGCAGTATATTATAATTACCCGCCTTTTCGCTACTGTCTATTGCAAGTACAATTAAAATTCTATTTTTATTTGACTTCTGTTATTATTATTATTATTATTATTATTATTATTATTATTATTATTATTATTATTATTATTATTACAGTAGAGCGTCGATTATCCGAAGTAATTGGGGGACATAAGTGTTCCGAAAACTGGTTTGTTCGGATAATCGAACTGTACATGTTTATTTGACAAAAAGAAGTATTGTACAGTAAATTTATTCATAAAAAGAAGTGTGCTAATTATTGAAACACAGCGACTGGCGGCTTGGCCGGTCAGCAGCGCCTTATGAAGGCCCCATTAGAAGCAATGTTCCGCCAGCGGTGGCTCAGTGCGGCGACTACTGTGGGAAACTTGGTTTGGGAGTGAGGGGGATGATGGACGGTAGGGTGGGAGAGTAACAGGTGCGAGCGAGTACACAGTTCGGTTAAACGGTCGTTCGGTTGACCGACGTTCGGATAATCGACGCTCTACTGTATTATTATTATTATTATTATTATTATTATTATTATTATTATTATTATACTTTTGCACTTTTTTTTGTCTTGCCAATTAAATTTTCATACGAAGTGCTCCCCTCAAAACGTTGCGCCCCAGACTAGGGCCTAGTGGTAAATCCAACCCTGCCTTGTCGTCTATTATGTTTTGTTCTTTGGATATTAGTAATTTATATTAATCATCAGATTTGCAGTCACCCCTTATGCCAAACGAATCATTTCCGGATCTATGCTTATAACTATTATTATTATTATTATTATTATTATTATTATTATTATTATTATTATTATTATTATTATTATTATTATTATTATTATCATCACGTAACAGGACTTATAATATCGTATTCTTAGTACGTTCGTCCGTTACTCCCACGATAACTCTTGGACAAATGCCAAATTTTTATATTCTGTTTTTGCAATAGATATGCGGAGCGATTATGGTATCTCGTCCGAGTTCGTTATTGGAGACGATTAATCAATCGGACGTGATAAAAATAAACCATTTCCGGTTTTAACGTTGCCATTATAGAGCGAAAGCCGTAATAGATAGCGAGAAGGGGTTTTCTCAAATCGATTAAATGTTTCAAGAATAACGGAATGTCTATCCTTAATACTGTATTAAAACCGGAAGTGGTAGAAATCCAGTACGACTTCCGGTTTTAATATTAATCCATATAGAGAAAAATCGATAAGAGAGCAAGTTCGATTTCCTTGGAATCGACTTAGACTTTTAAGAATAGTTCGCATCTTCTCTCTGAACACTTTATTCAAATCGGTAGTGGCAGAAATCAACCATTTCCGGTTTCAGTGTTGATCGCCATAAAATAAAAACCGTAATAGATAGCGAAAAATGTTTTTGCAATCAATTTAGCATTCCAAAAATGTGTACTATCTCGTCTCTTAACCCTCTATTCAAACTAGAAATGGCATAAATCAACTACTTCCGGTCTAAACGTTGATTACTATAAGGTAAAAACGGTAATATGGAGAAGCAGTTTTCTGTAATCCATTCTGTCTCAAGAGTAATATTCCATCTCGATTCTAATATCTGTACCAAAACCAAACGTGGTATACATTTACCATTTTTGGTTTCCATACTAATTTGAAAGACAAATATTGGCGCGCTTCTATTTATTTTCTTTACCAGAATTATGTATATTATTATTATTATTATTATTATTATTATTATTATTATTATTATTATTATTATTATTATTATTATTATTAAATCATTAATGAAAGAAGTAAAGGACGGAAATATGTTGTTGACAAAACCAAACATATATTGATAGGATTCTTTGTGGCTAAGTGCTTAGAACTTTGCTGGCCTTGCAGGAGTCGGGTTCGATTTCCGGTGGCAGGTACTGTGGTTTGTAGATCTACGTCCCATGTAGCCTAGTAGCGTAGGTGTTGAAATGAAGTTGAACTCTAAGTAATAAAAATATGTAAACAAAAATATTGGTAAGTGGAAGAGTATTACCTGCGCCTAACAAAAGAATATAAATCGAGAAATTAATTACAAAGTTTATGTTGACTTTAGAGCTGCAATACCTCAAAAAAAAAAAAATTATGGAAATAATGTGCATATGTATATATATAGTCCTAATGACAGGATTCCTTTCATGCAAATCCTTTTCTAAGGCAAATCTCTTGGCAGAAAGAGATCCGTCCTGCGAATCCTCACGAACCTCATTCAAGCTGGTTCAGGCCAACTGTCATCCGGGGAACCTAAAATATCACCCTTCATGTCAGCATCTTCAGAACCCAGGGAACTCACTCATTAAAAGGATTCAGTTCTAAATATCTAAAAAATTGTTCCGGAAGTCGGAACAATCTGACCTAATTCTCTTAAAAAATGATAATAAATAAATTGTAGCTAGTTAAAATAAAAATCGAGCAGCCTCCATAATTGAAGATTGCGACATTCTCTATCAGGAGCAGCCAACCTTTAACCCTTTTAAATTATGGCATTTTTAAGGATCTTTCACTCAATCATCTATTGCGTCAAGACTATTTATCGTAGGAACATGGTTCATACCCCGTTTTGTTCCTAATAAAGCAGTGTTTCCAACTGGGTCCGTAAACGTTCCCTAAAGTGTACCAAATGCGGGAAATTTCCGCTTAAACTGGGAAAAAGGGATTTTCTATTTTAAAAAATCCCTTTTTTATCGTGGAAAGCTCCCCTTTTATATAGGATACGATCATGCGAATCCTACTAAAAAACTTTGCTTTATGGTGAAGAGAACGAGATACAAAGAGTGGCCCTGGGATGAATAGTTTGATGCTACAGCCGATTTATATATTTTCCCTTGATAATACCTTTTTAGTGAATTTCTATACTATCATCATCACGACTGTGGGAACATGAATTGTACCTCGTTTTCTTTGCCATGAACCAGTCTTTCAAACGGTACCACTCGCATGTCTCTAGCATGTACCATAGTGGAGAAGATTCGCGAAAAAGGGAAATTTTTGTTAAAAAATCCCTTTTTCCCCATTTTGGGCCCCTCCACTATGGTACATGCTACAGACATGCGAGTGGTTCGGTTTGAAAGACTGGTTCATACCAAAAAAAGAAAAAAAACTAGGTACATATCATGAATTTGGAATAAATAGTGATAATACTGTAGATACTTTACTAAAGTAATTGACTAAAAATGTGTAATAAAAAATTGGAAAAATAAAGAAATCGAGATTTTTTGACACACATCTGTTGACTCTAGCAACATGAGTAATACCTCATTTTCTTAAGCGTAAGGCAGCCTTTCAAACGGTTACACTCAAATTTCGCTATCGTGTACCTGTGAAGATAAAAATTGGGAAAAGGGATTTTTTCTTTAAAAATTCCTTTTTTTCACTTTAGACAAGATTTTCCCGTTTCTGGTACACGATAGAAAAATTTGAGTGGTTCTTTTCGAAAGCCTGTCTCATAACGAAACCAACGAGGTACAAACCATGATTCTAGGGTAAATAATAATGTGTCAGGGATTTTTTGAAAAAAAACTTCTTAAATATACCCTTTTTTTAACCAATCGTCCATGTTTCTGACGTCATAGCCCCCAGAAAGAGCATACAAGGCCGCAAAATGCTCATAAAATATGTTCTATGATATTTGAATGAATGCAAAAACCCCGGTCTAAAAAGCTTTACTAGAGATTTATAAAGCAAATTCCGAAGGTCGACGCCATGGCACAGGTGTTGTGCCATCATAAATTAAAAGGGTTAAGGGTCTGTCCAAAAAATAACTAATTCAACTTTATTTAGATTTCGAATAGTCAACAGCCACTGATCGATCTACTATCAGTAGAAACCGTAAGAGTGTCTCCAAGATTCAGACAGAGGACATATTAGCAATAATTGGTACTTTGTCCAAGTAATGTATATTGCAAATTATATTTCATTTTGCCTTTGAATTTTGTTTTGATTTAGGTATGTTATCGTTTTTGGTTCCTTCTGTCTGTTTGCTGGGACTAGAGATGGTCGTGTGGATTGGAGTCATGGTTGAGAGTTGTGTGCAAATGCCAGAAAGACAGTGAGATATGATGCTCTCAAGAGGGGCTGGATTCCCTTATAAAGGTACCGAACAGAAGCCAAGCAACACGGCTATATAATGAAAAGTATGATAAAGGCCAGTTTGCAATATTGATAGCATAGGATGCACAGACATTCTTTTTTTCCCTCTACGTTTCTTCTTTTTGAGCAGCAAAATATGAAGAAGTGCTTGCTTACTATTAACAGCCATTTCTCAAACTGGAATAACTTGAGACGGTGGAAATGCTTCTACGAAATATATATTCTATGAACCAGATAGTCGCCGAATAGACACTGAAATCTCGAACCATGAATAGCTGTATGTGCGTTTCTGCGTGTTCCATGTATTTCTATATGTCCTAGCAACACCATTCATAACTTGGGCAATAAAAAGGGTGAAAACAGAAAAGAACAAAAAGCCTCGGTACCTGCTGTTGGATGCCTGTCTTTTCACAAACAGTGACGCAACTAGCAGTGCTGCATGACAAGGGACAGTAAAACTTACCTCATTTTTGTCTCTTTTTTTTTCACTTAGAAGCTCCTAAAACTAGACTTCCTTTTGTGAGTAATTCGTGAATCTTCACGTACCAACGTTCCAACAATAATCTGCCAACATTGTTGCTCTCCTACGTCCCTGATAGTGGAATTAAATTGCTTTGACGTCCTGGTGAAATCTTTCATAATGTTCTTCACTTTAATCTCCGAAGTTAGAAGGAAAGCTGTTTAAATGTGAATACATAAAATAAATCTTAAGACTCATTTTGCACCCTAATCTTTTAAACTTCTGGAGCATATTAGACACAATGTACTTGTAATTTTCGTCTCTGTTGTTCCCGAGAAAATTATGACACACGTCCCTGAATGCACTTAACGCTTCCTTTTCAACACTTGTCACACAGTGTTCAAAGTCTGACTGATCTGAGGCTTTCTGATCTGACCGATGAATATTCCTTCTTTTAACTTAGCACTTGAAAGTTCTGGGAATTCTGTCACTAGACACTGGAAGCGCTGTCCATCTTTATTCAGACCTCTGACAAATTGTTCATTAGGCGCAGTTTAATATGCAAGGTGGTAATATGACTTTTGAAGGGTCTACAAGGCAGATGTTTTTCACATTTTTACTTCGTATATTGCGGCTTTCGCTGACAATCAATTTGAGTCCAGTGTTTATCGCGTTCTCTGCTGTTCCATTCGCAAAACGTGGCATGGATATTTGGTGTACCCTTACTGCTGTCCAAGAAGCCTACATATCACCTTCAGATCGCCGCACAATAACCACTGATGATCCTTCTATTTTTTTTTATTTATTTTTTATTTTTTAACATTTACATATTTTCGTAAATCTGCTTTAAATGTACAGAATGAATAATGGGTATAGAGAGGGTTGTTGGTTGCTGTTGTGAAGAAGCAGACCGTTCAAGCTTCTCTTGTTAGAATCAATAAAAAGCCTTCATTCCTCTGCATTATAGTTCTCGCAATCACAGCTTACACAGCGCTGTTACTGCGTTCCTAACGTGTAACGTGTTGTGATATCATTCAGTGCTACCAGATACAGTACATATTTTTCAATGTTATCAGAATAAGTAACTGCACATCTTTTATTACAAATTCAAAGATAATCAGAAGGCTATGGGATAGAAAGTATCTTTTTATATTTTAAAGCGAATAAAAAATCACTTTAGCCCTAATTCGCAGATATATCAAGTTATTACAATAAACATATCAATTAATAGCTACTAACCATTTTATTTAATGCTTCGAAATAACCTCACTCGTACCCAGTTATCGTTGATTTATTCCTTTTTGTTTACACAAACATATTCCATCTATATCCGTCCATTTCGTGTATAATGTCGATAATAGTCTTTACCATGACAACATGTCATGTCAATAATAATGTTTTTTTTTAACTATATATAGGCTATATGTTTGATTATTGCGCCTCTGATCATGTATTGACAAAATAGGTACAGATTGATTATAATAAGAATATATCGTTGTATAAAATGTCGCCCAGAACGGGAATTCTGTAACAGTATTACAGTGAAGGAAAGAACCCTGGATATTTTCAAAACATTCACTTTTTGAATAGCCCTCGTATTAATTATTATTACATCAGCCCTCGTATTAATTATTATTACATCAATATAAGTAGTTTTCACTTCTCTTCTTTCTCCATATATATATTAATTCATTCATAACAACATTTTATTTTATTACAAATCACATATCAGGAAAACGTCGATTAATTAAAAATATTGTTTATGGTTCTATTCAAAATTATAACTAACTGATGACTTGCGCAGAGTTACGAGTTAATTGTTCCTTTTTACATCGAGCGATAACATTCATATACAAATAACATTATTTATAATTAAGATCGTCATCATATCAAATGTCAACAAGATCAGAAGGCAATAATTACATTTAGAAGCTTCAATTTAAGATCAATGTCATGAATTTCAATTTAACACAATCAGATCTTTCTTAAACACATAAGATGAAATGAAGATGAACAAAACAGTAGGTATATCATAAGAGAGAGAGACTTAAATAGTATGAAACACAAATATTAAGTAATGCACATAATATTAAGACATATGCTGACATAAATTGAGTAACCGCGATCATAGACATAAACTCAAGATTAAATAACATAAAGTAAAATACAATAAATCGGTTCACATTTCCATAAAAATATTTTGTTTTTCCCCTTCTGAACAAAATGTTATTACTCAAACAAAGTACGGATAACAAACAAAATCATAACGTTATTAAAAGCAAAATTACTTAAATACAGCCTTCTCAAACTCCGTAACTCAAATCTAAGTTACATGGCCAAAAGATTCAGTCAAGCTAAACGAGAAGTCACAAACAGGAATACAGCCATCTTCAACTGCCTGGTTCAACGTATCTATGCTAAGAATTTGAGCACATTTCTTAGCAAGAATAAACCCAATTCCTCCAGTGGTACAACACACATCTATGAAGGAAGTTTCTTCGTCAACTTCAACCACTTTCGCGATGGAAGTATAAAGCTGCTCGGCTCCGGAAGTATTCACTTGAAAATAAGAATCTGGAGATACTCGGAAACTCATGTCACAGATAGTTTCTTTCACATATTCTTCTGCGAACAACAACTGCAGTGGTGGAGGTTTCTCACCTTTTTCCTTCTCAGTGAAGATCTGGAAATAGAGCGATGTTACATTCAAGCTGTTACCTTCTCTGTTTTGGAAATAATCTTTCAAATCATCCGTAATCTTCCCTATAGGCAAACACCTCAGAAAATCTGCAAGTCCTTCATTATTCACTTTTCTTTCTTCTGCCCAACTTGCTAAATCCAGATTTCTTCTCAGCAGCAAATCCGTCAGTCGCGTGAGTGAAGATTTTATTTCTTCAGTCTTCTTCTTGAACTGTTCTCCATAAGTAACATCCCACAAAGGTATTGTAGCCTGTTTTATTCTACCTTCTACAAGTAACTCAACTTTCGCCTTTTTAGAATCCTTATCATCAGACTTTTCCAATTTTCGCTTACGTTGATCAGTTCCGGCAACTTCGGCTGAAAGAACTCGCTTCTTCCAACTGTATCCATTCAAGGTCTTTACTGCCTTCTGTTGGTCTTCTTCAGTTTTGAAGATCAAATAAATCCAAGAACTCGCTCTTTTCGGTGATCTAATAGTATGGCTTTCCAACTTCAAATCGTCTGTCAACAATTTTTTCAATTCCCCTAACCTGTATAATCTCGGCAGACCTTTCACTTCAATTTTGAATACGCCTTATAAGAGGCACACATATAGCTATTTTCTATTTAAAATTTTTATGTCAATTTCAACCGAAATTTTTGCATAATATTAGAATAATTTACATATCTATATGTTAACTAAGAGTATATAAGTTAGTTTAGGATAGAAGTTTTTCTTTTCACTTATTCTTGGAATTATGCATAGGATTATGCATATATATATATATATACTTTTAGGAATATATCTATACATATATATATATATATATATATATATATATATATATATATATATATATATATATATGTAATGTTAGGTTAATTAGTATATAAAATAGGTGAATTAAACATTTTTATTTGGAATATATTAAAAATATATGTAGGAAAGAAAACCTAACTTGGAAAAGCTCCACTGAGTTAAAAAAAAAAGAAAGAAAGAAAGAAGAAAATGTTCCGTAGCAGTTAAAAGCTGTGTACATGCACCCAGGATTGCTATCTAAGGTTAAAGAAGAATTGTGGTATGAGAGAAATTTTATCTAGGTCATATATTTAAATCGTACTTCTAACTTAGTTAGGTAGAAGTGAGCAGAGTTGCTAACGTTGTTGCAGATAGTGCCCTGGCGACATAGATCCTATCCCATTAGCTTTGTGTATTACTGCTCAGATATTTTAGCAAGTGGGTTTGAATTCTTGGGAACAATAAGGTGTTACTTTTTCGTAAAGTGAACATTTTTGACACTAGAAACTTCGATAGCTTGGGTTGGATTCCGCCAGAAAACTATCCTATATTTTCTTTTTCTTCAAAGCGCGGTTTCGACAAGGAAGAGCTTCTGCTCTTCCTGCGAGTGGGTTTTCCCCCCATTGAAAATTATGAATGCAGTCATATCTTAGCATTATTACATATTTAGAATTGTAGAAATGTAAGATAAGATGTAATTTTGGTCAGAAAAGATTTTTCGTTGTTACCTTAACTTTAAAACAAAAGCTTATTACTTTACTGTGCTTGGTGTTGACATTGCTGTAATTGAGACGACAGCGATACGCAGTACCGTGAATGTCATAGCAGCCGATATGTGTATATTTATTGATTATTAATTCTAAATTGAATGTCACTGCTGGAATCCTATGTAAATATAATCAGAGGAATATTAGGTACAATGTAATATAGAATATATTGTTGATTCATGATAATTATTGTGAAAAAAAGGTGAAAAACCATGAACAAATGTGTGTGTGGAGGTTGCGAGAGATCACCGCTAGAGTACTCTGGCGAGGTAAACAAAAGCACATGGACTGGTTCGGCAAGGAAGATTGTTTACAAAGAAAATGTACAGTGACGCCGGGGAAAACAATACGAAAACAAGTATTTAACATTTGAATAACAAAGTGTATGATACACCGTTTTAAAGCTTAGTATTTCCTATATCCAGTGGTCAAACTCAATACAGATGACAAGCAATAATAATCTAAGAATAAATAAAAGATTACATGAAAGTGTACTACCCAGACATTTTGGCGACAAAACCATTAGGGTCCGCGAAAAGGGACTATACATTGAATTTTGGGTAGGTCAGGAGCGAGCCTTTGAAAATCGTGTTGTTTCCTCTGAAAGAAAACTGTTTGACAGGGAAGGAGCAAGTTAGTTGGTGTTAAGACGCGATACACAGAGGTCTTCCTCTGTAATAGTTAGTGCAAGACTCATCGTGACAATGGTCTGTTTTGTGAGATAGGCACATTTAAATAGTAGAATCGCGGTGTTACTCGAGATTGAGTTTTTTTTCTTTCGTCTCGATCTGACTGTCTCAGAACTTAACGTAATCTCGGTGTATGCTTTACGGGCAACACATGTTGCGAGACGAGATGTTAAAAAGAGGAGAGTTTGAATATTTTTTAAAGCAGAGACTGAGTCTTAAATCTGCAGCTAGGATAATGACTACTAGCGTATAACTCTCGTATGTAGTTTGCCGTGTGATATATGTATAAAATCTTAAAAGTAAAATTTTTAAGTGCGTCATATGTGGCCGATGTAGTGAGAACTTTGGAACTGGATCATAGAATCAGAACATTTTCAGAGACTTTGAGGCAATCCAGATGATAATTATCCAGTAACACTGCATGAACCAGATGTCTTCAAATGGATCCAGAGATACTAAGAGAGAGACACCAGTGCAGCGGACAAACAACCAGAGCAGCGTCCAGTAGCAGCAATTGATATCATCTAGGAGGTTCCAGGATGCCGAGTGAACTTCAGTGAGAAGAGAGAGGACAGAAGGAAGAAGACAATGAAGAACACATCAAAACTATACGTGCACGAACTATGAACAGAAATGTATAATGGCCAAATTTTCATAAAAAAATAATAATCATTATTTTTTTATCGACCGGTCACTTCGATTTAATATTCGTGTGAATATAAAATAATTTTTTTTATATGTGTGTGTGAATATCAGTGTTGAAAATCTGTATGATTTCTGTGGAGGAGTGGAGTGTTTTTTTTTTTAAATTTTTATCAACATTAAAAATTCGACAAAATAACATGGAAGTCTTTCTTGTACGGATTCCAGACATCAATTAAGGCATGTGGAAAATTTCGCATATGTTTTTTTTTCTTTTACAGCATGGCAAGAACATGTACAGAGATGGGTGTATGGTTGTAATCTGACCATTTCAATGGAGCATCTGAGTTGAAGTCAAGCCACTGATTACCTGAGTTAATGAGTATTTTGTATATTTCAAATCACTTAATTATTTTTTTAAATAAAAGCTCTACCGAATACTTCATTTATATCTTTAATATTTAAGTATTCCAATTAATTAATATAATTCATTTACATAACTTCTGTTAATTCCTTAATTTAAATACTTCTTAGGACTGTCCATTCAGGGCACTCCACCATTGTGGTGCGAATATTTAAGTATTTTAATTTCGAAATCTGGCTAAGCCCAACACGTTCACTTTAGCCCACCACAGCCTGTAGTGGTAGTGGTGATGGTCTCCTTGGCCGGAGATGATGGTTCTTTTTTAATTGTAGCATCTTCAGCATCACCATTCACCACAGGTTCTGTTGTTTCGTTTTCATCCTGTTCTTCAATATTTTCATTTCGTCCATCGTCCTTGTTCTGACCTTCTTCCGGTTCTACTTTCATATTCATACCAGTACCATTTACTTTTTCAACCAATACTTGCAAGTTCTCTGCAAGAGATTTGTGTTGCGCCAGTATTTGCTCGAACTTTTCATTATTGGATTTTTGCATCTGTTCCAACTTCTCGTCATTTGATTTCTTCATATGCTCCAGCATCTCATCATTCGATTTTTTCATATGCTCTAGCTTCTCATCATTCGATTTCTGTATCTGTTCTAGCTTTTTATTTTGTTGTTCGTATTTAGCATCTAGTAGTTGACTAATCATATGAATAAGATTAGAATGAGAACGTTCGGACACAGTTACGGCATTTCCAGACATGGTTTCATCTAAAGTACTGGGCACTTCTTCAATCTCCGAATCCTGCATAATGCCAGTTCTTTGGATTTTCTTTCCACTTCTCAAAGTAGTGAAACTCATAAAAGGTAAAATATATGTATGCACATAAACTCCGTTCTTACTATCCTTCGGAACTAAAGGTTTTTGGTATAGTCCCGGGTCTACGGCACCAGATAAAGCGAATGAAAAATCACTTTAGCCCTAATTCGCAGATATATCAAGTTATTACAATAAACATATCAATTAATAGCTACTAACCATTTTATTTAATGCTTCGAAATAACCTCACTCGTACCCAGTTATCGTTGATTTATTCCTTTTTGTTTACACAAACATATTCCATCTATATCCGTCCATTTCGTGTATCATGTCGATAATAGTCTTTACCATGACAACATGTCATGTCAATAATAATGTTTTTTTTAACTATATATAGGCTATATGTTTGATTATTGCGCCTCTGATCATGTATTGACAAAATAGGTACAGATTGATTATAATAAGAATATATCGTTGTAATTTGTAATTATAATCAGTACTTCTTCCGAAATATACATTTATACGGTTATTTTCCTCTCCCCCTCCCCTCTATTTTAAGAAAACTGTACTTGATAGAGTAAAATTAATTACATTTTTGGATTTCTCAGGTCAAAAACAGTAAGAAAATCTTAATAGTTTCCAAACAGCAAAATGATTTTAGAGCAGTGTAATGGTCTTCATCTTATGATATAATTTCCTGTGGTCAGCATCGTGTGCTATCATTTCTTTTCAATTTATTATATAACGTTTTAGGTTATATAATACCCCTGAGTTCGTTATATTAAAATTATGGAAATATTTTAAAGATATATTCATATACCAACTGTCCAAATGATAACACAAGAAATCGAATTTATTTGAACTACTGTATTTTTGGCAAATTTTCTGCATTTAATTTATTATTTCTATAATTAATCTTCTTTATAAACGAACTTATGTATATCCACTATGGATTCCTCTCATACTATATATGGAACCATGGTATATAAAATAACAGATAGCCCAAGTTCGCGTTTAGTGTTCTGATTAGCTCCCTGTCCGTGACGTCATATGGAGACACCTTTGCCCATCTTGAAACAGTATTGGCATTGGCAAGTCTGATTGGCAACTCTCCTTTCCGAATTTTTGTTGGCGCAATGTAGACATGTTTAGATCTTATGTATTCATCAATTCTTGTCCAAACACGTTACTTATCAGACAGTCTCGAATGAATGTTGATACGGATGACGTAATTTTGTGTTGTTGGCATTTCACCTGTGAAGGAAGCCATCTCAACTCTTAGCCCCAGAGAAATTGAATATATTCCATGTTAGAATACATCAGAAGTATCAATATTGCAAATTATAAAGATTTCCTTAATTGCAACAGCCAGAATCGAACCCGCGATCCCAACATTATGAAACTAACGCTTAAGCCACTACTCTAAAATCTCACTGTTCTGGGAGAAGGAAAAGCTGGATGTGCAGTGAATTTAGTAATTACACACTTTTACGATTGACAGTGTAATAATTGTGAAACTTTCTGATTTCGGTCATGATAAAATACTGAAGTATTATGCAGAAAGAATAGCCCAGAGAATTCAACTTTAAATTGACAACTCATATGTATGGAGGCGCTGCCGTATGCTGTCCCCTCCGGCCCCAACAGAAAAGCGAAAGAGTAGTAGGGACCCCGTTATGTCCAGCCGAGTCAGCAAAAATTTTCTCGATTCTGATTGGCTGAGAGAGGTCACGTGTCGTTAGGCCCCGCCCACGCGGGAAATTCAAATTTTCAGGTCACGTGGTATGACGTCATGAGTCACCCTGCGGGGAAATCCCTCACCCGGGATTTTTTAAATTTGTTCCCTTTTACGGGTAAGATGAGTGTTTATGATTGGTTGACAAATGTCACGTGATTTTAGACCCTGCGATATTTGAAATTCGTTCCCTTTTACGGGTAAGATGAATCCTTTTGGTACCCCAATGCTGATTGGTTGATAGAGGTCACGTGATCTTAAGCCCTGTGACTTTTGAAATTCGTTCCCTTTTTACGAGTAAGATGAGTGTTTTGGTACCTCGATTCTGATTGGCCGACAGAGGTCACATGATCTTAGACCCGCCACACACCCCATGAGTGAAATATAGAGCGATATGTCGGTGATCACCCTAGACCTGTATTTTAGAATTTTGTTCCCTTTTATGGTTATCCTTAAAGTTCCCATGAAGGGTTCAACCTCCTCCTTAAATAACCCTTTTTTGGTATCATGATATTGTACTGAAGTTTACATTAAATATTATCGTTCTCTTTGACAGATAAGATGATTACCAGCTTTCTTACCTTGATGGAGATCCTGTCCTTGAATTAGTTGCCTATGTCTCTGGAAGTAACAATGGTGAAAGAGGGGTGTCGCTTGTAGATTTCTTATATCACATTGTTGTGAGTTTAAGCGATTTATTGCTCAGTAAGCGCTTCATTAATGGAAACAGTGTTGCCAGATTTTTCTTACCTAAACTGCTCCGATTCTTTTCGAAACGGTTCCGCAGAGTACAAGAAATTTTAAACTAAAAAATTTTTCGAACTAAAAAATTTCAAAACTAAAAAAATTTTAAACAAAAATTTTCAAACAAAAAATTTTGAAACAAAAAAGTTTCAAACAAAAAATTTTCGAACCCAAAAAAAAATTTCGAACTAAAAAATTTTGAAACAAAAAAGTTTCAAACAAAAAATTTTCGAACCCAAAAAAAATTTCGAACTAAAAAAATTGAAACAAAATTTTGTCGAACTAAAACATTTTTAAAAACAAAAGTTTCGAACTAAAGATGTAAATCACATCTAAAAATTTTCAAATCAAACTTTTTATCGAACTAAACTTTTAAAATTTTCGAACTAGAAATTTAAACCAAGTTTAAGAAAAAATCCTAAGAAATGTTTTTTTCAGGAATCGAACTCAGGTCTTTCAAACCAAAGATGTGTATGCTAACCGCTTAAATGAATTCGGTTTTAATCGATCTTGGTGGGTTTCGAACCATGGTCCTTGAAAAGGATACACATATACTTTAAGAAAATAAATCTGACAGTGTAACGCTTCTCAAATCAAACTTTTTATCGAACTAAACTTTTAAAATTTTCGAACTAGAAATTGAAACCAAGTTTTAGAAAAATCCTAAGAAATGTTTCTCCAGGAATCGAACTCAGGTCTTTCAAACCAAAGATGTGTATGCTAACCGCTTAAATGAATTCGGTTTTAATCGATCTTGGTGGGTTTCGAACCATGGTCCTTGAAAAGGATACACTTATACTTTAAGAAAATAAATCTGACAGTGTAACGTGGATTAAAATAAAATGCTGATAGACTTTTTTGTGTGACGACATAGAAGCACATATGATTGAAAAAATGCAAACGTCAGCGGATCGCATTACTTTTGTTTTACTACGAACGTGTCAGCATGATTCATGGAAAAAAAGCAAACATTGACATTCTCGTATGGAATATGATGAAAATGAAATGTCGTCACAGTTACGACAAGTAGTGACATGATCCTGGCAGAAGGGAATTGGCATCGGAATTGCGATACTATTGAGAAACGTGAATGACGTCACGATCGATTGTTACACATCGTTTTGGTTCGTGATTCATGACAAAAGCAGCGAGCGTTTTGATTGGTTCGTTGTGATGTCATTTTATAAATTTCCTCGTTTCTGATTGGCTGACGGTGACATCGTTTTCACAGCGACCTAAATAAAAATCTAAATTTCATTTTTCAAATCCTACACCGCTCTCAACTATCGTGTGAGAAGGTCTGTTCTTGAAAAGTGTCTTCATTTAAGAAGCTTTACTGCACCGACTTTTTGTTCATTGAATTTGAGGTAAGTTCAGTGAGATTTTATTTTTCACACAAGATTCGAAAATCATTTTTATTTTATATTTGTGGGCGGATCACTCATACACTGTTTTACTTTTAGTACGAAATATTTAGACTATGAAGAAATTAGTGGAATGGGAAAGTGGGAGTACGAATCAGGATCCCCACACATTAGAAGTAAGCACGATAAATGATATGGTTTAGCGTCCCTTCAGCGAGCACCCGTCGGGAATTGAACCATGGCCAGAAAAATGTGTATGCTTAGTTTTGAAAAGAATGCATTACAAAATTTCAGAAACTATGCCTGAGAATAATATGGTTCGATACCCTTTGAAAGCATTAGCGTCCCTTCAGTTTAACGTGATATTCGAGCAACCGCCCGAGATTGAACCTGGGCCAGAGGTGTGTACGTCAACCATTTAGCTTAGTTTTGAAAAGATTGTATGATAATGCGTGAGAATATTAAATTTCAGAAAAGGTTTGACAGCGATCCGATGTGTGAAAGCAAACCCCACCGAGGATTGAACCAGGGCCTTCCACGTTAAAAGCATGTACGCTAACCGCTTAGTCACAATAATAAAAAAATACGCTATACAGATTTTGTTTCGACAATTACGTATGTGTATCGTTAATGTTTGATGAATCTCTTCAACTTGCAAACGCATCATTTAAAGGTCGTTGTGAGTGGGAAAAAAAAAATGCTTACGCGTACTTTCTAACATCTCAGTACTGTTGAAACATTCATTCATTCATGCATTCTTTTTATCACTATAGAATGGTAGGTCAGTTACATGCTGATGTAATGGTTTCGAGTTTGACAGCAATAAAACACTCATTTCAGTAACATAATTATTTAAAAAAACTTTGATTTTTAGTACGCGTGCTTTCATAATGAGATTCTGAACGTCACCGCCAGGAATCAAACTCAGGACCTTTACATGAATTACTTAGTTAAGAATTTATCATGAATGTTATGATTTCCTGGGCTAAGCGGTTAGCATACGCGCCTTTGGCGTGGGAGACCAGGGTTTGATTCCCGGCGGGAGCTCATGTGGTTCGGATTCCACGTTAATCAGTAGGTCCACGTCTCATATAGCCTCGCTACTGAAAGGGACGCTAAACTAAAAATCAAAAAATCAACTCAAATTCACGCTGCTCAATTCCTTTTTCCCATTACATATTTGTTTTACCGTACCTGTTTGTTTGTTTTCATTTTTAACCATGGTCGAATCGGGTTTTACTGTTTGTAATGAAATCACTCGTCATTATAGACGATTTATGTACGTTTATGTATTATGAGGTGTGTACGTCAGCCATTTAGCTTAGTTTTGAAAAGAATGTATGATAACGCGTGAGAATATTAAATTACAGAAAAGGCTTGACATGCCCCGACGTGGAAAAGCAAACCCACCGAGGCTTGAACCAGGGCCTTCCACGTCCGAAGCATGTACGCTAACCGCTTAGTCACAATAATAATAAAAAAAATACGCTATGCAGATTTTGTTTCGACAATTACGTATGTGTATCGTTAATGTTCGATGAATCTCTTCAACTTGCAAACGCATCATTTAAAGGTCGTTGTGAGTGGAAAAAAAAAATGCTGACGCGTACTTTGTCACATCTCAGCACTGATGAAACATTCATTCATTTCATGCATTCTTTTTATCACTATAGAATGGTAGGTCAGTTACATGCTGATGTAATGCTCTCGAGTTTGACAGCAATAAAACACTCATTTCAGTAACATAATTATTTTTTAAAAAAAAAAAAACTTTGATTTCTAGTACATATGCTTTCATAATGAGATTCTGAACGTCACCGCCAGGAATCAAACTCAGGACCTTTACATGAATTGTTTAGTTAAGAATTTATCATGAATGTTATGATTTCCTGTTTATCAGGTGATTAAGATTTTTCTTTCTTCTTTTCTTTTGTAGTAAATTCACGCTGCATAATTCCTTTTTTCCCCACATTACATATTTGTTTTACCGTACCTGTTTGTTTGTTTTCTCCTTTTATTAACATGGCCGAATCGGGTTTTACTGTTCGCAATGAAATCACTCGTCATTATAGACGATTTAACATTGAGGGCAGAATGCTCGAAATTCAATTCAACGCACCGCCCGTAGGAACCGATATCATACAGTATGTACATAACAGTTTCCAAGCGATGCTGGACCATTTGTTAGTCAATGTCGACGATGAGGCGATGGTTGGTTTATCAGTAATATCACCACGCAACACGAATAAGCCGTTTTGGGTGAGTTTTCGCCAAGCGCGAAACCTGACACTGGAAACGATGTGGGCCTCGTTCGAAAGAGTGTTACAAAGTAACAATGCATTTCTCCTGCACGAGCCATTCACCGTGCATTTTCATCGTGTGGATATTCCAAGAGGATACGGATATGGAGATCGTTTAGCACAAGGAATACTTCAAAATGAAGAATTGTTACGTTGCAAACGAGGGATTGTACGTGTACAAAATCAAGATTCAAGGTGCCTGGCGTACGCCCTTGTTATTGCTATTGGCCTGAAAAAATACAAGAATGTAGATGTCAAACGACATAAGCAGTATCAACATCAATCGAAATGTATTGTGGACCAAGAAGTCGATGCGTTATGTGCAAATGCAGGAGTCAATTTGGATCATGGTGCCAGTGTAAATGAAATTCGACAATTCCAGGCATACCTCAAAGAATATAAAATTACTGTGTATACCAGTTTCACAGGCCGTGATATCATGTACGAGGGACCGAACGATGAAAATCGCACTCCCATAAATTTGATTTGTTTGGCTGGCCATTTTGACATCATTCAATCTTTAACTGCTTGTTTTGCAACCAAGTTCTACTGTGAAGCGTGCCATAAAAAGTATGATCAGCGTAACAGACATGTAAAAAATTGTCCTGTAACGTGCTCCAAATGTCTACAGAGACCACTATGCGACAAGAACCAAACGCCGATATTATGCAAAGACTGCCATCGGCAATTTTACGGCGAAGAATGTTTTAATAATCATCGTAATATTGTATATCATCGTGGGGAACCTGTATGCAGAATGGTGAAGCAATGTACTAAATGCTACAGAGTTTATTCTTTTGTACGAAGTGGACAACGCATTCATGATTGCAATGAGATCTTTTGCAATGTTTGTAAGAAGATTGTTCCGGGATCCCATCAATGTTTTATGCTTCCTGATCGACAATGCTTGAAACCTGGTGTTCCTTCACTCATGCACGCAAAGAAAGCCTTGTTGATATTCTATGATATAGAATCTATGCAGGACAAAAATATTGGCGATAATACGTATGTACACATTCCAAATTTATTGGTTGCACAACAAGTATGTTATGCATGTGTTGAAAACAATAATATCCAGCAGTCTTGCAGTACGTGTGGTCAGCGCCAGCATATTTTCCAAGGAGAGGATCCAGTTTATGATTTTCTCCAGTACTTGCGGGAACGTCGTCCCAATATAAATAGGATTTTCTGTGTCGCGCACAACGCTAAGGGATACGATGGACATTTTATCCTAAAGACCATGGTAGAACAATGCCAATGGAGACCTGACGTCATATTAAATGGGACCAAGATACTGAGTTTAACCTTGAATAATCTGACGTTCATTGACTCGTTGAACTTCCTACCTATGGCATTAAGTAAATTGTCAAAAGCGTTCAATTTACCCGCAACCAAAGGCTACTTCCCGCATTTCTTCAACACCAAGGAGAATCAATCGTATATTGGACCACTTCCAGAAACAAAGTATTATGGTGCAGATGAAATGGCCGTCGAAGACAGGAACAAGTTCATGCAGTGGTACAACGATCATCGTAATGATACGTTTGATTTCCAGAAAGAAATTATCAAATATTGTATTCAAGATGTCAATGTACTGCGACAAGCATGCGTTTCGTTTATGACGTCATTTGAAACAGAAACCAAAGTGAATCCCTTCTTGGAGACGATCACGATTGCAAGTGCTTCCAATTTAGTATTCCGGACAATGAAAAAAATCTAACGTACTGTCTTTAAAAATGTATTAAACTTACCGTCGTTTTAATTGTGTAAATATCATCATCAACATCAATAAATACGTTTTTTTTATTTAAGCGGTTAGCGTACATGCTTTCTAACGTGGAAGGCTCTGGTTCAATCCTCGGTGGGTTTGCTTTCCCACATCGGATCGCTGTCAAGCCTTTTTTGAAATTTAATATTCTCATGCGTTATCATACATTCTTTTCAAAACTAAGCTAAATGATTGACGTACACACCTCTGGCCTTGGTTCAATCCCGGGCGGTTGCTCGAATATCACGTTAAGCTGAAGGGACACTAATGCTTTCAAAGGGTATCGAACCATATTATTCTCAGACATAGTTTTTAATATTCTGTAATGCATTCTTTTCAAAACTAAGCGCACACATTTTCTGGCCATGGCTCAATTCCCGACGGGTGCTCGCTGAAGGGACGCTAAACCATATCATTTATCGTGCTTACTTCTAATGTGTGGGGGTTCCTGATTCGTACTCCCACTTTCCCATTCCACTAATTCCTTCATAGTCTAAATATTTCGTACTAAAAGTAAAACAGTGTATGAGTGATCCACCCCCACAAATATAAAATAAAAATGATTTTCGAATCTTGTGTGAAAAATAAAATCTCACTGAACTTACCTCAAATTCAATGAACAAAAAGTCGGTGCAGTAAAGCTTCTTAAATGAAGACACTTCTAAAAAAGCAGATCTTCTTCACTTCACAGTTGAGAGCGATGTAGGATTTGAAAAATGAAATTTAGATTTTTATTTAGGTCGTTGTGAAAACGATGTCACCGTCAGCCAATCAGAAACGAGGAAATTTATAAAATGACATCACAACGAACCAATCAAAACGCTCGCTGCTTTTGTCATGAATCACGAACGAAAACGATGTGTAACAATCGATCGTGACGTCATTCAAGTTTCTCAATAGTTACAACATCTAGTATCACAGTTCTGATCCCAAATGCTTTCTGTCAGGATCATGTCACTACTTGTCGTAACTGTGACGACATTTCATTTTCCTCATATTCCATACGAGAATGTCAATGTTTGCTTTTTTTCATGAATCATGCTGACACGTTCGTAGTAAAACTAAAGTAATGCGATCCGCTGACGTTTGCATTTTTTCAATCATATGTGCTTCTATGTCTACACACAAAGAAGTCTATCAGCATTTTATTTTAATCCACGTTACACTGTCAGATTTATTTTCTTAAAGTATATGTGTATCCTTTTCAAGAACCATGGTTCGAAACCCACCAAGCACGATTAAAAAACCGAATTCATTCATAGCTAAGCGGTTAGGATACACATCTTTGGTTTGAAAGACCTGAGTTCGATTCCTGGAGAAACATTTCTTAGGATTTTTCTAAAACTTGGTTTCAATTTCTAGTTCGAAAATTTTAAAAGTTTAGTTCGATAAAAAGTTTGATTTGAAAATTTTTAGATGTGATTTACATCTTTAGTTCGAAACTTTTGTTTTTAAAAAATGTTTTAGTTCGACAAAATTTTGTTTCAATTTTTTTTTAGTTCGAAATTTTTTTGTTTAATTTTTTTAGTTTGAAATTTTTTTGTTCGAAAAATTTGTTTCGAAATTTTTTAGTTCGAAACTTTTGTTTGAAATTTTTGTTTCAAAATTTTTAGTAACAAACTTTTTGGTTCGAAAATTTTTAGTTTTGAAATTTTTTTAGTTCGAAAAATTTTTAGTTTAAAATTTCTTGCACTTTGCGGAACCGTTTCGAAAAGAACCGGAGCAGTTTAGGTAAAAAAAATCTGGCAACACTGTTTCCATTAATGAAGCGCTTACTGAGCGTTTAAAAAAAATCGCTTAAACTCACAACAATGTGTTATAAGAAATCTACAAGCGACACCTCTCTTTCACCATTGTTACTTCCAGAGACATAGACTACTAATTCAAGGACAGGATCTCCATCAAGGTAAAAAAGCTGGTAATCATCTTATCTGTCAAAGAGAACGATAATATTTAATGTAAACTTCAGTACAATATCATGATACCAAAAAAGGGTTATTTAAGGAGGAGGTTGAACCCTTCATGGGAACTTTACGCATAACCATAAAAAGGAACAAAATTCTAAAATCCCGGTCTAGGATGGATCGTCGTCATAGCACTCTGAATGTCTAGCATTGGGGGTGGGGGTGTAAGATCATGTGACTTCTATCCACCAATCAAAATTGAGGTACCAAAACACGCATCTTACACATAAAATAAAACAAATAAGTAAGGGGTTTTCCCATGTAATCTGTTCATCGTGTGGCGGGTCTAAAATCATGTGACCTCTGTCGGCCAATCAGAATCGAGGTACCAAAGCACTCATCTTACTCGTAAAAAGGGAACAAATTTCAAAAGTCACAGGGCTTAAGATCACGTGACCTCTGTCACCCAATCATCAGCGTGGTACCAAAGCATTCATCTTACCCGTAAAAGGGAACGAATTTCAAATATCCCGGGTCTAAAATCACGTGACAGCTGTCAACCAATCAGAATGAGGTATCAAAGCACTCATCTTACCCGTAAAAGGGAACAAATTTCAAAAATCCAGGGTGAGGGATTTTCCCCGCGGGTGACTCATGACGTCATACCACGTGACCTGGAAAGTTTGAATTTCCCGCGTGGGCGGGGCCTAACGTCACGTGACCTCTCTCAGCCAATCAGAATCGAGGTACCAAAGCATTCATCTTAGCCGTAAAAGGGAACGAATTTCAAAAATCCCGGTCGTAAAAGAGAGTGAGGATGAGTCATTCGCGCCAACGGGGGGGACTACTACTGAAAGGAAATTAACCGAAATGGGAGGCTCGTTTTTGATAAATATAGCCTACTTGTCATCTTTGTATAACGATAACTGGAGTTTGAGGAGACATAAATGCTACATTTTTTGCTTTTATATTTATATAACTTTCATGAAGAATATGGTTATTTTATATATGAATTTTATATTATAAGTATGTGGAAAATAATTTTAAATGATAGCCATTTATGTTTATTCTGTTCTAACAACAGTCAGATTTCAACATGCTTCAAACTTCCGTTCTATTGAAGATAGACACAAATATGCAGTGGACGAAATGGGAAGGGAAGTCCAAAGTTTATTTTAAAGAAACCCCCATGTCTTCACCTATCACGGTCCTTGAGTTAGAGGATGATATGTGAATGTGTTTCCTGGTCGCGAAAACAGAGCGTGAGGGTTAGTGAATGTAGCTTCGAAAAGTATAACATTTACCAATAGGACATAAGAACAGCACTTCCAGGAAAAACACACAAACAAATTAAAAGACAAAAGCGAAATGAAATGAACTGAAAAGCGCGTGTTTTCTTGGTGTAGGGCTGTACAGTCTGTGCTGACTGGTGAAAGTTGTCAATATTTGTTTTATTCTCGTTCTCGAAATTTTGTGTATAAGAATGGGTACCTTAAAGAAAGGCAAGCCGTTGCATTGTGATGCAGGAGACATTGTTTTTAATGTTTACAGCTTTTCTTGCAGTAAACAATAATAAATCTGACAGTGTTCATGAAACCCCCGAACAAACATGTGTCAATGAGAGATCCGTGTAGCGAACTGTGAAAGAGAAGGAATAAAGTCTGGACAACCCGTCGTAACATCCTGTAAAGCAAGGCCAAATACACAGAAAAGACAAACAAATTTAGATTCTTTCGATGAAGTAGTAGTTGTAGAACAATTCAAATCTCTATGCTGAAGGCATTGTCGCCACCTTAAATAAATTATTGTGCGAACTTAAGAAAAGCAATGACTTCAAAGGTTCTGAGTGGGCATTACAACAAATACTGCGCAAGTTGGGATTTAGGTTTAAAAGAAAATTCTATTGGAAATAGAAAACTGCTTTTTGAAAGGAAAGATATTGTCGTTAGACGACATAAATATAGGGTCTAATCTTATTTTTTCTTTGTGGTAACAATGCACATATTATGCTAGTATTATTCAAATACATTGTTATCTAAATTCTCTCTAGTTCGCTACCAGCATTATTTTAAACTGTAGTTACGACGTGACGTGCGAAGCGTTCAGTGCGCCATCTAAACACTATTTGTAAATAGTGTAAGTTGGTAGCCTTGCAACTGAGAGCGTCGACGTCACTGCCAAGATAGTTCCCGCCGACTGTAGTTGTATTATTTAATGTGTGAGTTGGCAACACTACTTGGAATGTAGTAGGGACCGCGGTGGCCCAATGGTAGACCGTTCCCCTCTTGTTTATGGGGTTCTTGGTTCAATCCCAGCTCGTGCCAAGTGAAGTTTGTGGTGGACAAACACCATGCAGCCCTACGTGGATTTTCTTGGGGTTTTCCCGTTTCTTCCCACTTTCTCCATTCGACCATTTCTCATCATGACCATCTCCCTTTAGCCTGGCCGGCATAACCGTGAGATCCAAAACTTAAAACTCGATTTCATTTTCGGCATTGAGTAGAAAGTGGAAACTGTGTGTTCATCATGTATACAAGAAATCTTCCTCAATGCACACTGCAGAAAGTGATCAAGTAAAGTCTTTGAAAATATGAAATAGTTATTGTCTTATAAACTTAGAAGCAAGGGCATAAATTACCCATCACTGCTTCTTTAAAAATTAAAAGAGGTAAGATTTAGATAATAAGATCAACGTTCCACTCTCCATAACACAAGCAAATATGGATAGCCAAACTGGTTAAGAAGTGGGTACTTTTATTTCATATAAAACTTTGAATAAACTCTTTCATGTATGTCCTCATTAAAGAAGTTATTTGATTAAAAATTTAAATTTTAAGGATGATATAAAACGCATTTAGACAATACATAAATTTTATGGCACAAGTCGGCAATATAATTAAAGGTCTTAAGTGCTGCCCTCTGTGAATCTCTTTTGTACTAGCTAAATTCTGCTTGATTTTACATTAAATATTATTACTGTTTCATGTTTTAAAATAAGCCCCTGAACACACAAAAGTAATTCACTCAAAATAGAGTAACATCCATGGAAGTGGTTCACCGACTTCGGATTTCCCCTCCCCCATGCTAACTTTGTAACTGGACAGTAATTTGTACATGGCCCCCATCAGGGGAGTGTGGGGCACTTGCCCCTAGAGGAAATTGTACCTCAGAATATCAAAAATCCAATAGAATTTTTACATTATTTACAGCAAACTATTTTTGAAACGTCGCTTATACTTGCCCCCCTTTGGAAACCGCAAGCCGCCCTTGATTTTGTAGACTTTCCTAAGACAATTCAGATTGCTGTTAGTCCGGGATCCACAGTACATGCCCGTAAAAATTTGTGGGTGCACGGAGTTTTATTGTTGCATCGTGTTCTTCGACCTATCGCTTTCTATTTTTCCTTGGGTAGACATCTCAATTATGGTCGCTTACCTCCACAGACGCCATTTTCCAATATGGCCGCCAAATAAGCAATCAACGTACATAACTAAGGAACCAAGTCATCTAGGAAAGTGATCTTGGTGTCGAATCATAGGTTTTCGGGGTCAGAGAATTCAAATATTACCTTACATTTGCGATATATTGAAGTCTTGTATATAATATAGCCAGGGGCGTACACAGGAATTTATTTCGGAGGAGGTCCAAAGCTGACACACCGATACCAAGTCATTTCAACTTAAGAGACTTTACAATAGGAGCTCTTGACAAGTTCGATTTTGAGGATATTCACCGCTCTCAGGTACATTTGAGAGCCATCGTACTGCCGTGTTCTTTTTCAACATAAAACATCAGAAGAGATCCACAGAAAACAAATATTTCTCAAACTGCACTGATGAACAGAACTTATAAACTTTTGCGTGAGCTACCGTGTCGAAAAAAAAATACTAAATCGAAGGAAGAGTACAACCAACCCTGCTCTTCCGAACAAGTTTAAAGTAGCTGAGGATGTTGGCATTCGTTCATTTGATGAGGCATCCACATGTGTTCTAAAAACTGAATTTGTTATTTCTCTTACTCGATGTGGTGCGTTTTCAGGCGACGCTCAGTTCGTATCACCAACGTGGAGAAATATACACTCTTTAATTTCATCCAAAGTTGTACCAATTAAACAAGTTGGGTTTCTGCCAGTTATTCCTTCCCCAGTTACCGATTATGCTACTGTGTGTACTGCCCTTAAAATCTTTGAATCTGTGAGACAACTATTGAGACAACCCAACCTTGCGGTCTTCTGCGACGAAGGAGTATTCTGTACAATTGTGTATAGTTCTAAGTAACCCAAAGGAATTTTATGACATATTGCGAATGCTTAGAATGTTTCATTCCACAAAAGTGGCTCTACAGTGTGGTGGAAAGTACCTCTTTGGTAGCGGTTTCGATGATGCTCTGGGTGAAACAGAGATCTTCAGAGTGAATTCAGTTAAGAGTGTACTAAATGGAAAATATTATGTTCGGGCGTTTCAAGGAATGTTAATTGTCTCTGAAGTACTCGAGAAAATGCGGGATGCTCTCTGGAGTAGTAACGAAAAGGAAGCATACAACAATATGCTTAAAGAAGTAAATCAGTTTCAACTGGCCTTGCAAAATAGAGAAGAAAAATGTAAATTACTCCATACCAACTGTTAGTTTCAAGTCAACAACTAAGACACTGCTATTTAAGATGTGTGAATGAATGTAACGAGAAATCAGAACTTTGCAGTTACCTCAACAATTTTCTTAACATTGAAGGACTCATCAAAATCTTTGTAACGTCTGATCGCGAAGAGACTGGAATTTACATGTTGAGACTGTTGAGTCATTAATCCCTATATTTCAGCAATTCAATTACTGAATTATTTACGTTATGAATCATGATACTTGGAATTAATGAAGCGCCTTGGAATAGATTGTCCTTACTTGCATGAAAAGATCTTGAATGGTCAGTTTGTAGTTTCTGGAAAGCCGGCACCATTACACGCAGTGGGCCCAGATATGAAACAATTCAACGAGCTCTAAAAAGTACGACAGGAATTGGACAAACGCGTAAAACTCAGTACGTCATTGAATGGCAACTGACCTATCACGAAGTTCTCGCCATTGCCAATGTTTGGAACCAGAGGTGCCCATCCCCCCCAAAGCTGATGGCGCACTCCACCCCCCAAAGTGATGCCACTTTTGAGCTGGTTTTCAGTTTACCGCAGGCCCTGGAAAATGTAATCGCACAAACAGAAAACTATACAAAATATTATCATTAATTCATTTATTATACATCATGTAGCAATTGAACAGCATTACTTATTAAGTGTCGTACATGGTATAAATAAGAAATAAGTAAATGCTCCCAGCAGAAAATGGGTAAATTACCTACACAAAGCGATAAACCGACCAGCCCATCCTTTCATATAGCAACTTGCGCGGTACTTCATTCATAGAGTTTCTAAGCAGGGGGTAGGGGGATTCATTCTCGAGATGTAAAAGAAAATCGCATCGTGTTCCAATGTTATTCTGACGACAGCAAAATTACTTATTCGACATTAGAGTAAAATTCTTCCCCAATTTTTTTCTGGATGGCACAACTTGCGCCATTCATCCCTTTGGTGGGCGGCCCTTCTCTCTTAAAACGAACCAACCTTTCCTTTCATACGGCTACTTGGGCGGTACTTCATTCATCGAGTATCGAAGCAGGAGGGTACGGGGGTTCACCCCGGAAAATTTTTGAAAATTAGCTTCTCAAAATCGTGTTTTAATGCTATTCCGACAGTAAAATTGCTAGTTCGAAAGTAGAGTAAAATTCCCCCCAAAATTTTTCTCAATGGCGCAGCTTGCGCCATACATCCCCCCTGTGGGCGGCCCTGTTTGGAACAATCTTATAAATGCACAGGTAGTGAGTCACACAGAAACAGTTCATCATGAATTAACAGGGAAGCAAAGTCAATCCTTTGCTTCAGTTCATAATAGCAGAAGGTAATCCATTCAGATTTGATGGTTCTTTTATTTTACACAACATTGTGGCGAAGGAAATTGTTTCTGAGGATGTGAGGGCGAAAATTTTAGGTGTATTAAGAGATACAAGGAGTAACAATGAGAACTTTAGGAAAGAGAGCTTCTTTACCAAAGAAAGGAAACTGACGGACAGAATTGAAAAAGTCTATGTCCCCACCTTCGAAACTCTTACCACAAACAACGTAACTGTGACACCTGCCATAATCAAATCAAGGGATTTTGCACAGATTCAGAAGAAAATCACATTGCAAATAAAAGAGGTTTGACAATGCAAGAAATACTCTCTCATGATCTCGTAAATTCAAGTTAGTTGTTTGAAGGTGATGCACTTTCGAGACCAACATAGTATGAGCAAGTATCGCATTTGGAGAAAAAATCGACAAGAGAGTAATTCATTTCATCCAAAATTTCAAACACGGACTACTGTAGTTGTTGATTTCATGTCGCAGATAAGAATGTTGAAAATGTCAGTATTTAATAACTTTGGAGAAGCAATAAACGCTGTTATTGAACGAACCACTAAAGTATGCCCAGCCAAAGAAATACGCTTTATTTTTGAAAATTATTGTGACAATTCACTCAAAGAAAGTAAGAGAGTACGTCAATCAGACACTACCGGATCTATTCATGTTGCTTGCCTTCAGTCTCAGACTCATATACCAATCCAAACTGAAATTTTGGAATGCCATTCAAAATAAAATAATGTTGCAAGCATTAGCAAAAAAATGATACTTGAAAAACCTTCGACAGACTTAATTCTTGTTACAAGCGGAATGGTAATAAATGACAGTGTCCTTCCTGCTACAGTACGCATAAAAAGAGACGTAATTAATATTGAAATGCTCACATCAAAGAGTGAAGAAGCCGACCAAAGAATTATACCTCACACATACTAGGCACTTGAACGAGGCGTGCAACGACTTTTCCAATGATACTGATGTGGCTATTTTGTTACTAAGATATTATGCAACCTTGAGTAGTAAAGGGTTGAAGCAATTGTAGGTAACGTTCGAGGTGGGAGAAAAGAATCGTTTCATTCCTATTCACCACTTATATGATACACTTAGAGACAAAATGAGTAGCTCGTCCTCAAGGCTCACATTCTCACTGGAAATGGCATTGTAAGTAAAGTGGGTACAACAATGCAGCACTGAATGCACAACCAACAAATTATCTTCTTCATTTTGCTGAAACAAGGAGTCTCTCAGCTGAAGACATGAGGAATGCAGAAACATATTTTACGAAAGTGTGGGCGAAATCGACTAAAGTAGAAACTTTTTGATGGTTTATGCTATGAAATTTATCGACTGAGCCCTAAACTCATCAGAGCTGCAACTCACTTCATCTACTATTCGAGGTCCCATTAAACGCGCGTATTTGGTCATCGGAGAATCTCTGTTGTCATTAGAAAAGGAACATATTACTGAAAGACCTGTGAAATTTGGATGGGAGGAAGTAGACGGTTTCCTGAGACCGAAAAAGTTTCCGATCTTTACCAGATGCTGTATTGCGAGTGTGTTCTTGCAAAACAAACAATTGTAAACAATATATATGTAAGAAATTTCAACTGTTGTGCAATGTACTGTCTTTGTTACAAACGCTGTGAAAATTCTCAGCTGTAAGTCACATGCATTTTGTTTCAGACTTATAAATTTGGACGCATATTAGGTAATCTTTAATCTTTATTTGCAAAAATAAACTACTTTTAGTGGTTTAAATAATAAGGTTGCTCAAATGTGAGGTATAGGATATGTGCGGGAAAGAATTAAATTGTAAAAGGATAACGCAGTGCTCTTTATGAAACCACTTCGTTTTATGTGTTGATATTGATATTTTATATTTTGACACAAAAATAGCATATATTAAACATGACAAAATAATAGTAGAGACTGTAAATATTGTGGTTGCCAAAATGTTGTGTATAATGTTGTTTATATGTGGGAAATATTGTAAGAATACTCAGTTGTTTAGCCACATCAGCACCTTTTCTAATGGTTCAATTTGTTTATATTAATGATATTTTGCACCATTAACAAATATTAATTCATAATGGTACTAATAGCACAATATTTGATTTACTGCTTTTACATATATTGTAAAGGTAAAGCCATTTTGTATATTAACTTTGTTTCCGAAATAAAGCCTTTTCAAAAAGACAAATTTTTAATTTCTTATAATTTTGTTCAAATCTATTCGAAATAGTCCAATCATGATGCTAGTATTAGACACTAAGGTGCATTCGATATGTCTCGTCCCGTACGTCTCATTTGCGTAATTATTATTTCAGAGGCCTTCAATGTTTGGTTGTTTTTAATGTTTGTGGTATTGTAGCGTCGTTAGTTTACAACACTGAACAATAAATGTGGTATTGTTTGTTTTCTTCTTAAATGTAGATTTGAAATTTGTAATAACCTGACGTAGTGACTTTTTTTTTAAAAAAATACAACTTTGTAATGGATTGGCAACACTGTTAATATGTTGGTATTGAAGAGTATGCCAAAATGTGTCTCTCTTTGTAGTGAACAAATACAATTGAAAACTTCTTTTGATTCGGTTTGTGGTTTTCGAGATATTCCCGTGGATGAATTAAAATGGTCCACCCTGTATATACATAGTGTATCTTTTGTCTGTAATATATAACATTCTTCAATATATAGCAATTTTATGGTAATATTTAGCTTCCTTGACCTCGAAAACCTATGGTTCGACGCCAAAATCACTTTCCTAGATGACTTAGTTTCTTAGTTATGCATGTTGGTTGCTTATTTGGCGGCCATATTGGAAAATGGCGTCTGTAGAGATAAGCGACCATAATTGAGATGTCTACCCAAGAAAAAGTAGACAACGATAGGTCGAAGAACACGATGCAACAGTGAAACTCCGTGCACCCACAAATTTTTACGGGCATTTACTGTGGATCCAGGACTATGTAGTCAGTGCCGGATTTAGGGTTCATGGGGCCCTAAGCAATTGAAAGTAAAGAGACCCTTTATATATATATATGGGGAGCGACAAAATGTAGGTATTTTGGGGATTTTATTATGTTATATAATACTTTTTGGACCTAATAGATATTTATATAAGTTTATTAACTTCATATTGATCAACTTACAATATTTTACAATTTTACAACATTTTCATTGAAAATTTCAACACATTGCAAAATTCTTTGAAACACAAAATACAGATTCATAATGTAGTCTTTATAAGAATTTTATAACATGAAATAAGGGGGGTCAATATATTATGCAAACCCACTAATAATTATACAGAGTAAGTCAAATTGATGGACTCGATTTCAGAAATGTACAGTTTGAAATCTAATACAGATATTACTGTGAGACATGTGCTTCGAAAGGTAAAATTTTAAAGTTTAGTTTACACGCAGTATTTACAGTTTCTACTCCTAAGAATTAGCAAGGAGCAATTATGGAAAATAGCCTTCAATGGAGGACAGAGATCCTTCTGTGTGCTTCATTATCATGCAATCAAATTTGTGATTGGTGTACACATGTCCTGACTCCATGTGATTTCTTCATGTGGGAATCGTGGGACGTAATACTAAAAGATTTCATTTCATTTTTTCCTCACGTGGGCCTCTGTAAAAGGTCGTTTTTTCGTACCACCACTTCCAACAACATTCAATGATCTGACAAGGAATGGACGTGAACCTGTCATACGGACATCCGAATCAAAACTTGTCCATTCGATAAACCTAACAAAGATATGTTCATTCTCAAAAAGTTAGGTGCCATGGACAATGGAGTAAGTCCCTGGGGCCCATTAACCCTCTTAGTATAAAGAAAATCGTAGATTCGCAGCGAAATAGCTATTGCATCAACACTGTTCATTAGAAAGTAATGGTTTATGGTTCATTCTCTTCAGTATGAAACAAGCTTTCCAGAGGTCCTAGGTCCTGGGTCCCATAACGCACTTGAACAGGGAAAATTTGGAGAATGTCGGGAAAATTCGAGCATAGTGATAGACGGAATAGATATGAGGGAAAACCTATATGTACCCTCATATAGGATACCGTACTTTCATAAAAAGTATCAATACTCATCCAGGCCTGTTTCTGATCTCCCACAAAACCAGACCTTTGGCATACTTTCTATGATGTCACGCGGTGGTCTAACATACGGGAAAATAACCATTAAAAATACAGTTTTTTTTCGCCGTTTGCAGAGAAAACTAGAAGAACAGTGATTGTTTCTTTATCAATTGCACGTCGGACTTCATAAACATTTTTCAAACCTTTCGATGCGATAACTTTACCAGTTTCGAGGCAAAGGCTAAAACTAGTTTCATCACCATTAAACAATCGGGTGGGATCTTGAAGAATATCGGATGCGTTAATGCTTTGGAGATACTCCTCGAGTTCTTTAAACCACTTCCGAATAAATTCTTCGGTGACTGTTGCTCTTGCCTTCGGGAACTCTGCAAACTAATTCTGGGTTTCCTTGTAAGAACAATTTAAACCATTTCTCTCCTAGACAGTCCTCTTTGAAAAGTTCCTTTCTATTGTCACTTTTTACAATATTGTATACTGTATTCAATATATCCATTTTATTTTGCCCAAATCCAACTTTGGCTATTTCAGTAATTCACTGAACAAGCTTATTTTCTTCTGGTAGTGTTAACATTGGATCTGGTCTCATTTTCCTTTTCTTTTCATGTACTCGACCATGAATCCTATCTTGCAATGTGTTGCAAGAAACATTGAATGTTCTGCTAGCTTCACGTATAGTCATTCCATTTTCTACAGCCCTCAGTGCATTGTAGATAGACTCTTCTAAGTAGTGGTGAATTGACTACCGTTTTCATTTGACCATTGTTTTCATTTCTGAACTTCCATTTTTCTTCCTTTTTCATTCATTTATATTTACTTACATGAAATGAGTAAGTAGGAACCTGGTTTTAGCAAATTTGGATATTGATATTTAAAATTGCAGTAAAATTACCAACAGGGCTGACTTTTGGCTCTCGAGGCACCAGTACTCGGCCTTTGCATTTCTACCAGGGCTGACTACTGGAAAAACAAAGATTTGTGAGTCATGCTGTGTATTATTAACAGAAGGGAAGTGAATACTTGGTCTGGGCATGTGATGGACGAAATTGCACACATATGCGATAATTCCAGTACTCAGCCCCGGGGGCTGACTATTAGAAAATAACTCGTTTCCCAATTCCAGTACTCGACCCCCCCCCCTGGTTCAAAATCTTCAAAAATATTTTTTTCTGTTTTCATTTCCTTAATATACGTATACAAATTAAAAAATAATAGGAATATTTATTATTTTTACATTAGATAACAAATACATACTTGTAACAAAAAGTCTCGTCTGTTATTTTTTACGTAGCAGATTCACGCATTACAACATAGCGTCTTCTTTGTCCACCTATTGCTGCGACACTAGGTGACATTTCGGTGTGACATGTGATCGGATGTGTACAGGATGAATGTCTAAAAACTATGCTTCATATTGATAAGGGTCAAAACGTAACGTGTTCTTATTTTTGTTTCGAAAATACGTAAGTGGCTGACTACCGGTGAGGATCTGACTAGTGGCACATTCACCCCATGATGCATTCTTATATGTATATACATAGTTAAATTACACGCGTTGTAAATGAACCTAAGAAACGTAAAAATAAATAGCAAAACGTAAAAAAAGATAATTGTCCAGGTAAGAAAATAAAGGTAGACCTACATTTTCGATTGGTAATTTCAGTTGAAAAGAAAACTTCGGATAGGATCAAAAGGAAAGGCTAAATCCAGGAAATTGTGCAGGCCTCCTGTTTATCTACACCTCACAAAGAGATTAGATCTTGCTTTCTAAAGTACTACCACCAATATTATCAGAAAATATTATAAATTTATTTGTTTTCATGAGAAGAGAACAGATCATATCTTTAAGGTACCATACTTCAAGAAATTCTGTGCTAGAGCAATCATAATTGTCTTAAGAACGTGTACAAATTACTGTCTAGTTAAAAGTTTAGCACGGGGAGGTTAGAACTGCACTCGGTTATCTATTTCCGTGGGTGTGACTCGATTCGGTATCAATTACCTTTATCAAATGTATTCTGGGGCTTATTTTAAAATTTGAATAAATAAAGTGTTAATAACATTTAAGGAATAATTTTCAAAGCCGAATTTAGCTAGTACAAAAAACGGTCACAGATGGAAGCACATTCAGCCTTTAACGATCTTACAGACGAGAACCACAAATTTATCTATTCTGTAAACCTGCTTTTTATCATCGTTCAAAATTTAAAGTTCTATTCATCTGGTTTCTTTCATGAGGACATACATGATTGAGTTTCATTCAAGTTTGATATGAAATAAAAATACCCAAAGCTCAAACTATTTGGCTGTAGATATTAGTTCGTGTTATGGGCAACCCGCCCGCAAAATTCTTCTCTGGGTTAGCCTAACCTGTCTTAAAGTAGTTATTGCACCTTCCGATGACGAAGTATAGCAATACGTATTTCTGAGATCGGTGCAAATACGCTTTTTACAGGGTGGACAAAAGGATTCTGCGCCTTTTGGAGGGTTCAAACCTGTATTTTTGTTTTCATCTCATCTCATCTCTTCTCAGCTGGTTTCGAGTATCCTCTATACATTTACATTCATCACTTTTGAAGGGCCACTGGCCCGATGCATAAACTACCACCTGTGGCCCCCCAGCCTAGGGATCAACGTAGGCGCACTAGGCGGGAATCGGATACCTCGGATAAGTCGGTTGATAAGCGTCCCCGTTCGGGGTCTGCTCCTGAGGCGGCCAATGTTAACACTGCTGATGACCAGGACTTGAGTATGGACATCCAACCTTCCACTAGCTCTGACCCTACACCAACTCAATCTCGCGATCAAATTTATAATTTCCTTCTGACAAACTTTGATACTAAATTCAAAAATTCGAAGCATATTTTTCAACAGCTTGTTAAATATGTGCCACGATTGGAGATAGCCGAGATTCGTTTCACAAACAATGGTGTCATTCTTAAGTCAAAGAACCCAGATTTTCATCGCCACGTTCGTAACAAGGCTTCCTTTGAGATCTTTGGCAAGAATGCAAATATTACTATCTTGCAACCCAAACGTCAGACGCAAGCTCCACCACCAAGAAAACCACCGCTATTATCTGTCGTCATCAAGGGTGTCGATCCCGAGATAACTGACTCAGAAGTAGAAGAAGAGCTTACTGCTGAAGGCGTCAAGATCCACAAATGTATTCGCATACGCAACAATACTGGTCCGACCTATCTAGTTAGAGTTCTGACAAACGAACAGCAAGCTATTGACCATTTATTACAATATGGGGCCTACATATTTAAACGCCGCCATAAAGTAGAACCATCTCGCACACCTCCACCCCTTCCGATTCGCTGTGAAAAGTGCCAGGTTTACAACCAGCATCAGACATCTAACTGTCCGAACACTTCTAAATGTGGTTACTGCGGCCAAAATCATTTGACTAAAGACTGTCCTAATGGAGCAGCGCCACCAAATTGCAACACCTGCCATGATGCGCATCCTACTTACAGCTATAAATGTAAGGCCAAACCTCAACCTGAACCCACTAAACCCGAACTGGTGGTGCCTTTACGTACACCAGATACACCAGTGCCTCCGCATAATTCTCTCAGAGAACCAGTTACAGTCGAAGACATGATTCGCTTCTTTAGTCTAGCTCTCCAGAATATACATCCTTTCTTACGGACTCACATAATTCACCAAGTTGTCTATGCAACAAAACTACTCTACAACCTAGATGTCAAAGCAACCTATTCCGGACAGACAGTACATTTTCAAATCTATCCACTCACAACCGAAGTTTAATTATCATATATCATGGATACGGGCTTCATTATTACGTTACTTTACCTCAATATACAGTCACTCTGTACCAGAAAAGACCTACTTACAGCTTTATTAAATGAGCACAAGGTTCATAGTTTTCTCCTGAACGAAACCTTCCTGACTCCCAAACAATCTGTTTATTTTCCTGGCTATCAATTCATACGCCACGATGGACCACCGGGCCAGCGAGCTAATGGGGGAACAGCTATCGGAACTAAACATAAGTTACCCAGCAAAACTATTAATCATAGATTCACTGAATCTTTACCGGAGCACAATATTGTCACCATTTATTTCAACTCCAGACCTATCACTGTAGCAACCATATATATCCGACCATATGTTCGTATACCCACTTCATTCTTCACTTACCTGGATAATAATTTCCGCTCCTATATCGTCATGGCTGACATTAACTATCATAGCAGAAGTGCTATCGAAAAACGCTCTTTTTCCGATTTCATTAACACTCACACGAACGGCGAAATTTGTCCACTGCCTAGAGCGACTCGTCCATCCTCTAATACAACTCCTGATGTGGTGATTGCCTCCTCTAGTATAGTACCATACCTTGATATCAGTGTCCTCGATTCTATTGGTAGCGACCATGATCCTATAAAGGTAGACATAAATTTTCCTAATCGATCAAAACCACCTCAGGAATTTCTCCGTTCCCGGCCAAATTTTGAGCGTGCTAATTGGCTAGACTATCGGCAGGATATACATGACACACTAGCAGATATTGAACTTCCATCTGACATTCCTACGTTTGACACCATTTTAGATCGCCTTACGCAAAGCATTCAAAACAGCGGTGCAAACCACATTCCTGTAACCACAGGTAATCTTTACCGCCCTAAACTACCACCTCATTATCTCTCACTCATATCTCTAGCTCGGAAAGCGTATAAGGAATACCTACACAGCCGTAACGATGTCGCACTGCGACTTCATCGTCAATACCTTCGTATGGTTCAAAATTACATCCGAGCATACAAAAAACGCAACTGGATAAAGACAGTTAACGCTTTAGCAGAGGAAAGTCATCCAACTAAGTATTGGAAACATTTCAATCGGCTAATAGGGAAAACCAGCACCACTCAGTATCCTCTACTAGACAAGAATACTGCTCTTACAACGGACTCTGCGAAAGCGGATGCCTTTGCGCATGTTCTTCAGACCACCTTTACACCAGAAACTTCTTTTCGAGATAGGTCGATACTTTACAGACGCATTGCCAGATATACCAACCCTCATAATGAATATCTTCAAATTACCGTCGCCAATACTCTGGATGACCAGCATCCTTTAACATCGCCAATAACGCCAGTGGATATTACAGACGTGATACGTCACAAGAAAAACACTGCGCCAGGGTTTGATGGTATAACCTACCGACATATTAAAGAAGGCCCTGCTATTTTGCTACATATTTTGGCAACGCTTTACAATTTTGTCCTCAGAACCGGCTACTATCCACCTACTTGGAAAGTCTCTAAAGTGCTAATGTTTCTGAAACCCCACAAAGATAAAACGGACCCAGTTTCTTATAGGCCAATTCAGCTCACGTCCACACTCGGCAAAATCTTTGAGCGCATCGTAGTCCGCAGACTTCATAGGCATTTGCTACTACATGATCTGTTACCTAAACACCAAGCTGGTTTCCGTCCTGAGCATAGTCTCCTTGATAACCTCTTACGACTTAGCACTATTCTTACGAACCATTATAATAAAACTGCACCCTCATGCCTACTTTTATTCGATCTTGAAAAGGCCTTTGATCGCGTGTGGCATAATGGTCTTGTGTATAAGTTACACTTCTTCAATCTTCCTGCCGCATATATACGTATGGTGTACCACTTTCTTACGAATCGTCTTGCATACATCTCCATCAACGACAGTTTATCTTTCCCTATTTTTCCTTACACCGGTGTTCCGCAAGGTTCAGCCTTATCGCCACTATTATATATCTTGTACGTCAGTGACCTGCCTGTCATGCCTGAGCCTATTTATACCTTCACATTCGCAGACGATACCGCACTGCTCGCATGTGGCAAAACTATGCACCAAATCAACATCTCTCTGCAAAAAGCCATAGATGCTTTTACCAACTGGTGCAGTAGATGGAAGTTGAAATTAAATTGTACTAAGACCCAGGCTCTCGTCATCATTCCACACAAGAGACGCAGTCGAGTGCGCCGCAATCCATCATTACTTAACATTAATGTAGACGGTGTACCCATCCACCCTAGCACTACTGCTAAATATCTGGGGGTAACCTTCGACGCCAAGTTATCTTGGAAACCTCATCTTCTTTCCATCAAGGAGAAAGCGCAAAATCGTTTAAATCTCCTGAAGCGGCTCGTCGGTACTACCTGGGGTTTGCATACAGATACTGTTCTAAAAACGTACAAGGCATTTCTTCGCCCATGTCTCACTCACGGTCACACTGCCTGGGTTAGTGCGAGTGATGATTTCTACGAGCGTCTACGTATTATAGAACGCCATGCTTTGCGTCTCGCATTTCGAATCAAATTACCCAGCCCGACACGTCTCTTATACGAACGACTAACATTCCCGCACATCACTCGACATCTGGAAGACCTTCGCTCTCGCTACATAGACAAGAAATGGAGAATACACCATCATACGCTTATGGACACCATACACATTGATAGTAGACTTTTTGCCTCACCTACATATTACTATCCTCCACTGCGACATCTCCTCTCCATCTATAGCCGGACGCATCCAGAGCACCCTGACCATCATTTCTTTGCTACCTATCATCCATCAGAATTCAATCCGCACATCTACCCATCGTCTGCACAGTGATTCCACCTAACAAGGGCTTCCCCCGTGTCTATCATCAGTGTTGAGTAGCCCCAACACAGAAGATAAGCTCATTTGTGAATACTAACTCTTCCCTGTGTACTGTGGCGTCCAAGCACTTCATCTCATCATTCGCTTCGCTCACTGAATAAACATCTCCTTCTAAAAATTCATCATCCTTACATGTGATCACTGTTATCTGCTATCTGTCCTCAATACTACATGTTAATATTTCATATTCATATCTGTGCTTCTAGTTTCTACTATCTATGTTTCACAACAACAATAATAATTCACCTGTGTATGAATAAAGTGACTTACTTTATTATTGTTGTTAAACCTCATAGCCCATATATGTGATAACTCATAACCAATGTCTATCACAATCACTCCCGAAGAGACGACGTTATCGTCTGCGGTAAAACACACTAAAAAAAAAAAAAAAAAAAAAAAAAAAAAAACCGCCCGAGTAGGTTAACATTGTATTATCATTCAGTTTCACTTTTATTTTTGAAGAAGCAGTAACGGGTAATTTATGCCCTTGCTTCCAAGTTTAAATGATAATAGCGGTTATTATAGTGGTGCGAATACTGATTCCTCTCCGATATTCCATTTCTTTGGATTCGTTAAGTTAGTGGAATCATAAAAAGTAACGACTACCTTCGTTACTTTGATTCCAAGGACAAAGAATGTTTTAAGGTAAGTGACTTTAAAAGAAAATAGCACCTAACTGTTATGCTTAATTAATTAAATCGTTGAAATATTAAAACGAAACATTGTATATGAATGTACAATCACGAACATTTTCTTAGTGTTGTACGAAAGGAAAATAACTAGAAACGTAAGAAGACAAATAACTTTCAGAAAAAAAAACAACACGATAATAAACAACAAGGACTTATTACGTACAAATTGTTTGTCACGTTCTTTAATCTCTCAAACGAGTATATAAGATTAAGAAATGGGAACATTATTATCTATCCGTCTCTCTTGCGTTTTCGATCCAACGTCGAGCGTCTTGCATTTGGATCTTGGATCTGGACACTTCCAAAGCTCAAATCATGACTGTCTTCAGTATGAGCTACATCGAGTTGAGAAAGAGACATCCGAATGTAAAATGTAAGTTTTAACCTTTTGAATATTTAGTCCCAGAAGAAGTAATTTCTTCAATGGCAGTCTTCTGCTAGGCCTCTTTGATAACAGCTCTTAAAGCCTATTTTTTTGTTGATTGTTAAATTTAATTATTGCTTGTTTTAAGACTATATTTGAGCTTATTGAATTTAAAGAATTACTGTTGATTGCAACAAGTCTGCATGTGTATAATAATGTTGTAAGTAATCGCTTGTAATAAATCTATATATTGAAATTCATTTCTTTCACATACACTACCTAAATAGTAACGAACTGTTATCAAGAGTAAAGATACTACCAGCATACATATTCATACCGTAGGATAATTCAAATCATTAAATTAAACATAACGTTCCTCTCCACCCTCTTTAGAGGGAGTGACTCCAGCGAGACGTGGAAAATAGTTGTTTTCATTCTTCCTTCAACACCAGAAGTAGAACTGCCGTAAGTTTGATAGGATTATTGTGATAAATAAAATAAAAGTTTGATAGAATTATTGTGAAAATAGCGGCTAAATATAATAAAGACTGAAGGGCTGTATTTCACTGTATTATAACATTTTTTCTTTAAATCGTAATGGTTATGAACATGAACTTGAAGTGAATTAACATAATATCCTTCGAAAGTAAGAAAATACCGCGTAAATAGAATGGAATTTGAGATAAAAAGAATGTAGAACGCAAAACTTTCTGGCCTCCACTACATATCAAGCCTTAGAAACAGCAACTACAAGCAGTGCGCGAACTGGAAAATACCGGGAATTCCTCTCCCGGAAAAATTGAAATGTCCGTAACTAAATGGAAATTGGGTTCTGTCCCAGGGCGCCGATCGTCTGGGGCCCTGGCCCCTAATATCTCATGTGGGCTCCCCTATTATATTTATGAATATACAGTATTTGGCATAATTTGAATGCAATTTCTCTTAAAATCCTCATAAATATACCTTCTGCATCTGAATGGGCCCCCACCAAATTTACAGAAAATGGGCACCCTTGGTTTTGTCCCTCCTAAATAAATTAATTTGCATACTGACTACAAATGACAAATTCAACAAGGTTGAAAAATTTAAGGTACCGGTACTTTCTGCGCAAGAATTGTAAGAGTGGCCCCGCATAGCGTAATCGCTAACACACCCTCGCCTTTGGTGCTAGAGGTTCCGGGTTCTATTCCCGGTTGGGACACTCCGTCGACAAAGTGTAGAATCTTTCTGAGATCACCCATCCTGATTGGATTTTCCTGGGTTTTCCATATAGGTCCTAGGCCGCTTCCTTCCTTACCTTTTCCTCAGTTAGTCGAGGTCGTCATTCATCATACGTGACGGGCTAACATGGCCATCCATGCCGAAAGCCCAGAAACCCAATTCCTTATCCTGTAATCCTAAAGATGAAACAGAATCTTTGAGAGACGGTAATACTACTTCGAATCTGATTACATTTTAACGTTTTTTTCTTTTGCCTTTGAGTTTATCAAGAATGAAAGCAAATACGGCAATGTGAATAACCAAAATCATAGATAATGGTGTTATGCACCAGAAAAGATGCATAAAAGCAACCATTAGCGTTCATATCTATAGACATTTGCAGTGTTACCACAAATTATGATTTAAAAAATCTATATGAAGAGAGTGACTAGAACAGTGAATTCAACACATTAAATGTAAATTGTATTGTGTTTGAGGTATTTTTAAATATTACATCTTCTCAATTCTAAGAATTGTACTTCAAAACGTTTTTGCATACTACAAATGAAATAAAAGTATTATTTGACAGAACTCAGCCTTATAAGGATTCAAATTGAATTGGAGCTGCTCAAAGTGGCATCGGATGGAAATCTTTTGTTTCTGCGAATATGAGCTATTGGGCTATCTGGTTCCTTAAGCCATAGCCGAAGAGGGGGCTAGCGTGTAGTTAGTCCTTTCTAAACATAACTTATATTTACATTACTACAGCTGATCAAACGTTAAAAATTGTTGATCATACCTGATCAAACGATTGACATAAAAGAAATTTATTTATTTATTTATTTATTTTTTGTGGGCGGCGGTGCTAACTACACGTAGGTATTTGCACCCTTACAAAGTCTCCAAAATTCTGTTTTTATATGCAAATGTGTAAGAAAGTCTGCCAGTGTAAATAGTTATAAATACATTTATAAACAATTTGTATATAACTAGAGAATAGAGGGCAGCACAATTTTCTCTATTACTTCGTTGTTTGTTCGCTTGTGTGGGTAAGCCGTGGATTCTGGATGTTAAAAGTTGTCAATCCGAGAGAAACGGGAGGGAAACAGTTTAGTTTTGCCTTCCTGTATACGAAGCGTGCATAAGGGATGAAGAGGAGAGAACACTCAACAAGCAGAAACAAGCAGAAACAAACAGAAGAATCAAACAAAGAAAGAAAGAAAGAAAGTGTTTTTTTAACGTATGCGCACTGTAATAGCCATATGCTTCCAGCGTGCTTTTTTGCCTACCGTTTCGTGTGAGTATTCGTTACTAAATCTTTTCAATCTCTCCCATGCAGATGTGAATTTATTTCAGGTATCATATGTCTAACTTTACGTCCAAATGCAAACGAATACTTTGAGTCCTTGGACTCCCAAGATTCTGAAATGAATCCGAGTCCTTTGAGTTGTTTTCAAGATTCGTTCCTTTAAGTACTCAAGAAGAGTCGTTACCTTGTAACGACTCCGCAAAAAACGACCCATCACTAATGGTTATATATTTTCAAAGATTTTAATTAATCACTTTCTGCGATGTACAGCGGGGAAGATTTCTTGTGTACATGGTGAACGGACAGCTTATACTTTCTACTCGATTCCGAAAATGAAATTAAATCTTCAAGTTTTACGTCTCATAAATATTCCAGCCAGGCTAAATGGAGACGGTGATGATGAGGAATGAATGAAATTGTGGAATGGAGAAAGTGGGAAGAAACGGGAAAACACCAATAAAATCCAAGTACACGGTGTTGGTCCACCACAGAGATAACTTGGCACGAGCTAGGATCGAACCAAGGACCCCATCCACGAGAGGCGAACAGTCTACCATTGAGCCACCGTGGTCCCCCTCGAATCCAGGTAGTGTTGCCAACTCATACGTTAAAAAATGTAACTCTAATTTCGTGATGGTATATTCCAATATCTATATTTATTGCGACGATTCCAGCAACAACTATCACCCACAAAAATTATTATACAGCAAAAGCAAATTTCTCCTACAACGTGAAGTTATTGGCATTAAGCTTTAGAATTTCACAAACTAGTAAACTTTGCTGATACACGTATGAACGAAAAGTTTTATTGAACGGGGGGCGAGGATCACTCATGAATGTGGAAAAGCTTTCTGGTTCCCGAGGTTTTAGCCAGCGAGATTTTGGGTGACGATGTTTCGGCCGCGAGATTTTGTCCGTATTCCATACTCACACCAACAACTGACCGATTCGCATTCAACTCACGGTGTGAAGGCAAATAGAACACAGACGTCCACAAAAAGCAAAAGAAATTTCTTGGTTACCTTATAGTTTATCTTCCTCTTTTGAATAGTTACTGTATGTTCTGTTTGTGTAACAAGTTTCAATTATATCACTGTCTGTATCACTTCCGAACATATCTCACAGACAAACACAGAATGTTTCAGAGCTACTTCGTGGTTAAGGGGTTAGCGAAGGCGCCTTTGGCGTGAAAGACCCAAGTTCGATTCACGGCGGGAACTCATGTGGTTCCAATTCCACGTTAATAAGTAGGTTCACTCTCACATAACGTCACTGTTGAAAGGGACGATAAACTCAAAATCAACTCAACTCAAGCGAATATTTCAGTCCTCGAAAAATGTATTACCATTTCCTGCCAACAACATTCGCTGCCTATGTTAACATTTACAGTTGAGATATCTCTTTGTTCGAATGTGAATTAACGTAGATCAGGATTTCTCAACCTGGGGTCGCGATTCCTAGGAGGATCGCGAAAGGGTTTCATGGGAATCGCGAAGATTAACCGAAAGAGATAAATGTAAGTAGAATCGAATACCGGAAAATATGATTAAATATTATTTTGAATTTTTTCTGCCAGATATATTTTTTATACATATTGTTAAGAACAATAAAAAAATCGGTCTACTAAACATTTTAACAATTTCAGAGTTGTCTAAAAATCAATTTAAACGAAAGAGGTACGATATTAAACTGATGAGAATTGTATATTGAAATAGCAGAAAAATACAAAACATGCATATTGAAATACAATTAAAATTCTAATCTAATTAGATACCTGAGCATGGTGTGATTTCACTAGTGCGGCAATGTCCGGTTCAATTTTAATGACCCACATTATTAAGTCATTTAAAATACTCAATAACTTTCTAAAGAACTGTCCAAGGTTTTTTAAAACCAAAATTTGAAATCAATTTATTCTTTTTTATCATATGACCTAAAATAAAGCGAGTTATGAAGTGTTAAAATTCTCAAACGTTCTACATTTTGAAACAGTATGACGGATCGGATTCGATATTTGTAATATGAATGAACTAACCAAATTTGGTTTTAATTTATTCGCTTTTAGTAAAAGTTACTCTATTCACTATATACAAGAAATGGGTTATACTATTATAGAAGAAGATGGATGTCGTGGGATCTCCGCAATGGGCATATTAGAAATCCCACACAAGCTTATTACAAACCAGAAATTATAAATAGGATGGCAAGAGGATGTGATAAAATGGGGGTCGTGATAGTAATTAGGTTGGGAACCAGTGGAATGGATCAATTTGCAGCTTTGAAACACTCTAATATTCTGAGAAAATTAGAGAAATATTTTTAAAAAAAGCTTTGCAAATTCCATATAGCATCTACAGTATATCTAAACCTCTTGTCACAATAACTTTTATCGGGAACTGGAGGATAACAGTGTATTTTCTTGATTCATAGGCTAATTGAAATGTTCCGGGTTCCAGTCCACTGGCAATCTCGATAGACCCAAATATCAAGATGGTAGACTTCAGCTCTTGGAAGACTTTATTTTGCTTCGTTTTTTATTGTTGGTATTGATTGTCAGTAATCACAAGTCTGCAAAATTAAACGTGTTTTCTGATGCCCAGCATGTGTTTGCTGATTCTTATTGATTTCGACATGCTGAGACCGAAAAATGACCTCCATTGCAATGCATCATGTAAGATTTTTAGGCAAATTAATAATTTCCTTAAAAATGCGTTAATTTTTTGTGTTTTGTGTATTTTTTACTTAGGGATGTATTGTCCCGCCCCTGATTATCGTAGAGGAATGAGTAATACCTTCTTTCAATCGTCCGAGACCACACCTTTAGAAAATATACGAATGTATTTAGTCAGATGTACCAGTAAGAAATTATGTACTGAAAACTGGGGAAAAGTGCCCTTATATATATAAGTAGAGCAGCCCATATTATGCTTTATTTTTGTTTAATTATGCTTTACTTTTTTCCAAATTATGCTTTATTGTTAATTTTATTGTTTTACATTAATCGTTTGTTATTTTTATTATTTGCTATACATTAAATATTCGGTTGGGGGGAAGAAAGAAAGCACGCGAGTTTTCAACTGATTCTTGTAGTTCTCGACGAGAGAAATCGATTACTGAGGAATTTTCAAAATGGACGCAGGCAAAAATGGAGAAAATTGCATTTTCATGAACCGGTTCAAAATGGGAAAGAAAAAGGGACCCTCGAGCTTTTTAACTGGTTCTTGTAGAGATCAACGAGAGAAATCGATTAGTGAAGGAATTTTTAAAATCGGTGCAGTCAAACATGGAGAACATCGCATTATTGCGCAGTGGTTCAAGTCACTTACTCAAAACAAACTAGGGACCGCGGTGGCTCAGTGGTAGAGCGTTCACCTCTGGTGCTTGGGGTCCCTGGTTCGATCCCGGCCCCCGCCAAGTGAACTTTGTGGTGGACAAACACCGTGTGCGTGGGTTTTCTCGGGGTTCTCCCGTTTCCTCCCACTTTCTTCATTCCACCATTTCATTCATTTCTCATTATCACCGTCTCCTTTAGCCTAACCGGCATAACCGTGGGACGTAAAACTCAAAGATTTCATTTCATTTCATTTTTCAAAACAAACTATGAAAATACCTGATAAAAGTGACGGTGGAATAAAACTACTTCAGAGAAAGCGTTATTATTCGATATTTTGCACAAGGGAAGGAAAGAGTTGCGACGTTATTTTTAGGAATGCGCACGAGACGAGTCGAGACAGGATTTTCCTGATAAAATTTGTGTCGAGACACAGCTCTTCCAAAAGAAAAATATATATTTTTCGAGTAGAGACATCACTTTTACAGCACATTTTCAAGACGAGACTGTCTCAAATCTTGTCTCGTGCTCATCCCTAGTTATTTTTTTTTAAATTTAGTAAGCACTCTTAGTCGGCTATGAAGCCGTTTCCGCTCCTAACGACGTGGTCGAGGTGCTTTTCGAGGAGCATTCCTCACACAAGCATGTACTCTTTTTCTAATTTAAAAAATGTTTTATACATTTCTTCTTCACAATCACACTACTTCCATACAAAACAACGAACAATTGCAGTGATTACTTTTTGCATGTTTAAATCACAAGTTGCTGTTTTGAACAATGGTTCAAAATGGCCTCCAGATAGTAATAGCCAAAGCGGTTCATGCAAGTTCTCATCTGGATTGAAAGACGTGAAGGCTGGAAAACTTCTCAGCATCGTTGCTATGTCTTGTTTATCGTTTCTTGCGTTTCTTATTTTTCTGAGCGTTACATGATTTGGACTATAACACCAAATAGCTCGATTTAACGACAGGGCTATCATGTGCATGTGTATGTTTCCACCCCAGGCATCCAAAGATGTGCTTTGGTGAAGTGTTGGCAGCCAATGACTTCAGGTTTTCACCGTGCGTTGTCTACACACCAAAGAATGTTTGAGGTGACTTGGACTCATGTGGCAAGAGTGGTGCCAGCTCCAAAAAATCTTAAAATTCGGTTAGGAATATTTTTTAAATTTTTTACCCCTACATTTCCTTCCATAATTTCTTTCCTGTTGGCAACACAGCAATCAAATTTAGGTCGTAAAATGTCTACGTTCTCCTTCTAAAAAACAAGGTATAAACCATATGAATCGAGTAAAGTCTTTGAGTTATAATTCATTAATTTGAAGTCTATGTAAACGCCTAAAATGCGCTGTCTCGAAAGGGATAAAGGAAATTGTATTGCATCGTTAAAACTGAAAATGAAAAAATAAATATAATACTGTTTTTAAGATAAAAAGTTAAACACCATAAAAGCTGTAATTGATGATAACTATAAAGACAATAAAGATAGGATTATGATATTCGTTCTACTATTTAACAGAAACCAAGAATAACTACAGCTCTGAGTTAATAAATGTAATAATACTATCAATAAAAATATCTCAGAAGACCTATGCTATACTCGTTTTCTACGCAGCCTGCCTCCCGTCATTGGCTAGGGGTTACTCTGGGGTACATTCCACGGACCCGTGTACTCCTGTTTCGCAGGAACGGGTTCAAACTGGTTTTACCCGCTCAGCGTTGCAATGTTTCAAAAAACAGAAAAATAACCCAATGCATGTGGTCCTGTTTCTCAGAATGAGAGATTTTATTTTTCACATAGGGTTTGTGGAAAATCTATACTGCACTGGAAGTGTACCGATATTTGTATTACATTTTGAGAAATTGGTTTCATTATTTGGAAGCTAATTGCATCGTAATACTCTAATCACATTTACAAATTCCAAGTAACAAACCAATTATTTCAAATTATTGAGAAAGTGAAGATGACTGGTATACTAGAAGAGGTTGCACGAGAAGTATTCGGGACGATTTTTTCCCTTCTCTCCTTTTGCAGATCGCAAAGCAAAAATCAGTCGTTGTACACATTTGTGCCTCAGCAAATCAAGATTGTTGCTTCTGATTTTGTGTGCCAGGATTTATGATTGACTGAAAAAGTGGCAATAAACAATACAAGAGTGACATTCCAACAAGGGACAATATGCTTTTGTTTCATTTTAACAAATTTGTATTGAGAAAGGTACAAGATATTGGGTTTGGATTCACTCTACAACAAAGTGGGGGGGAGGAAGCAAAGGGGTTATTTTTTATTACGATTTTGATTTGACATACCGTCTATCTAAATGTTGAAATACAGTGAGGGTATATACCTATTGCCTAAAATATTGCATTTCTATTTACGTAATGACTGAAAACCATTAGAGAGATTTTCTGTAGTTACGGAGGGAGGGACGTGGAGAGACTTTGATCTTTCGCCAACAACTTTCTGAAGAAAATAGAAAAAAAACTTTTTTGTTGAATTATAGAGAATTATACACGAAAATGCTCAAAAACCGAATGAGAATATTAACAGTTTCCTGCTTGAAAAACCCGGATTCCCCATTCGACTGTGAGATTCTCCAAACCCCAGAAGGTTCGCTCTCCAGCAAATTACCCCTAAATCCGCCCATGCTTAAAACGGCATTTATATGCATTAAGGCAAGAAGATACACACATACATAAGAAAGAAACAATTCAATACAGCGCATCAAAACATAAACTAGATAAACTTCTTTGAAAAGGTTTCATTTTAAAATAGGCCCGCAACCAGACGCAGAAGTTTGGGGGGGGGGGCATGAATAAGATAGGGGGGTAGCAAGTCATTAAAAATTCTCTTACAAATATCTAAATTTTGATTTTTGTATTAATAATAGCATTTTGTATTGTGGTCTGGAGTGGCCATGAAAAGTTTAGGTGGGACCAGGACCAACTCTAGTCGCGGGTTTATTTTAAAAACAAAAAGTAAGGAAAAGATAACAAAAATGTCAGTATTGTCAACTTTGAAATTATTTCTACATAAGTAAAATCTTTTTACGAACAAAGCTGTTCGTCAATTACTGTGTATAAAAAATGGATTTACTAAAAGTATTTAGCACATTCTTCCAGTGACGGTATGTCTTGATCGCTGAATAACCAGAGGCGGTATGGCATACCACTCATAGCATCTAACTTCGACCACTGCCTACAAGGCTGATAGTGACGTGAGGAAATGGGTAGTATTACTCCCTTTTGTTTCTCTTGAAGACATACATAATGAATTTGTATATGTATATACATAATTTAAATTATACGCGTTGTAAATGAACGTAAGCTACGTAAGAAATAAATAGCAAAACGTAAAAAAGATAATGGTCCAGGTAAGAAAATAAAGTTAGACCTACATCTTCAATTGGTAATTTCAGTTGAAAAGAAAACTTCGGATAGGATCAAAAAGAAAGGCTTATCCCAGGAAATTGTGCAGGCCTCCTGTTTATCTACACCTCACAAAGAGATTAGATCTTCCTTTTTAAAGTACTACCACCAATATTATCAGAAAATATTATAAATTTATTTGCTTTCATGAGAAGAGAACAGATCATATCTTTAAGGTACCATACTTCAAGAAATTCTGTGCTAGAGCAATCATAATTGTCTTAAGAACGTGTACAAATTACTGTCTAGTTAAAAAGTTAGCACGGGGAGGGGAGAATTGGACTCGGTGAACTATATTTGTGGGTGTGACTCGACTTTGTATCAATTACCTCTGTCAAATGTATTCCGGGGCTTATTTTAGAATATCAAGAAATAAAGTGACAATAACATTTAAGGAATAATTCTCAAAGCCGAATATAGCTAGTTCAAAAGAGGTTCACAGATGAAAGCACACTCAGCCTTAAACAATCTTGTAAACGCTAACCACGCGATGGGCCCAGAATACATCAAGTAAATGGAAAACTTAAGTTTCCAGTGGCGGAGATTGCGGGCTCACCACCGGTTCAGATAAAAACTCTGTCCCCGTTAAAAATGTCAATACATCCAATTTAGATGTGGTAACTTCTGTTTTCAGTGGCGAAGATTGCGAGGTCACCTCCGGCGATGTTGAGAACTCTGTCCCCGGCAAAGATAAAGACTGTGTGAAATTACTTTCATCTCTTGTACTAAGATACGAAGGTTTCGGTAAATCCATGTTCTAAAACCAATCTATAACTCCTTTCACTTAAAACATCGGGTATTTAATATGCTTAGTCCATCACGTGATATCCCATTCTACATCAAAGGGATTTCCACAGATATATTATCTTATACGTGTGTGATCTGCATATTTCATTTCTAAAGGCAATTTATATTCTGTTTGCCAAATTAGCATTTCTTAAACATTCTAAAAAACGGAAATCATTTATTATATGTCACATCCTCTTTCCATATAAAACGTCCGTACGATTCGTAATTCATAGCTGCATATATTATCATATTTCTTCTATCATTTACATATACTTCCTGGATCATTACATATGAGAGAAAAATATACGTTTCATTCAAATTGTCATACTATAAAAGGACCACCCGTAAATACAATTATTATATATAATTAAAAACTGTCAAATGTAGAGAATCTCCACGGAATATGAAATTTAAAGCTATTAGTCACTGTGGAGAAGTTCTACACTCATGAATATTCATGAGTGAGGAGAACTTTCCCAGAAACTACTGTGGACTGAAGCTCAGGTTCATTAGTCTCAAAGAGGCTCAGGCATCTTAGAGTCAGGCTCGTTGGAGCTCAAGCACGCTATCCACAATGAGGTTTCCTATAGCTCGATCTCGCTTCCAACTTGTTCATTAAGCTCGAGTTCATTATCATTAATGGAGCTCGAATGTTTTCATGCTTGCTTTCACTATCATTTGAGGAGCTCTTTGTACTATGTAAATGCTATGTAAATACGCTTTTAATGAAGCATAAGAGCAAATCTCTTTGTCAAAATCAAACCTCTGTTAATGTTGGACTTGAAGCTCATGAGTTTTATTCTGTTTCGACTTTTATGTTTCAATTGTACTTGTCAAAATACGTCTTAAGTATATATCTTAGTTGTGATGTCTTGTGCTTATTTAATTTAAAAAAATGCTAATAATTATGAAAATTAAGACTTTGTTCAATATTCATTCACAGTCAATTAGTTATAATTTCGCCATTTTTCGTTAATATTCAGAGGGAGACTACAGATATTGAAGAAATTTGCAATTGTAACAACTGTTCGAAGAATTTTTCTCCATTACAACTTTCTACTCTTTTATTATGCTCTGGGTAGGGGCGCCGAAATATTGTTTGCTTACATTTGAGAAATATCTAGAACCGATCAAAACAACACCGACAACGTTTGGAAGATGATTCCTTACACCAAGAGAAGACGAAAAGTATGGACCAACCTGGGTGCACAAATGCTTCCTTTCGGAGTTATAGGCTGGCGAAAACATGAAAATATGAACTTTGAAGTTCCATAGCTCCAAAGGTATGGGACCTACTGTAGTCGGATTAAGACTTCACTCAGGAACTAATATGCGCGCTATCCAAAAATACAATACACGTTTCAGAATCCTAAGGTACTCACACAACAATTTTTATGGAGGGAGTTTGGCTACGGGTATATAATGTGAAATACTCGCCAACTACCTCTATAAAACTTGTTACAAAAGTACCGCAGGATTCTAAAACATGAATATTTGGGTAGCACACATATTAGTTCCTAAGTGAAGTCTTGACCCGACTACAGTAGATCCCATAGTATTGAAGATATGGATCCTGAAAGTTCATATTTTCATGTTTTCTCTCAACCTATAACTCCGAAAGGAAGCGTTTGAGCACCCAGGTTAGTCTATACTTTTCGTCTTATCTTGGTGTCAGAAATCACCCCCCACACGTTGTCGGTGTTGTGTTCAAACATCCTGTACATGGCTTCTGCATCTCCCAAATTTACAGACAAATCGGTACCCTTGCTTCCAGGTGCAGGATCTCGTGTGACTTTGCTCACTTGTAAGGAATAAATTGGTTCCGCTAATCTTCTGTTAATTCTCAGTCGAATGTTGAAACTTCACTGGATCTGTATCAAAAACATGCAAACAACAAAACAAAAAATAAAAAAGGGAGAGATAAGAAACAGGTTCGTGAAATCTTCCTGAAAGTAAGACTTCCTCCTTCCAGCTGAAAATCATAATGGTGTAATTGGGGATTTTTCCTCCTTCAAGGAAAGGCATTTTTCGGGAACCAGAAAAGCTATTTCACATTCATGAGTGATCATCGCCCCCCATTCAATAAACCTTTTTGTTCATGCGTGTATCAGCAAAGTTTACTAGTTTGTGAAATTCTAAAGCCTAATGCCAATAACTTCACGTTGTAGGAGATATTTACGTTTGCTGTATAATAATTTTTGTGAGTGATAGTCGTTGCTGTAATCGTCGCAATAAATATAGATATTGGAATAGACCATCAGGAAATTAGAGTTACATTTTTTTACGTATGAGTTGGCAACACTACCTGGATTCGAGTAGGGACCACGGTGGCTCAATGGTAGACCGTTCTCCTCTGGCGCCTGGGGTCCTTGGTTCAATCCCAGCTCGTGCCAAGTGAACTTTGTAGTGGAGAAACACCGTGGTCCCTGGAATGGTGGATTCTCTTGAGATTTTCCCGTCTCTTCCCACTTTCTTCATTCCACCATTCCATTCATTTCTCAGTGTCTCTCCCTTCAACCTGGCCGGCATAAACGTGAGACGTAAAACTTCAAGATTTAATCCCTTTTTCGGAATCGAGTAGAAAGTAAAAGCTGTCTGTCCACCATGAACACAAGAAATCCCCACTGTACTTTGCAGAAAGTGATCAATTAAAATCTTTGAAACATATAAGCAAACCCTTATAATCATTTCAACTTCGAAGCAGTGATGCCAGTTTTGTAACAGCGAAATTCCCGTCCGAAACCATAAATTTCCCGATTAGATACAAAATTTCCCGTCAATTTCAGTAGATATAATTTACAATATCTATAGCAGGTCAAAATTTAAAGAAAAAATAGAATGTGCACCATTTTTACGATAAATATGGTGTTTTCTGTGGTTTGGAAGGTATGTTATGTTCAGCAAAGCAACACTTAATTAAATTGTATTAGCCTTAACACGATTCTGGTGTTGCTTGCACACCGCTTGTTCCTTGCCACAAAAATAAATAAGTAAAAGTTTAAAATGTTTTAAAATGCAGCAATAAGTAGGGTATTTTCCAATAGTTTATTTACATTAGCTTGATGTTTCAAGTGTTTTGTGTGTTCGTAATGTTCACTTTTACCCAGGGATAAAGTAGATCTCAGAAGGTAGGGGGACACATTACGTAAAGAAGTCTCCTGACCTATCTTTTCCCATTGTAATTTTTAGAAGCGTGTGACGCCACAGATATTTTCTGGAAGTGAGGAGACGACATGCACCTGCGTCCCCCATCACTTTTAGCCCTGTTTTACCTAGGGGTAAAAGCGGATCTGAAAAGGTGGGGGGACGGTAGGTAGGGGCATGACGTCACGCCGTTCCCCCTGCCTATCTTTGCCCATTGTAATTTTTTTTTAGGAATTGAAGGGACGCTGTATATATTTTTTCGAGGTGGGGGGACGGTTTCAACTCACATTCCCCGCACTTTTATCCCTGATTTACCAAGAAAGAGCTCAATGTTGCAGGCTGGGCTATTGTACGCCCAGAAAAGTTGAGAATGCCAGAATTTCCCGTTATCAGCATATTTTAAAGAAAAAAATCCGCCAACTGGTATCACTGCTTCGAAGCAAGGGCATAAACTGCCCATTATTGCTTCTTCAAAAATAAAATTCGATGTCCGGTATAAGAAGGACGAGAACAGCAGAGCAGCAGAGCAGAGCAGAGATTTCTTGGCGGTTTTTGTGGTTGCTTTAAGTACCGGGCTTGAGCCCTTGCCTTACATTTGTGTTGTTGACTGTCGTTTGGTTTTGCGTGCGTATTTGTTGTGAGAGAGGACGCAACTGTCGCGCTCCTCTTTTGCTGTTCCTATGTCAGGTTAGTGGTTGTGCGCTTTAGGGGTGCGGCATCTTGTAGGTTCGTCTTCTTGGGTTTGCCGTTCCTATGGTGGCTATGTGTTGGTGTGGCGAGGCTCTGATTGTCCTCCAGAAGTTGGCTGATCGGTGAATTCGGTAGTCTTGTAGAAATGGGAGTTCCAAATCTTCATGTATTTGCTCGAGGCGAGTGTCTCTCGAGTGTCCAGTGATGGCCCTGGCTACTCTGTTCTGGATGACTTATAGTTGTCTGAGGTGCGTGTTTGCTGCGTGTTGCCATGCAGGGTGGGCATACATCATGATGGGACGAATGCTCATCTGATATATATGGCGTTTGGTTTTCAGGGTGAGGGATGGGGAGAGGAGTAGCGGTAGCAAGGCTTGATGGCGTTGACTGGCTTTCTTGACGATGGAATGTATGTGGTGAGCAAATGTTAGCTTCCTGTCCAGTACTATTCCGAGATATTTGGCATCATCTCGATTCTGGAGGGGTGTTCCAGCCATGGTGATCCTGACGTGAACCCTTCTTCTGTTTCTTGTGAAGTTTACTACTGAGGTCTTCTGTTCGCTGACTTTGATCTTACACTCTTCAGACCATCGGTGGAGAAGTTCAGCGTGTCGGCTAAGGTATAGTTCAGCGTATCTGATGTTCCCATGGCTGGCAAAGATTGCCGTGTCGTCTGCGAATGTTGCTACCGCTGTGTTGGGGGTTGTGGGAATGTCCGCCGTGTACATGGCGTAGAGGGTTGGGGATAGGCAGGATCCTTGGGGGACTCCTGCTTGGATAGGTCTGGAGGGTGTTAGTTGTCCTGCATGGGCAACACGAAAGGTTCTTCCTTGTAGAATGGATTTGATGATTCTCAGAAGGTAGTGTGGAGTGCCCTGGAGCATCATCTTGTGAAAGAGGCCTTCGTGCCACACCTTGTCGAATGCTTTTTCTATGTCGAGAAAAAGCCCCAAGGTGTGGCCTCCCTCGTTGAATCTGTCACATATCTTCTCTACCACCCGTACCAGCTGCTGATCCGCGCACTGTCCTTTCCTGAAGCCGAACTGGTGGTCCGGGATGATGTCATGATCTTCGATGAACTGCTGAAGTCTGCTCTGCAGTACTCTTTCAAACACCTTGCTGGTATGCGAGAGCAGGCTGATAGGGCGGTAGTTGGCCGGGTTTGATCTTTTCTTTCCTGGTTTGGCCAGCATTATGACTTTTGCTTCTTTCCAGGCTTCTGGGTAGTGTCCGGTTCTCATAATGGCGTTGCACAGCTTACAGAGTAGGACCAGGGCCTTTCTCGGGAGGTGCTTCAGTGCTTGCGGCGTCACTCGGTCTTGACCTGGAGCCCGGTGTGCATTGATCCTCTTGATGATTGCTTGTATCTCCCGCGGTGTTGTGAGGGCTTCTGGAGGAGGTGGGTCTTCTGTTCGGGTGTGGTTGTAGGATCTATGTACTGCTGCAGTGGTGGTTGCTGGCGTGTTGGTAGCGTTGATCTGGAAGGTGGTTTCCAGGGTCTGGGCCTGTTCTTCCTGTTCGTGTATTATTCCTTGTGGAGTTTGAAGTGTGAGTGTTCTGGAGTTTGCTTCTGGTCTTGTGATGTTTTTCACTAACTTCCAGAATTGCCTGCTGGGTGCCTCTAGCTCCTGGAGGTGGAGGTTTCAGTTTCTGATTTTGATTCGAATGAGCCTTTTCCTGACCCTGGAAACTAGGTGGTTCCAAAGTGTTTTGAACTGGGGAATTCTGGTACGTTGCCACTGCTTCCGGGCCCAACGCTTCAGGTGGATCAAGGCTGAGGTGCGTCGTTCTTCTGGAGTGGTCTGGTGTGATGGATGAGTCGTTGTTGAGGTGGTTGAAGCGATGGCAAAGGCTGAGTTGATGGCTGTGGTGAGGGACGCAGTGGTGGCCTCTATGTCTTCAGTTGTTTCTATTATCCGGCGTGGATCTAACATGTCGCTGAGCAACAATCTGTAGTGGTCCCAGTCTGTTGTGCGTAGGGTTGAAAGGGTTCGAGTTGTGAAGTGGTAGCTGATTGCGATCGTTTGTAGAACGGGTAGATGATCCGAGTCGAGGCCGTGGATAACCTGGGGTACACCTAGGATTGCCAGGTTCGCTGTCAGTACCATGTCCAGTACATCAGGCATCCCGCCGTTTCTTGGATAATGCGTGGGTTCCGTTGGAGCCGTGGGAGTAAAATCTATTCTATTGAGGGCTTGATGTAGTATCCTTCCGTTTGCATTTGACACGTTGGAGTTCCACGCCGGATGTTTGCTATTGAGGTCTCCTCCTAGCAGAATCCGTTGTCCCAGTTGACGCAGAGCTTGTAGGTCCAATGGGTTGAGGTTATTGTAGTGTGGTTTGTAGGCTGATATTATTATGATCGGTCCATTTGCTGCGTGGAGGGTGATCCCTGTGGCTTCCAGCGATTGTAGGGGAGGGAGAGGGAGGGGGTCGTAGGGGATACTATTTTTGATTAGGATTGCGGTTCCTCCGAGGGGTCTGTCTGGGCGGGCGGTTCGGATGGTGGAGTAGTTGCGGATTTTAAGGGTTAGGTGTGGCTTGAGGTGGGTTTCTGACAATAGGGCTATGTCCACTTCTTCTCTGCAGAGAAAGTCCTCCAGGTTGGTTTTCTTCTTTTGGATTCCTTCTGCGTTCCAGTGCAGCACTTTGACTTGTCTGTTGATTCTTCTTTTAGTCAGGCCATCGTCAAGGATGGATGCAACAACCTCAAACATGACGGTGATTTTGCTCAGTGGGTCTGTCGTGTCTTTTACCTTTCGTAGTCCTACTCGCAGCTTTTCTAGCATCGAACGAAGATTAAGGCCCGAGAAGAGTTCTCGGATCTCTTTGAATGTGTCTGCCAATGATGGTTCTGTGCTTTTGTCCTCGGTGTCTTCTGCTCTGGATTGGGAGTTGTCCTTCTGGGTTTCCTTTTGCTTGGTGTCTTGGTTAGAGGGTCTCTTGTTTTTCTGGTTGGTGTTGTTTTGGTCTTCAGGCGTAACTGCTCCTGCGTAGGATGTAGTGTTGTTTCTTCTATGGCTGGGTTCAGGTTTTGAGGGAGGGTCTGACTTGGTTGGTGCTTGGGTTGGCTGTTTCCTCTTGGCTTTTGCCGCCTTGAGCGTGGGACAGCCCATGTAATTGGCGGGATGTTCGCCTCCGCAGTTGCAGCATTTGGCCGGAGTGTCCCTCGTTTATTTCGGACATTCTGTGGAGAGATGGGAGTCTTCGCATTTGATGCAGCGACGGGTCGCTCTGCACGTTTGCGTGGTGTGCCTACTCGTTGGCATCGGTAACATTGTAGTATTGACTGTCCCTTGTAGGGTTCCACTGTAGCTTAGGATGAACTTGAGGTCGTGTATCTTGCTGTTTATTGGGTCCTTGGGTAGAGTCACAAGGAATAGTGGAAACAGAGGCCTGTTACCGGAGGGGTCACTGCGTCCCCGCATCTGGACAACATTGGTTGGTGTGAACCCTTGGTCCTTCAGGTCCTGCAGTATGTCAACCGTTGGAGTGTCAAGTGGCATCTTTCGGTGCCTACTTTGATGGGACGCGTTTGCTTCGGAAGTTCTGTGGCAAATGATTGTCCGGTCTGGACGCAGAAGGCTTCCATCATTTCAAAGTCTCGCCAGGTGGTGCAATGGATCTTTATGTATGCGCTGGTTGCAGTATTTTAAAGGGGTCCTTGCAGTTTGCGATTAGCGTCTTTATGAATGTGTGCCTTTTCTTTACGCCGTATATGAATAGAGGAGGGATCTTCCTGCTTCGGACGGTGTCCTCCGTGTTTTCTTCTTCATAATCGGTGAGTGTTTGGATCGTTGAAGGCTCACTGTCCTGCCATCTATGAACCTCTTTTGCACTAACTATATTCGGCTTTGAGAATTATTCCTTAAATGTTATTATCACTTTATTTCTTCATATTTTAAAATAAGTCCCGGAATACATTTGATAAATGTAATTCATACAAAACCGAGTCACACCTACGGAAATAGTTCACCGAGTCCAGTTCTCCCCTCCCCGTGCTAAGCTTTTAACTAGGCAGTAATTTGTACAATTTCTTAAGACAATTATGATTGCTCTTGCACAGAATCGCTTGATGTACGGTACCTTAAAGATATGATCTGTTCTCTTCTCATGAAAACAAATAGATTTTTTAATATTTTCTGATAATATAGGTGCTAGTAGTTTAGAAAGGAAGTAATAATATCTTTGTGAGGCGTAGATAAACAGTAGGAGTGCCCAGGCCCGTGCTGGGATAATAATGCGGGCGGTGGACAAGTCTACTGAAAGGGCGCCCATACAAACTGATATATATATATATATATATATATATATATATATATATATATATATATATATATACGGAGAGAGAGAAAGAGGGGGGAAGAGAGACTGAAAGAAAGTATGGGTCTCATTTTATATCAAAATCATCACCAAATTTGTTTTAGTGTCAACGTAAATAGCTAATTTGTGGAAACCTCGAATCGAAATCCTGTTTACCAGAGAAAAACTTTTTAATTCCTGTAATAACATTTCTGTCAAATAGAAAGAAGCTAAATATACCAACAATTTAATATAGCTCTATAGCCTATGGACAAAGGAGGTTTAGTACCGCGTTTACCAAAGCTCTCCATTGATTTCTGTCCTTAGCCAATTGAACTCAGTTTCTCCTTTATATTCCAATCTCTGCTAGAACCATTTTAATATTGTTATACCATCTGCACCTCGGTCTTCCTAATTGTTGTTTTCCTATTCAGATTTCCAGTTAGAACTTCGAAAGCGTTTCTAATTTCTTCCATTCTGGCTACATGCCTGCCCACTTGAGCCTCCTAGATTTTGACCCTAACAATGTTTGGTAAACGTATAAATTATGCACTTTCTCGTTATGAAGTTTCCGCAATTCCCCTGGCTACATGACCTGCCCATTTGAGCTTCCTAGACTTGATGACCATAGCAATGTTTGGTAAACGTATAAATTATGGACTTCCTCGTTATGAAGTTTCTGCCACTCCCAATTCCCGTTCCTCTTGGGGTCCGAATATTGGTCTAAGAATCTTGTTTTCAAATACTTTCAGTCTGAGATTTTCCCTCAGAGTCAGTGATCATTTTTTGCAACCATGCAGCACAACATGCATGATTATAGTTTTATAATTTAAGCTACAAATTCCTCAACAGAATTCGTGACAACAAAAGATTTTCAACTGAATAATAACACGAAATCCCTCTTTTGAGTTGACATCAAATTTCGTAGTGATTATAATTTTGGTCTGTTAATAATAATCCTAGATATGTAAAGGTATTCACTTTGTCGAAAGTAAATATTATTTGGTATGTTAACGCATCCATAAAATACAGTACGATCCCGACAAACTTTCATGTATTTAGTTTTCTTAAGCATTTACTTCTAACCCCATTATCCCTGCAAGCGTTAATTAAGACTTCTGCATTCCTTTCTATTGTTCTATCATCCGCTATTAAATTTACATAATCAGCGTACGCCATAACTTGGTAAATACAATTCAGCTAAGGGCGTCATTTGAGGAGGTTAGGAGGGGGCAATTGCCCCACCCCAAGAGTTTGCGGATTACATATACTTTAATAGATTGTTTATTAATATACTAGTACAAAACGTGAAAGTCTATGTCGGTAGTGCTTTTGCCCCCCCCCCCCCCTAGAGCGAAGTCTGAAAGGACCCCTGAATTCAGCTTAAGGACCTGATTGCTGTTTTTGATTTTCCTTATAGTGTTCTCCAGAACAAAGTTAAATATAATGGCGAAAACGCATCTCCTTGTTTCAGGTCATTCTCGACGTGAAAGCTCGTAGACAAAATTTTCCTAGCCGGACTTTACTTTGGGATTCATTTAAACATCTTAATTAATCTACCTTTATCGGTATTCCAAATTCTGTAAGCATGTACAATGTTTTCCTTCTACCATAGTCTATGCCAGGATATTGCATTCCCATTTCTTTTCAAGTATTAGTCGAACGGTAAATATCTGGTCGATAGTTGATCGATTTTACCTAAATCCGTTCTGATAATCTCCAATAATTTCATCTGTGTATGGAGGATGGAAAATTTGGTGAGAAACAATGTTTTTATTCAATTTGGATTTCATTCGCTCTCTCTTTTATTTCTACTCAATGTAATAAAATAATTGTTTTTTTTTAGTCACGAATAATAAATAAATATTTTTTTCAGGAAACCGTAAAAAAATTAAGTGAAATTTCAAAGAAAATCAATCTTGTGTAGATAGGTTCTGTATACAAGGTCTTTAAATTAAATATAAATTAACCATGAAAAGTTTTGTTGCTTTTTCACTCACCACCTTCGAACATCGATATGTCACCTAACCTGGAAGATCAAAAATAGTCCCCATCAGCATCGACGACCTTCTGAAGCGTTCTGGAAGGCCATGGAATCCATCGCGGTAGAACTTGGGTGGGCCGTGAGACGAAGAAGGTATCAGGTGCATTTTGGACTTTTACTAGGGATTTGAACTGGCGTCCTCTAAGGTGGTTGCCCAAAAAACGGAACAGGTGATAATCGGACGGTGCAATACCCGGGTAGTATAGTGGTTGCAACATTGTTTCCCATCATAAGGCGGAGAATGGTGTCCTGAGTCATCCTACCACGTGGGACTTAGCGTTGTTATGTAAACGAGGACCCATTTGCAATTCAGAAGTGATGGCTCCAGAGTTTTGAGTTTTTCTTGAGCACAGCACAACTGCTGACACTACACAGTTGCATTGATACTCTGACCAGCTGGTAGCAGTTCCCGATGCAAGATGCTTCAAACATACAGAAGGACCTTCTTTTGGGACAGTGCTGGCTTTGGCTGTTTTGAAATCGGTTCATGGGATGCTAACCAATGATGACGGCGCCGTAGAGCTTCGTATAGGACTCACTTTTTATCACATGTCAGCACCGTGTCCAGAAATGGAACTGAAAAAAATAAACACAGGCTACTGCCACGTTGCCTTCTGGTCCGGAATCAAAACATGTGAGACCCATCGACCCAACTTGTAGTGCTTTCCAAGTTGATGGATGTGCTGCCGCATGGTTTCTCCACACACTGAATTGTAGTCCCAGTTCCTCTTTGTACATGTGTTGGTCTTCCGGCACGTGGTGTTTTCGGATGTTTCGTCATCGTCCTTAAACTTGTTAAACCATCTCTGCACTGTCCGCGTCGTCACGACACCCTCACCAAAGGCCTGGCATATCTTCTGTCCCGCTACAGCGGCGTTAGACCACCGTTTGAACCCGTTCAGCATACATGCTCTTATGACGCTCTGGGGATGTCCCATGTTCCCTCTGTCTTTACGCAAGTTCACGGTGTATCTGAATTCCCACAACCAGGTAAAATAGTATTTCGAATATACCCACACTAACAATTCACGTTCGCCTTATCTCCACTCGCATTCAACTCACGGTGTGTGGTCCAATTGAACACAGACCTCCACGAAAAGGGATAGAACTTTCTTGGTTACCTTTATAGTTATGCACAAAAGTATAGCGTTTGGTCCCGGGTAGTAGTTCTTGATTAAGCATAATAATAACTATCTTGAATATAGTTTATGGAGAAAATAATAATAATAATAATAATAATAATAATAATGTATACGCCGACTAAACAATAGTTTACTGTTTTGCGCATTTAATTAAACAGATAATGAGTTACTGAAAACAATAACAATTTATTTTGCATCTGGAATTTTGGACTGTATAAATTTGTATAGTTGCTGGAATTAATAAGTATTAGAATAAGAAAATCCAATACACAAACACTGAAGATCCCGCACACGAGGCTTTTGCAGGAAAGCACGACACAACACTGACAAAAGATGCAGGAGGCGGCCTAACGGTATTTTTGAAAAGAAAGACAAGAGACCGCCAGAGTAAGATACTACAAATATAAACCATATTGACCTGCAGAGACATCTCTACAGCAAAACTGACACTACATAAAACATATTTTGTTCCAAGTTTTGGAAATGCTCACAATAGGCTCAAACACTGAAAGAACACAAGCCTCCTTTTTTTAAATTAATTTTATGAAACAAACAGAGGGCAGAATGGCCCGAACATAGCCCCCACCTTGAAACGCTCTAGTTTCAAATAACACACGCACACAACGAATGATCGAGTTTCACACTGGAAATATACTAGAACGAAATAATAATAATAATGCGTAATAATTAAAAAAACAAAGAAACAAACACAAGACAAATATTCATATGCAATGATAAGACATGCTTGATGAGCGAGGTTGTAGCGTTTCGCATGACTTCGCTTTACTTTGAAGGGTTGAAAGGCAATGGAACCAGCTTCGCAATGGGCCGCTTCAACTCCCCGAAGGCAGTCTTTACAGTAACTGCTCGCACTAAGCCATCATTTCCTGGAAATATGCACTGAACACGTCCTAATCCCCATTGCTGGGGAGGAAGATGGGATTCCTTCTTTAGGCGCTTGATTTCGGTATGGAATTCTCTTTTCTGTACCTCATTTACCAAGTAGAAAATACTCTTTTCCACTGCTTCAAAAGTACAAGTCACCTGGCGTTTCTGCACCAGATTCCTGCAGTTGTAAACAAACCTGCGACACCAACCCACTACACGCTTCAATCTCACTAGGGAGGAGAAACGGTTCACGATGTCATTTTCAGGCTGCACACACATAACGGTGATACATTTTTTCTTTTCTTCCACTTCTGTAGTAAAGTCAGCGAAAGGATATGGAGGCTCTGGCATCATTGCTTCGCGCAACCACTCTGGACCGCTCCACCACAGGGATGTTCTAAGAGCTCGCTGGGCTTTACCCCCTTGACGCACAATCAGCTGCATTATCTTCACTCTTGGTATGTGACCATTGTGACGAAGGCAAAATTCCTTGTATTTTCGCTACCCGATTTGAAACGAAAGTTTTTCACTTATCAGGTGACTGGGCTAACCAGGCCAACACAACAGTGGAGTCAGTGAAGGCCCTTGTATCCTGAATGTTTACACTGATGGCACTTGCAACTGTTTTTAACAATTTGGCCAGAACAATGCGGCGCACAGTTCCAATCGGGGTAGGGAAACTGTTTTGATGGGAGCAACTTTGGTTTTTGCAGCGATGAGTCTCACGTCGGCATGACCGTTAAGACGCTTTGCTCGTAAATAGGCGACTGCAGAATAGGCCCGCTCACTAGCATCACAGAAGCCCATTAATTGACAGCTGACGGCGTCAGAGGGCACAATGCATCGTTCGACCTTCACTTCACGGAGCAAAAACAACTCATCGCAGTACTCTCGCCACGCTGTACTTATTTCAAAGGGGAGTGGGTCGTCCCAACCGAAACTTTCCTTACACAATGATTGTAACATCATCTTGGCCCTGATGGTTACTGGGGAGAGGAGGCCAAGGGGATCAAAAATCTTGGCGATCTCTGACAACACTTTTCGTTTTGTCCACACTGCAGGGGGAGAGGGAGGCACTACGTTGAACCCAAACTCGTCGCTAACAGGTGACCACTGTACTCCGAGGGTCTTGATGTTGTTATCGGTGTCAAAGTTGAATTGTAGGTCAATTTCACGCATATGGGGAGGAACAGCCTGGAGCACTTCCGGTTCGCTAGATAGCCACTTTCGAAGTTCGAAACCTCCTTCTCGCAAAAGTTGAATCAGCTGTTGTTGTAGCTCAATTGCTTCGCTCACACTAGCTGCACCTCCGAGGAAGTCATCCATGAAAAAATCTCTTCTCACCGCCTTCGCTGCTAAAGGATACTTCTACCCTTCTTCTTCAACTACCTGGAGCAAGCATCTGGTTACCAAAAAGCTAGCAGATGCAGTACCGTACGTCACTGTTAACAAACGGTAGTCTTCGATTTGAGCACTTGGAGAACCTCTCCACACAATTCTTTGGAAGTCGACGTCGTCCTTGTGCACTAACACTGCCCGGTACATTTTTGCAATATCCGCACATAAGGGAACACGATGCTCGCGAAAACGAACAAGAATCGGGAAAATATCGTCCTGCTACTTTGGCCCCACCATGAGCTTCTGATTCAGAGATACACCCGAAGTTGTTCTTGCACTCCCATCAAAGACCACTCGCACCTTCGTAGTGGAGCTGGTGGGCTTCAAAACAGCATGATGTGGTAGGTTACAACTAGTTTCAATTGGAACGTTTCTCTCGCTTGGGGGAATGAGTTCCATATGCCCTAACTGAATATATTCCCTCATGAAGCCGCGATATTGTTGCTGAAGGGAGGATTGTTTAGCTAACTTCCGTTCGGTATTTAATAGCCTCTTCACTGCGATTACACGTGATCTGCCTAATGGAGCTGTGTTACCCCTGAAAGGTAGTCTCACAACATAACTTCCGTGCTCGTCACGGTGGTGTGTAGCTACAAAATGTTCTTCACAGCTCCTTTCTTCCTTGGACAGGTGTTTTGTAAGTGGGAGCTCTTCTAACTCCCAAAACTGGCGAAGAGCTTCATCGATCTCGCAGGAAACTCGATGTGACGTCACCGCTAGCTTCCCACTTGTCGAACCTATATTGCCAGATAGCACCCAGCCGAGACTAGTTTCTAATGCGACAGGCGTCCCGGGTGGCCCCATACACTTCCCGCTCAACATAAGTGATGGAAACACGTCCGCTCCCAACTGAATGTCAATGGGGCCCACTACGTTGAAAGTGGGATCTGCTAATCTTAGGCCCTCTAAATGAGACCAGTTTGTAGCACTAGATCAGATGGGTAGATCAGATGTAACTTTCTGAACTAACACAGCACGAGTTTCAAAAGTTTCACTTGTTCCCCCGAATGACTGAAACTCCTGAAAGTCCACCATTGCACTCACTGTCGCCACTCCTGCTCCTGTAATCCCGGAAATCACAATACTGGATTTCTTTTTCTTCAGACCCAGCTTTTGTACACAGTTTTCGGTGACGAAACTAGATTCACTCGCGCAATCTAGCATCGCTCTGAAGGGGTAATACACACCATTATTTCCTCTTACTTTCACGATGGCAGTACATAATAACACCTGTGGTACACTTGCGTCCGCTATATTTGATTCACGCACTGGTGACTCAGCTCTCTCGTAGTGCAAGAGAGTATGATGTTTTTTTTAGCGCACTTGCGACACGTACTAGATGCGCACGTATCCTTTCTACACGATTTCCGAAGACAATTAAAACACAGTTTTTTCTCTTTCACCAGGGTGACACGATCAGACACTTTGAGTTTTGTGAACTCCGCACATTTGTAGAGGGGATGGATTGCACTGCATACGTCACATAATGTTTGACCACGTTCACTGGTGGTAACATGGGAGGAAGTTTGTTTTTTGTCGCCATTCTTCACTTGCTCACTACTTCCAGCGACGCGCGATTTCCCGCCGGCAGACACTGCGAGCGCGCGGGCTCTGTTATCGAGGAACTCTGCGAGCTGCTCAAATGATGGCTGTTCATTTGTTTTCAATGAAAGTTCCCACTGTCAACGACTTTCACTGTCCAGTTTATCCACGATATGATAAACCAAGATAACATCCCAGTGTTCGACTGGTTGCTCGAGCACCTTGAGGGACCGCGTGCACTCCATTGTGGTATCAATTAACTTACGTAGGGCGGCTGGCGATTCTTGTTGTATTACAGGTTGCGTAACTAAGCGCTTAATTGTCGCGTTCACTATTTCCCTCTTATTGTGATAACGTGCGTTTAAAATGTCCCACGCCTCTTTGTAGTTGCTGTCCGTGGTTTGCATCGCTTGAAGGAGTTGTGCTGGTTCCCCTTTCAAGGATGTTTTGAGGTACTGCAACTTTTGAGCACCTGAGAGATTTTTGTTATTGTGTACTGAAGCCACAAATAAATCGTGAAACGATAACCACTCATGGAGGTTTCCCGAAAACACTGGCAACTGAAACTGCGGTAGTCTTACGTCACTAGCAGGTTGCCTTTCAGACGAAGACGAAGGCTGAGCTCCTTTACTTCCCTACAACTGAAAATCCATCAATTGAACACACATCTGGACTATTCTCTTGTCCATTTCCGCTAACTCTTCTTCTTTTTCGAACTCCTCGTCTCCTGCTACTAACAAAATATCATCCAGCAGCTTTGAACATTCCTGTTGGAGTTCACTGAACATGGCTGCCGCTGCGGTAGCGTCCAACTCTGTGATGGCTTTTCTTCGCGCGTAATTTTTGACTTTAATGTTCTTTTCTTAATTTTTAGCGGCTCCATCTCTAAAACACTGCACTAGGTTCGTGAGGAAAAAAACACTCAATCACTAGTCTATTATTGTTCACAGCAACAGTTCACATAGGCACTAGTAATCCGGTTCGGAGGACCATGTATACGCCGACCAAACAATAGTTTATTGTTTTGCGCATTTAATTAAACAGATAATGAGTCACTGAAAACAATAACAATTTATTTTGCATCTGGAATTTTGGACTGTATAAATTTGTATAGTTGCTGGAATTAATAAGTATTAGAAGAAGAAAATCCAATACACAAACACTGAAGATCCCGCACACGAGGCTTTTGCAGGAAAGCACGACACAACACTGACAAAAGATGCAGGAGGCGGCCTAACGGTATTTTTGAAAAGAAAGACAAGAGACCGCCAGAGTAAGATACTACAAATATAAACCATATTGACCTGCAGAGACATCTCTACAGCAAAACTGACACTACATAAAACATATATTTTGTTCCAAGTTTTGGAAATGCTCACAATAGGCTCGAACACTGAAAAAACACAAGCCTCCTTTTTTAAATTAATTTTATGAAACAAACAGAGGGCAGAATGGCCCGAACAAATAATAATAATAATAATAATAATAATAATAATAATAATAATAATAATAATAATAATAACAAGAAGAAGAAGAAGAAGAAGAAGAAGAAGAAGAAGCGAAATAATGCTTTTAGTTTTCCAGAAGGAAACCAAAATTTTCCTTTCTTTCAGGCCTCAAAAACACTAGCAGCAACACATTTTTTGGCTTTGTACATTGTAGCTGGCCCCCCTCAAAAACGACGGGCCCTCCTACACAAACCAGCTGGATACACCCCTGGCTAGCCCATAGGCTGGCTACCCTGTAGATGGCTACATCCTCTTTGGGGGAAGCGGGTGCAAAGAAAACTATTTTGGATGTGGTAGAACTGGCGTTGGGCTATGGGGTGTTCCTTTATTATTAAAATCAGAATACTTCAGTTGGAAGGTCATTATGGGCTTTGCGTCCATAATCATTATTGAGGAAGGTAATACATTATACATGTATGAACATATTATTAATCATAAGTATGAATATCATATAAATACAAAAAATAACAATTATAATAACATTAAAGAATACAGGATAGGTTGATTAGAAATGTTATATAAGCAGAGATGGAATGAGGTGCAGATAACGTCACGACACATAGGAGATGATAGAAAGGACAAATGCAGATTATCTTCTGCCTAGGGGCGAAGCTAGGCGAATGAAGACGAGGGGAAGCCCTGTTAGAGACAGAGGTTGATCACTGCGCTTGATGCGATGGATATATATGCGGAAGATGAACATGCAATTGATGGTCCTGCAAGAGTTCTAAGTCGGGATGATTGGGCGGCAAGATATAACAATACAATGTAAACAGTAAATTTAGAGGGAGATGGTAATATCGAGGGCGTGTCGAAGAAAATACAAGGTGGTTAACAGGAGTGGCTGTTGCTGCATATAGCGGACAGTAATGAATTTGAGCCGAAGAGACTCGAGCTTATAAAGACAGTAAGAAAAGTAATGAGTGAATATAAGTGTCGAGTAGAGCTGGGAAGGGAAATGTGATGACCAATGCGGAAGGCATGGCGTTCAAAGGTGGCAAGTTTGTAGTAGTAGGAGACGGGAGCTGATGTCCAAGCCGTGAAACCGTATGTAAGGACGGGCCGGAGAAAAACTTTGTACGTGTTGAGGATAATTTTGAAGAAGATTCAGATGGTTGTAAACTTTGGTTTTAATGTATTAAGATGAAGTAGACAGGTGAGATGGTGGTCATAAACAATACCTAGGTAAGTGACTGTTCTAGATGGACGGATCGATGTACCTTGACCTGACAGAGAAAGAAGAGAAGGATTCCGGTGAATCTTGGAACGTTTGCGTGGTGGTAGAAATACTATGGCCCTTGTCTTGGAAGCATTAATGGCGAGGTGCCATTTGCAACACCATTGAGAGAAACGATTTATAGATTCCTGTAAGATGATGTTCATATGGCTGATGGTGCGACCAAGGGCAAGGAAGGCTGTATTATCTGCATATTGAAAAGGATACGCATCGTCCGGAAGAGAAGGGAAGTCGGAAACAAACAGTAAATAGAGCAGAGGGAACAGAGCTGAGCCTTGAGGTACGCCAGAGTTCAGGAAAACGAGACGTGATAGATGATTGTTGATATTAACATATGTGATACGGCAGGCCAAAAAGTGAAAAATAAAGCGTATGTAAGACATGGGGAATCTACATTTGATGAGTTTGAAAATGAGTGCGAGATGCCAGACTTTATCAAATGCTTTTTCTAGGTGGAATAGAAGAAGGCAGGATGGGCGGACTGAATTATAGTGGTTGGTAATGAGGGTAGTTAACGTTAAAGCTAATCGCTAATTGAATATGACGGGCGGAATCCAGCTTGAAAAGATTGTATGAGATGGTGGTCAAGGAGATATGGATGAAGTCTGTTGACAAGGATACGTTCAAGGATTTTGCTAAAAGTGGAAGTTAGTTGTATAGGTCGATATGAAGAGACGTCGCTGGGAGGTTTATTTGGTTTCAGAAACATGAGGGTTTTGGACGTTTTCCATCCAGCAGGAAAGAAGCCAGTTCTAAGAATACAGGTGTAAATAAATGCAAGGAGAAGAAGTAGAGAAATAGGACTTGCTTTAATATGGCGATGTGTGATGGAATCAAAGCCAGGAGCAGTTACGTTTATGTTGAACAACTGTTGTTATGTCAGTAACGGAGATGGGAGATGTGAGTTCATGAGACGGTAAAAGATGATTATGATTTGGTTGGAAGATAGGATTTGCACGGTTGATATTGTCGACTGGATGACCAAAAATGTGGGCATGAGGGGATGGTGTGAAATTGTCTTGCAGATAATCGGCAACCGCGTTTGCTTTATCTTGGTCAGAATGTACGTGGCTGTTGTTGATGATAGGGTATGACGTTTTGCTGTACTTGTCACAGAGTGCGTTAATACGTTTTCAATAACGTGAAGGGTGTGCAGTTTCAGCAAGGTTATTGCAAGTTTTGATCCATTGACGGCGTTTGTATGCTTGGATGTAATTTTTAACTGAACGTTGCAGCTGACGGTGAAGACGAAGAGCGTCGTGATTTTGTATTCTGACGTAGTCTCGATAAGCTTGTCGGGAGCGTTTGACTTAAGGAAGGCAATTCGGAGGTAATTTAGGCCGATATGGTTTTGAACTAGTAGCAGGGATATAGAGCTCTGATGCATGGGTAATTTCTGAAGTGATAGTTGCTACATGGTCGTAGAGCTCCTCTGATGTAGTAGGAGGGTGCAGATGTGCTATGGCAGTTGTAAGATAAGTTGGAAGATGGAGCATGATCACTGCCAAGGAGGTCGAGAAATGTAAGGGTGATGTGAGCATCAAACGTATTGGACGTGATAGCTACAACGGGTGTGGTATTTGTTATTGGCCTAATAGGAGCCGGAGAAATATGAAGAATGTCAGTGTAATGAGTGGTAATATGGTCGGAAAATTGTGTGCGTTCTCAAGGAGTGCGACTATGGTAGTTGATATCAGCGAGGATGATATAATGTTTATAATTATGAGAGATGTGACTGAAGAAAGCAAGAGGAATAGGGTGTCCGGGTCGAACCTAAATAGTGGCAAAGGTGATCATGATAGACCTGAAGTATAATGTAGAGATGAGATGTTCGGGGAGATGAGGAATGGAACAAATTTGTTGGCGATGAGGTATATGATTGCGAAAGCCGATCGCTACGCCGCCAGTTGCCCGTAATGCTGGTACTGTGTTGTCCTGACGTAGAAGCGTATAACGAGGAATTTTACAGTGAATGGTTTTCGTTAGAAACGTTTCATTAAATAAGAAAACTGATACATGTTCCTCAAGTAGAAGTGCTTTGAATAAAGTTTTGTTCGTTGGTAGAGAGCGAATATTAAAAAAAAGAAAGACTAAATCCATGATAAGCATATCTAAACGGCTGTTTGTTGTAGTGATGTGTAGAAATGGACATAGTTGTTTGTGTATGTTGCGTAAAAGTTGACATTCAAAACAGATTTAGGGCCCCAGTGAGTTGTTGGAGAATGTGAATACGCTGAAAGGATGGATGTTCTGTAAAGTGAGAGTTAGAAATTGAAGGAGTTGTTGAATGGTAACTGGGTCTGTATTTTGTTGGGCAGATCAGGTATTTTGTTGAAGGGTCTGGGATACGAAGTGGAACTTATAAACCTGGGTGTTGTTGGTCAGGTTGCAGTTTATTTTTGCGCCTTTAGCTGTAGGCCGGATATTGACCATGACAAGTTGGACATTCAGGTGGTCGTTGGAGATTCTGACAAGTGCGTGTTTGATGAGATCCTGCGCAATAGCCACAAACTGGTGGATTCTAGCAATGACGAGTACTGTGATCATTGTAAGTCTGGCAATTTTCGCATCACACAGGAAGAGGAGCAGGCGGGCGTAAGGGCTCGACTCTGTGCCGACGATGATATATGTAAGCTCCAGTAATAAGCAAGGAATCTATGGTATTTTGTGAGGAAGTAAGCATACGAACCATATATGTGGCACCATTATTGTTACGTATACGTATTGCTTTGTGAATGGTATGGCCAACGAGGTGAAGTTCCTCTTGAATTTCGTCATCAGAGTAGGATGGATAAACCCCACGGATGACGACAGACAGAAATGGCGGGCGTTTAGGGGATGGCGGTTGTTTCTGGCGTGCGGAAGAAAGAGATGACATCGTGGCATTCTTGCTAAATATTTCAAAGGAAGCTTTATTCCTAACTGTGGTGAGAAACTGCGGATCTGTGGATTTGAAGATGTAGCCATTTCGAGTTTTGATGACTTCTGTGATCGGTATACTTGGAAGATATTTCCGAATTTAGAGTGTTATGGACTTCTCATTGCTATACTTAGTGTCGTAGTGTTGTCGTAGAAATGAATGAAGTATGGGCTTATCAGAAGTTTTGTTGATAGGCGAATATTGAGGTTGATGGATCGCAGAAGAGCTCATGTCACCGGTTTCCATGTCAGAAGTTTCTGAAGCATTATCTTTGTTGGCTTGATGGCGAGGCTGTTTGATAGTGTCAGCATGGAGTTGCTGCTGTCTTGGAGACCTGGATTTAGTATAGATATTTGAAGCAGTGGATGCTGTTGAACTGCCCGATTGGGTTCTCTGCCTATTGCCCTTACTCTTCCGCTTGATCACCTTCGCGGTCGAAGCGGACGGAGAGACAAAGACAGGAGGTAAGTCACAGTGGCGTCCATCCACCAGACCCAGGATGAGCATCAGAATCTCCCATCGAAAAAAAACTGATGTGTGCTGGAAAACCGTGACGCTTGACAATGTAAAAATGAATGATTGAGTGGAAGTTGATGATAGTGATAGTAGGACAACCCGTTTAGATAGTTGTCCAGGGGGAGCAGGTCCCCTGCCTCGATCTGTAAAACCGGCTGCCCTTGGCTTGATCAGTCTGACAGACGGTTCGCGCAAAAGAGACAGAGAAAAAGCTCAGGAGCAGTAAAAGGAAGAATTTCGCAAAACTCGTCACTATTTACTCAGTGGCGCTTCAGAGAAACCTTCGGGGAAAGTATGCAGCAGAAAGACATCACCTTCCGACCATATCAGAAATAATTAGTTACTACTTGAGAGAATTTGCATTGGTATTTATTGTTTAATATGAGCAAAGCTCTGCGAAATATCTTTGGCACTTCTGCCAAGTAACGAATAATGTTCTATGTTTTCAGTAATCGGTTACAATAATATTGTTGTGAGCCTGTGAATCGTCTGACAACAGTAACACAGGCAAAAATTCTGCCATCGTATGTTCATATGTACTAAGACACAAGAATAACAGATAAAGAAAACAGATGGAAGCATAGCTATCTGTGTAACTGTTTTCAGATGATCCACTTGTTTACAACGATATTATTGTGAGCGATTACTAAAAACATAGAATATTACTCGTTACTTGGCAGAAGTGCCAAAGATATTTCTCAAAGCTTTGGTCATATTAAACGATAAATACCAATGCAAATTTTCTCAGGTAGTAACTAGTTATTTTTGATATCCTCGGAAGGCGATGTCTCTGTGCTGACACACCAGTTCCTACTACTCGCATTCTTCCTGCCGATGCAGTTAATACTCAGTCTTCACATCTCCAACCAGCTGATACTCATACACTACCTACACACGCACTCACCACTCCCATTGCAATAGAGGAGATTACTTCTGTCGTTCGGCGAAAACGTAATACCGCTCCAGGTTTTGATGGTATCACTTATCGCCATGTAAAAAAAGTCCCCATTCATTACTCACTCTTCTTTCATCAATCTATACCTTCATACTCCGCACTGGCTTTTATCCGCTAGACAGGAAAGGCTCCAAAACTCTGATGTTTCCCAAGCCGAATAAACCGCCGTCTGATATTTCATGCTACAGACCAATAGAGTTAACATCCACCTTCAGCAAGATCTTTGAAAGGATTATGGTTAAACGCCTACACCCATAGTTAGCCTCTCCAAACATAATCCCCACAATAAGGCTGGATTCCAACCTTCGTATTCCATAAACGACCATTACCAACCACTATAACTCTGTTCAACCATCTTGTCTCATTCTCTTTGATCTAGAGAAAGCCTTTGATAAAATTTGACTTATAGCTCTTCTCTACAAGCTTACCCAGCTGAAACTCCTTGTTACATATATCCGTCTCATCTACCATTTTCTCACCTGCCGTCTGTCATATGCAGTTATGATGCACTCTCTCACCCTATTTTTCTCACGTGTGGTGTACCACAAGTGTCAGCTTTATCGCCTCTGCTGTATATTCTATTTGTAGCCGATTTTCCAGAATTGCCTCAGAATATTCACCTGTTTCAGTATGCAGATGATACAGCTTTTCTTACTCTCTGCCGAACCATCCAACAGATCAATCTCTCTCTTCAGGAAGCCATTAATCGCTTCACACGCTGGTGTCGCCAGTGGAATCTGACAATCAATGCAGGCAAAACTCAAAGTATAAATTTCATACCGCCCCGACGACGATCCAAAGTTCATCGAAATCCATCTTTGCTTTCCTTAACAGTTAACGATACCCCATTCAATCTTCTAAAACAGTAACATATCTTGGAATAATTTTCCATCATCATCTCACTTGGAAACTCCATCTCAAATCTCTCAAGACCAAAGTCACAAATAGAGTAAGCCTGTTAAAACGCCTCACTGGTACTACCTGGGGACTATCTGCACATCTTGTACTGAATACTTACAAAGCGTTCCTTCGCCCAGTACTCATCTATGGGTTTCCTGCTTGGATCTCCGCTCCACTCTCCTATTATAAACAACTGGACATTTTCGAACGACATGCATTCCGTATTGCCTTCCGCATATCACTTCTTAGCCCTACTCGTGATCTGTACACTCGCATCTCCTTCCCGATTCTCAAATTTCACCTTGAAGCCCTCCGCTTCAAGCTTATTGCTGAACGTTATGTCAATCATCAGCCTCTTCTTCTTGAGACTATGCGCTACATCGTACTCCATCCATGTCGCTCTCGTTATTATCACACACCGTTACACCTCCTTTTTACACTATACTGTTACACACTCTTCTCTGATCATCCGGACCTTACCCTGCTCGAGGACTATCATTTGCACGATCATCTTCCGCATCTTTTCCCAACATATAGTGTACAGTTTCTATCTTTGTAACTAACAGGGCTCCCCATGTCATCATCAGCCTAGCGTCGCCCCTAGGCAGAAGGTAACTGCATTTGTTTTACTAACATCTCCCAAGTGTTGTGCCGTGCTTTGCACCTCACCTCGTCCCTCATGCCCATTATAATTCAGTCTTTATATTTATATTTATCATTACACTTTATTAACTCAGAACCTGTACTTTCCCATCTCTAAGACATTTCGTCATTTTTCTTTCTTCACATTTTCTGGTATTACTGATGTTTTGTTTTCATTCATATTATTATTTAATGTCTGATTAATATCTTATATGTTGTACCTTCATCCCACCTTTCAGAATGATTATGATCGCAAAGATCATAATGTCCCTATAGAATAATGAATAATAAAGAATAAATAAATAATAAATAACTTAACCCCACTTAGACTTGCCCAACGGACGGTCTTTAAATATGACAGATTCATTCTCCACCTCTGGCAAACGCGCGAGCAGTCGGTATACCTCTCTTCCTTCTGTCGTTGACGAACCTCCTGTGAGTCCCACGAAGGCGATGCCATGGAAGGGATCATCGAAGACACAGACAAACGCTAGAACCTCTAGCACACGAAGAGATTCTCATACTTGAGTTGCATCTATTGAATCTACAACCTCCGTCCGATCCAGGTCACGTCAGTCTAAAGACAGCTATGCTTCACGTGTTTAGGATTCATATCCAAAGAAAAAACATCACCAGGAAGATTCCGGTACTGATACTATGGATATAGGAGCATCAACATCGTCCAGCTCACCTACTTCGTCTACTTTTTCCATATTACTTCGTAATTACGACAGCAAGTTTTCCAACGAGAAGTTTGTCTCACTTCAATTACGGAAATATCTACCACGCGCTGTTCTCAAGGAAATAGTTCATACTTGGAATGGTTACATTCTCTAAACAGCAGACCCTGATCTTTACACCACCATTCTTAACAAAGTACCAATAGATACTTTTGGGGCCAACGCCGAGATCACAAGCCTTTCTGAATCAGCACGCAAACAACCACCTCCACCACGACAACCCTCACTTTTCTCTGTGGTTATCCGCGGCGTAGATCCCTCATACACAGATGATCAATTCATGAGGAACTGAAACTCGATGGCTACTCTGTTACTAAATTGCTTAGAATTCGTAACGACCGTGGGCCCACCTACATGGTCCGAATTCTTACTCCTCATCAGGAGACGATAGACGATCTACTTGCACATGGAGCATACATTTATAATCGAAAACATAGAGTCGAACCCTCGCGATCGTTAGCACCATTGCCAGTACGCTGTGAACGTTGTCAGGAATATAATACACATATCACATCTGAATGTGAAAATAATTCTAAGTGCGACTACTCTGCCGGATCCCATTCAACACGGCTCTGTACCAATTTTCACTAGCCAGCGAAGTGTTCCACATGTCCCGATAACCACCCACTTACAGTTATAAGTGTAACAAAACCGGAACCGGAACAAAACCGGAACCAACACCAGCCCATACAGCACCTGTAGCCCCTTCAACTCCTGTCCCCCTGAATCAAGTGCTCACCTTTTTTAGTCTGGCACTCCAAAATATTTACCCTTTCATAAGGCCATTCCCTACAACAAATTACTCTAGCAGCTAAATCAACATTTCATCTCAATTTCACAGCTACTTATTCTGGTAATACAGTTCACTTTCACACATCTCCAATCACTCACATCGGATAATCACTCTTTCGCTATGGCTTTAAACTTCCTGTACTTGAATATCCGATCACTCTCCACAAATAAATTCCTCTTTGAAATTGTCCTGATGGAGGAACATATCACAGTTTTTCTGCTAATCGAAACATTCTTGACAAAACAATTCTATGTCGCATACCAGTCTGCACCATCCTTAGGGCAGATAGTCACATTCCAGCACAACGAGTAAATGGAGTAGCAATTGGTTTCTCCCCGCATCTCCCGTATCGCTAACACCATTGTGCATTAATCTGTTACCTGAGCATCTCGTCACCACTGTATACTTCAAATCTCACAGCATCACGTTTGCAACCATTTACGTAGGTCCTGGTCACCCTCTTCCGACTCAGTTTGTACAGTATATTTCAAACGCATACCGTCACTATATCATCATGGCCGATTTTAATCTTCATAGTCACTCACAACTAATTCGTGTCAATTTTGCAGCTTTTAAAACTACGCACACATCTGGGATCATACATCCTCTCCCAAAGCCTACTCGACCCATTTCCAACACAACACCTGACATTGTCATCACCTCTGCTAATATCTTCACCCATAGTTACATTAATTTTCTCGATACAATAGGTAGTGATCACGCTCCTGTTCATCTTACGCTCCAGCTACAAGACACTACATCATATCGCTCACAGATGCTTTCTCGTACTTGTTATCGCTTCGATAAAGTAAACTGGACCGATTATAGCAGCTATTTGACTCAACATACGGCACATCTCACATCACCCACTACCGAAGATGAACTCTACGCTACAATGGATACTATTACCACTACCACCCAGGAAGCCAAAACTTTCTATTCCAACCAGTAAAAGCATTCCATATCAACCACGTCTACCACCACACTATCTGACTATGATACCCCACTCCCGCCAACTCTTCAGAGATTACCTTCGCACCGGAAACCCTGAAGCTTTACATCATCATAAACAACTGCAACGGACAGTGCACAACTACATCAAAGCGTACAAACTCAGATGCAGGGTTAAAACCTGCAATAACCTATCAAACATCAGTAATCGCACTAAGTACTGGAAAAGATTCAACGCTCTATGCGGCAAGTCCAGCAACACTCCCTATCCCATACTGATCGGAAACTTCGCTGCTCATACGGATACAGACACAGAAAATGTTTATGCCGATCACCTCCAGACATCTTCACCCCGCCAGCCTCTGAGGACCGGCCACACATTGCAGATAGAGTAAACCCATCTACTCCATTCTTACAACCTAGTCATCTACATGTTCTCAATCAAAATCAACCTGTTACCGCACCCATCACCGTCACGGAGATCACAGATACCAATGAAATACAGCACCAGGAGTCGATAATATAACGTATCGCCAGATCCGAGAATGTCCTTCTACATTACTACTTCTTCTTAAAAACATTTTCCCTTTCATTCTGCGTACTGGATACATCCCTATGTCTTGGAAGACTTCAAAAACGCTATTGTTTCCGAAACGACATAAACCACCTCATGAACTATCTTCTTACAGGCCGATTCAACTCACCACAACATTCAACAAGATTGTAGAGCGCATTCTTGATAACGCCTTCATAGTTATCTCTCACTAAGAAACATCCTACTTCTCAGTCAAGCAGGTTTCCGCCCTTCCTTTTCTATTGATGACCAAGTCTTACGCCTCACCAGCCTAATCAGCACAAACTATAATTCAGTGCACCCATCATGCCTCGTCCTCTTCGACTTGGAAAAAGCATTTGATAAAGTGCGGCATTTTGGACTAATTTACAAACTTATCAGGCTTCAGCTACCTACCGCATACATACGCCTCGTCTTTAACTTTCTCTCCCGCCGTCTTACATATGTAGCCATCCGAAATTGCCTATCTCACCCGATCTTCTTACTCTCAGGAGTCCCTCAAGGTTCTGCTCTCTCACCTCTACTGTACATTCTGTTTGTAGCTGACATGCCACGCCTTTCAGATTCCGTTCATGCCTTTCAGTATGCAGACGACACTGCTTTTCTCGCTCTGGGCACACCCATTCAACACATCAACCGCATCTTACCAACCGCCATAGATGACTTTTGCCGATGGTGGAGACACTGGAAACTTAAAATTAATGCTACTAAGACACAAGCCATAGTCTTCATCCCGAGGAAGAAAACATCTAAAGTACACAGAAATCGATGTTGTCTCTCCCTGCATGTCGATCAGGTTCCGTTGCAAGCTACCAGGACAGTAACCTACTTAGGCATCACTTTCGACAATCACCTTACATGGATACACCATCTGAAAACCATAACGACAAAGGCTAACAATAGACTAAATTTGCTTAAACGTCTCGTGGGTACAACGTGGGGCCTAACACCTTCTACTGTATTAAACACCTACAAGGTATTTCTGCACCCTACCTTAACGTATGGCTTCACAGCTTGGATCGCTGCTTCCGACCCTTTCTACAATAAACTACTTGTCCTTGAACGACACGGCTTCCCGATAGCTTTTCGCATAGCATTGCCTACCCCAACACGTGACGTCTATTCCCGTATCTCATTCCCAACGTTGCAATATCACCTCGAAGCACTCCGACTTACCTACTTCCGTAGCCGCTTTCAAGCTCACCATCTCCTTCTCTTTGACACAATGCAATACTTAGCATTACATCCCACATCTTCACGATATGTACACACTCCATTATCCCTTCTTTTCACACTATATCATTACACACTTCCACCCGATGATCCCTCACTTTTGCTTATCAATGATTACATTACTCATGTTCATCGTCCTCTTATATTCCCATCATTTCATGCACAGTGATTTCACTGTCTAACTTGGGTTCTCAACGTCTTTCATCATAGCCTAGAGTCCCCCGAGGTAAGAAGATAACCGCATTCGTCTGCTAACATTTAATCCCTTGTGTTGTCCTGTGCATCGCACCTCACTTCATCCTTCACTTCCATCAACATTAATTACCGACTCATATATTAAAAACATATATTTTCTCTTTTGTCTTTATTTCAAAATTTGTCTCTTTTCATACATGTTCTAATTGCCCTCTTATGTTTTTTATGTGTGTTTTTCCGTAACTATCATACATACTGTAAACCTCATTTTCATTATTTTTATTATTTTTTTCTGCAATTCATAACAACTGCATGACTGTATGTATTAACATGTATCACTGTATTTAATGTTTGTCAATTGTGCTCATTTCTTATCCACGCCAAATGTTAGGGAACGCAAAGTTCCTTAAATCCAGCAATTAAATGAATAAAGGTATACTCCAGCACTCAGACCATCCCCAGACCTTGAAATCTCAGTTCTCTCACACCACTTCCCTCAAACAGGGCGTAACCCTATAAAAGGTAGCTAGCCTGAGTTACCATTGTATAAAAAAAACTTTGTTTTTAATTGACACACCAGTAACACGCTAAAGTGATAGTCATTTTGTGTTATTTCAAAACTTCATTTTTGCTGTATAGTATATACATATAGAAATGCACCATGTATGTGTTCAAAAGAAACAAGAGGAAGTAATACTACCTATTTCCTCACATCACTATCAGCCTTGTAGGCAGTGATCGTAATTAGATCTGCCTCTGGTTATTCAGTGATCAAGACATACCGTCACTGGAAGTAGGTGCTAAATACTTTTAGTAAATCCATTTTTATACACAGTAATTGACGAACAGCTTTGCTCGTAAAAAGATTTAATTTAGGTAGAAATAATTTCAAAGATGACAACACCGACATTTTTGTTATATTTCCCTATTTTTTGTTTCTAAAATAGGCCCGTAACTAGAGGGGGGCCAGGAGGGCCTGGTCCCCCCTAAACTTTTCATGGCCTCTCCAGACCTCAATACAAAATGCTATTATTAATACAAAAATCAGAATTTAGATATTTGTAAGAGAATTTTTAATGACTCCCCCCCCCCATTTTATTCATGGTCCCTCAAACTTCTGCGTCTGGTTGCGGGCCTGTTTTAAAATGAAGCCTCTTCATAGAAGTTCATCTAGTTAATGTTTTGATGTCATATATTGAATTGTTTCTTTCTTATGTATGTGTGTATCTTCTTGCCTTAATGCATATAAATGCAGTGTTTTGAGCATGGGCGGATTTAGGGGTAATCAGCTGGAGAGCGAACCTTCTGGGGTCTGGAGTACCTCCAGTCGAGTGGGGAATCCGGGATATTTCCCACTGGAAACAGTTAATATTCTCATTCGGTTTTTGAGCAATTTCGTGTTTAATTCTCTATAATTCAACAAAAAAGGGTATTTTTCTATTTTATTCAGAAAGGTATTGGCGAAGGATCAAAGTCTCTCCATGCCCCTCCCCAGTAACTAGAGGAAAGCTCTCCAATGGTTTTCTGTCATTGTGTAAACAGAAATGCAATATTCTAGGCAGTAGGTATATACCCTCACTGTATTTCAACATTTAGATAGACGGTATGTCGACTCAAAATCGTGATAAAATATAACCCCTCCTCTTCACCCTCCCACACTTCGAACATTGTTGTAGAGTGAATCCAAACCCAATATCTTCTACCTTTCTCAATATAAATTTGGTAAAATGAAACAAAAGCATATTGTCCCTTGCTGGAATGTCTCTCTTGTATTGTTTATTGCCACTTTTTCAGTCAATCATAAATTCTGGCACACAAAATCAGAAGCAACAATCTTGATTTGCTGAGGCACAAATGTGTACAACGACTGATTTTTGTTTTGCGATTAGCAAAATGAGAGAGGGGAAAGAATCGTCCTAAATACTTCTCGTGCAACCCCTTCTAGTATACCAGTCATCTTCACTTCCTCAATAATTTGAAATAATTGAATTTTTACTTGGAATTTCTAAATGTGATTAGAGTATTACGATGGAATTAATTTCCAAACGATGGGACCAATTTCTCAAAATGTAATACAAATATCGGTACACTTCCGGTGCAGTATAGATTTTCCACAAAACCTATGTGAAAAATAAAATCTCTCAATTCTGAGAAACAGGACCACATGCATTGGGTTATTATTCTCTTTTCCGAAACATAGCACCAAAACCAGTTTGAACCCGTTTCTGCGAAACAGGGGTACACGGGTTCCTGGAATGGTCCCCAGAGTAATCCCTAGCCAAAGCCGGGAGGTAGGCTGCGTAGAAAACGAGTATAACAAGTAAACGAGAAAACGACGGGAAGCCCATTCAGATGCAGAAGGTATATTTATGATTATTTTAAAAGAAATTGCATTCAAATTATGCCAAATATTGTTCATTTATAAATATAGTTGGGGAGACAACATGAGGTCTTGGAGCTCAGGATCGGCGCCCTTGGACAGAACCTATTTCTAGTTAGTTAAGGAGATTTCAATTCTTCCGGAGGAGGAATTCCCCGGTATTCTCCAGTTCGCACACTACTTGTAGTTGCTGTTTGTAAAGGCTTGATATGTAGTGGAGACTAGAAAGCTTTGCGTTCTACATTTTTTTATCTCAAATTCCATTCTATTTTCGCGGTATTTTCTTACTTTCGAACGATATTATGTTATTTCACTTCAAATTTATGTTCATAACAAATACGATTTTAAAAAACGTTATAATACAGTGAAATACAGCACTTCACTCTTTATTTTATTTAGCCACTCCGCACTTATTCACAATAGTACTATCAAATTTATGGCAGTTCTACGTCGGATATTGAAGGAAAATGAAAACAACTATTTGCCACCGCTCGCTGGAGTCACTCCCTCTAAAGAGGACGGAGAGAAACGTTATGTTTAATTTAATGATTTGAATTATCCTTCGGTATGAATATGTATGATGGTAGTATCTTTACTCTTGATAACAGTTCATTACTATTTAGGTAGTGTATGTGACAGAAAAGAATTTCAATATATAGATTTATTACAAGAGATTACTTATAACATTATTATACACATGCAGACTTGTTGCAATCAACAGTAATTCTTTAAATTCAATAAGCTCAAATATAGTCTGCAAAAGAACCAATAATTAAATTTAACAATCAACAAAAATTAGGCTTTAAGAGCTGTTATCAAAGAGGCCTAGCAGGAGACTGCCATTGAAGAAATTACTTCTTCTGAGACTAAATATTCAAAAGGTTAAAACTTACATTTTACATTCGGATGTCTCTCTCTCAACTCGATGTAGCTTATACTGAAGACAATCATCGTTTGAGCTTCAGAAGTGTCCAGATCCAAGATCCAAATGGAAGACGCTCGACGTCAGATCGAAGACGCAAGAGAGACGGATAGATAATAATGTTCCTATTTTTCAATCTTATACACTCGTTTGAGAGACTAAAGAATGTGACAAACAACTTGTACGTAATAAGTCCTTGTGGTTTATTTTCGTATTGTTTTTTTTTTCTGAAAGTTATTTGTCTTCTGACGTTTCTAGTTATTTTCTTTTCGTACAACACTATTTAATATAACACGTTTTAATATTTCAACGATTTAATTAATTAAGCACAACAATTAGGTGCTATTTTCTTTTAAAGTCACTTACCTAAATATATTCTTTTGTTCTCGCCCGATGCAGAATTCTATTTTACTTCTTCATTAATCGTATGCTGCCGAAGATATACGAACTACTACGAAGCCAAACTGAATACACTGACGAAAACGAGGAACAAGCCTTTGAAAATGTGTTTGAGTACGGGTAATCAGAATTGAGGGAAAGAAACCCAAAAGGTAACTGAGTACAGGGATTCAGAGGGACAATGAGTCCTTGGAATCAAACGAAAATAGTCGTTTCTTTTTATGATTCCACTAACTCAACAAATTCAAAGAAATCGAATACCAGAAAGGAATCAGAATTCGCATCGCTATAATAACCCTTATTAGTGTTGTGTCGATCATGAACGATTCGATCATTATGAACGAATCATGGCGTGAATCAAATGAATTATGATTCTTGCTAGAAATGAATCGATTCTTCTAATGAATCATTTGTACTTTCCACTGAATTGCTTTCCGTGATCGAAATGAATTGAGAATCACAAAGTGCCAGCTTTTGTGAGAGAATTGGTAGGGTTGCTTCTGCAAATGCGCTTGCAGTTCACGGGGAATGGTAAAAGAAAGAAAACCGTACGCGCGTTTTTTCTTCCTGCTTTCGTAGATGGCGTGCGTTTTTTTTTTTTTTTTTTTTTCATCCTGCATGGCAGGGTTGCTTCTTGCGCAGAGAGGAAGCCGCGTTGTTAGAAGCAGATTACTTTCAAAATAAACTTTTCTTTTGCTTGCTGCTCGTCGTGAAGTACTGACAGTGTTGCTCAATTTGATATAATACGATTTCGTAGTTAGTTTCAACATACTCTTGATAATCGCTTATCTATTTTATCAAGATACTATACGTACATTGGATAAATATATTACCATCACTTTCAACTGCACTAGCCAAAAAAGGCAATTTTAATGTTTCATAATCAGCTCAAAGTACTATATTATATTCAATCTAAATACAATATTTACACAGAAAAGGTGCACTGTAAACTATTTGTACTGTACATAATGGATTTCACAAATGTATATACATGTATAGAAAGACGAACGCAGATTCTTTCTGGGAAGATAATGCATCTTTCAGTAGAAACACTTATCCACATGCAAAAAAGTTAGTGGCAAGGGCGCCGATTCTGGGGGGACCGGACCCCTGAATGCTTAAATGCATTTTTATGAATATTCAATATTCAGCATAACTTGAATTAGTCTTAAAATCCTTTAGACCCTTGTCTGCAACCAAACACACCTTAATGCGCCCCCCCCCCCCGCCCTAAGTTACAGAAAAATCGGTGCCCTTGTTTAGTGGCACATATTTTTCGCTTTACTACTATTGAAATGGACGTAGAGATACAAATGATTTTCTGAGCTTCCATGTAAACACGAGGATGTGGGCGACCCGGGATCGATTCCCGGCAAGAGCTCATGTGATTCGGATTCCATGTTAACCAGTAGGTCCACATCTCATATAGCCTCGCTGCTGAATGGGACGTTAAGCTCAAAATCAACTCAACTCAAATTTAACTAGCTAATGGTTTTCTCTTAAGAATATAGAAGAACAGTGATGATTTCAGGGGTAGGCGAGGAGAAAATACCCCGAGGCTAAGAATTATCCCCTGGGGCATTTCTCAGATTGGGTTGAATTGGGGTTACCAGTATTTTCGCAAATATAAGTTCATCTCTAGCTTATTGAAGTTGTATTGGCTCAATCTTAAAGCGTTCACCTCTGGTGGATGCGGTCCCTGATTTTCTCCTATTTACGCCAAATGGGCTTTATGGTGGACAAACACCATATGTGTGGGTTTTCTCTGAGTTCTCTCGTTTTCGCTCACTTCCTTCATTTCACCATTTCATTCATCCTCATCATCATCGTTTCCTTTAGTCTCGACGAAGATAACCATGGAACGTAAAAGTTTTTAACATTTCATTTCATTCCGCGTTTACTCAATGTCTCCCAGAGGGAAACCTTATAAAATGATCACAATAATATTAAGTATATGTTGATGTGTTAACTCCCTTTCTTCTCTAGCTCAAAAAAATTCAAAAAGATCATAATTTTTTGCCAGTCAAGAATAAAATAGAACATATTTTAGAATGTAATAGGATAAAATAGAAATTTTGCAGTTTAACATTCCACGTTTATGTCCATTAATCTAAGGAAAACGAATGATTAAGGCAAGTAAATGATTATGGAAGAGTATGTGGAATGAGAGTGTGGGAGGAAACGGGAGTACCCGACAAAACCCACCGACATCATGATGTACACCACAGACTTATTTAGCAGTGGATCAAACCAAGAACCCCACACACCGGAGGTAACAGCTTTATCAGTGAGCCACGGTGACCTCAGGATAGAATAGAATGGATTGCGAGATAACAATTTACTTTAATCATCTGCCTCTTCTTTAGCCTATAGTGCAAAACTGTAAGACGTAACAACAGAATAAAATTCATTAACATGATGTGTACTTTACAAAGTGTACATAACTTGGGGAAATAGTACGCACCAGAAATGAATATACTACTACGGACTCATTACATAGTACTTTTGTATTTAAAACCAAAAACATGAATGTAGCCTATCCATTGCACTTAGGACTCTATATTTTTCCCCATATTAATATGTACGACAATAAGAAGTTACAAATAAATTCTTAAAATTGCTAGTTTCCCGTGAAAATTTTATGGAGTATATTTCAACAAAGTACTTCCTCGAGAACTGAAATTGGCAGAAAAAACGTGGAGATTGCAACAGTGTTAGTTTTTGCCTCAAAAAATGAAATGAAATCTTTAAGGTTTACGTCCCACGGTTATGCCGGTTAGGCTAAAGAAGACGGTGATAATGAGAGATGAGTGAAATGGTGGAATGAAGAAAGTGGGAGGAAACGGGAGAACCCCGAGAAAACCCACGAGCACGATGTTTGTCCACCACAAAGTCCACTTGGCGGGGGCTGGGATCGAACCCGGGACCCCAATCACCAGAGGTGAACGCTCTACCACTGAGCCACCGCGCCCCCGTTTTTGCCTCAAGCCGTAATATCAAAACAAGATGCAAAAATAACAACAATGGGAGCAGAGCAACACCATATTATTGAAACTTCATAATAGCACTGAGCCACCTCTCACCCCAATGCAACGCTGGCCGTGTCATCTGGTGTACTTCCTTTCCTCACAAGGAATTTATTAAGTTGCGCAGAAAAGCAATGCAGTAACCCAAGCGATTCATATGATCGAATAATTCCCACTCAATTCATATGATCGAATAATTCATCTGCGCAAAATAGATGCGCGGAAACCTAACTGATTCAATGAGCGAATCATTCCCAACCAATTCATATGATCGAATAATTCATCTGCGCAAAATAGATGCGCGGAAACCCAACTGATTCAATGAGCGAATCATTCCCAACCAATTCACTTGCGCGAAGGGAATGCGCTGACAACCAATTCATATGAACGAATTAAATGATCGAATCATTTCAGTGAATCAGACTAAATGAATCGATTCTCCGAAATGAACCATTTTGCCCATCACTAACCCTTATTATCATTTAAGCTTGGAAGCAAGGGCATAAATTACCCATTACTGCTTCTTCAAAAATAAAATTCGATATACGGCTTATGCCTCTGATATTTATGCACGGGTTGCCCATAACACGAGCTAATATCAACAGCCAAAATATTTAAAATTTGGGTACTTTTATTTCATATCAAACTTGAACAAAACTCTTTCATGTATGTCCTCATTAAAGAAACCATTTGAACAGAAATTTAAATGTTGATCGGCGATAAAAAACAGGTTTACAGAATAGACAAATTTGTGTTTGTCATCTGAAAGATTGTTAAAGGCTCAATGTGCTACCATCTGTGAACCTCTTTTGTACTAGCTAAATTCGCCTTTGAGAATTATTCCTTAAATGTTATTAACACTTTATTTATTCAAATTAGCCCCGGAATACATTTGATAAAGGTAATTGATACAAAATCGAGTCGCACCCACGGAAATAGCTCACCGACTTCACTTCTTTCCTCGCCCTGCTAACTTTTTAACTAGACAGTAATTTGTACACGTTCTTAAGACTATTATGATTGCTCTAGCACAGAATTGCTTGAAGTACGGTACCTTAAAGATATGATCTGTTCTCTTCTCATGAAAACAAATAAATTTATAATATTTTCTTATAATATAGGTGGTAGTGCTTTAAAAAGGAAGATCTAATTTCTTTGTGAGGTGTAGATAAACAATAGGCGTGCACAATTTCTTGGGATAAGCCTTTCTTCATGAACCTATCCGAAGTTTTCTTTGCAACTGAAATTACCAATCGAAGATGTAGGTCTAACTTTATTTTCTTACCTAGACAATTATCTTTTTTACATATTGCTATTTATTTCTTACGTCGCTTAGGTTCATTTATAACATTTGTAATTTAAACTATGTATATACATATAGAAATGCAGCATGTATGTGTTCAAGAGAAACAAAAGGAAGTAATAGGGGAAGGTAGTCGAATTCTGTGCGGTGGATAATTCTGCACACACGTGTTTCTTGAACTTGGAGATCTTTACGACAGATTGGTTGCTGTTGCCACGAAGGAACCATTACTAGTAACTAACATTAAAGGAAAGAAGCCATTATGTCAAATGTTTAGGCTATAAGTGGCCATTGAAATTATTTCTTTCTTGTTGATGTTAAATTTTCTTCAAACAAATTAAGCGATACGTTCTATACTTTATATATTTCTAGGTAGTTACTTTTATGTTCCATTTATATTGTACAATAGACATTATAATCATGGCAATTCGTAGTGCTAATCAATATTTGATATGTCGTATTTTCATGTTTTTTTGTTAATTGGCGAAGTGGCGTTATTTTGCGCAGTGCGCAGAATTGCACCTCAAGAGTGTTTATGTTAATGACAAGCGTACGTAATAGATCCGCAAAATATCGTCACTCATTACAGATGCCGAAAAGAAGAGAAAGAACAACTACGAGAGGTGGTTATGCAGAGGAACAACTAAGAGAAGTTGTTGTTTCTGTTAAAAGTGGGTGTGCGATTCGAGAAGTTGGAAGATTTGTACGGAACAGCGGAATATGCTATTCGTCTAGGCATGAAAACTGGAAATACGGTGCTAGTCTAGGAAGGAAATCAGTGTTCTCGCGAGAACAAGAACGCGAATTTGTGGACAATGTGATTATCGTTGCAAATTTATTTTTTGCTATCACACCTACAGACCATTGGCGTTTGACGTACGAATTTCTGAAGCAAATCGAATTGCCCATAATTTTGATGGAAATACCAAAGTTGCTAGTATGGACTAGTTAAAACTGTTTCTATAAAGAAATCCACGAACAAAGCCTAATGAAACCTGAGGGAGTAAGTTTGAATGAGATAAAGGGATTCAATGAAGAAGCCGTGACACCAGGGCCGGCCTTAGGTGGTGCGGGGCCCGATTGAAAACATTTTGCGGGGCCCTAGGTTTACAACTAACTTGCACTATATATATATATATATATATATATATATATATATATATATATATATATATATATAGCATTCTCCCTGTTGGTCTCCATTCTCCCATTAGTGGTTAGTGCATGCGCCTGTGTTGTACATAGTCTCGAGCCCGATTCCTGGTGGGAGAGCACACACAATTTCATAATTACTCTCTTTTATAAATCTTTCATCTCCTAAAAACAAATCCTGGGACATAAAATAAAAATATATAACATTTTCATTTCATTTCAAAAGTTTAATAGAGATTTTGCAGTTAGAATAGATGGCAATTAAAAATGTGCGCTTAAATAGTGAGTGAAAGTTAATAGGCTAAACATTTACAAGGTACATTTCAATATAAAATTACAACTAGCAATATTAGTATATCATATCTGAAAAGGACAGTCATAATGATAATGATAATGATTAACTGCTGATAGGAGCAAATGAAATTTGAGATATAAAATAAAAGGTGTTTATGAAGATAAATTATGTTTTAATGCAAGAAATTCATATATGTGATACTATGTCATACTAAACATTACAAACACATCATTTACAAACTTATGTGTATATTGTTATTACGTATTCATATAGAGGGTGTTCCGGGAAAAGCTGACAAACTTCGGATATGTGTTCAGAACCTCAATTCAACAAAAAGTCTGAAACTTTAATTTTGTTGTTTTGAAACATTTTCTTGTATTGAGATCCTGAATACATGATAAGTTTGTCAGTTCATCCCTGGAACCCGATGTTTACTTATAAGCTTGATTAAGAAAAATGATTAACGGCAAAGACAGTTTCGAAATATTTTCCCGTTTCTATGTTGTGGAAACCTCTTTCAGGAGGCTCTAGCAGTAATCTCTCATCATGGATAGGTCCCATTTCCCTTTATAACTTTTTTCCATCTGCAAAATGTTGTGGTGAAAACTGTCACCCTGTTCATTACTTATAGCAGCTAATTTTTCAGAGAAATACCTCAAATAGAAATACAGACAGTAAATGAATTTTAAAATACATATTTCACTCTTGTGCCTCGCAATTGTTCAAGATTCTGTACCAGTATTTCATAATTTTCATCTCTTACAAGTTAACCTATCGATGTCGAAGTCTATTTTCTTGACCAAACATGGCAGAGAAGTGTGGGCTATCAAGAAACGAGCGTAAGCAAAATTTGAAATGCTTCCGTCCATAAAGATGGCCACAGTGGCCAAAAACCTATTTGATCAGAATATGCCATAACAATGTGTTTCAAGTTTGAAAATGTCATTTAATTTGTAAAACGGGTAAAGGGATAAAAAAAAAAACATACACATTTAACCGACATGGGGAGGATGTAGATATCTATTTGAGGGTATGTTTATCATTGTCATCATCTTGAAGTCGGCCATCTTGTATCTTGCTCGCCTTTTTAAATTGGAAGGAAGACATGTAAAATATCAAGTTGGACTAGAATTTTACGAGAAATACAATGGTGAAGTCTGTTTCCATAAATTTATATTTGTAAGACATAATGAAATGCATATTGATATGAATTCGTTGGTTCAAATATTTCTTAACAGCTCTATTTTTTTTCTGAAAAAAGAAATCAAGTCAGAAAATCTAATGTACGCTAGTGAGAATATCGTAGATAGCTATTTATGAAAGGTACACGTATAATCAGCTTGAAATCGTTTTCGATTGCAGACAAAATGAACCGACGATGAGACGATCACAAACCTTAAGAAACTGATGGAAGATGGATGACATATTTTCCATTGGATTATTCGAGTTAGAAGACAAACCTTCATAAGCAGCCGCCTGTTCAGTACGCACCAGTATACATTCGGTTTTCCTGACTTGCTTTTTTTCCGTCCTGACTTGATATATATCCACGAGAATTTTCGCAGGAGAGGGCAAAGTTCTAAATGTAGTCCAAAATGTAATATAGCTATAATAAGAGAAAGGATATGCAAAGAATTCGCACTGACGCTGATTTATTTGATACCATCTCAGTATTCACGGTAGTACCACATGACACAATCACAAAGAAAGCCATGAACTTTCATTTACTGGGGTGTTCAAAATAAAAGAGGGTGTGCACCCAGAATAATGATATACATTCTACAAAAACTCAAAGAAAACATTATTTTTACGCCCAGAGGTATAAGAAAATTTGGGATGTTAGGGGTGTGCAAAATACTCCCTAGGAATAATATCTATTTATACAACAGAAGTTGTAAACGTAAAAAAAAGAAAGAAAAAAGAAAGGAAAAAGAAAAGAAAAGAAACTACTGTAGCATTAAATTCAGAAAATATTTGCTTATGCCCGGAAACTTAATATAAAACTATTCACTTACTTGTTAGGGAGAGGCCATATCCTCCTTTGTGGAGTCCATGGTAGGGCTGTTCCGATAATCGAGTAATCGATAATAATTCGATAAAATTTCAAAACCGTTTCATCGATAAAGAATTTTAATTTTATCGAATTATCGAACTTTCGAGACTCCCGAAATGTTCGAGACTCTCGAAATGTTCGAGACTCCCGAAATGTTCGAGACTCCCGAAATGTTCGGGACTCCCGAAATGTTCGAGACTCCCGAAATGATCGAGACTCCTGAAATGTTCGACACTCCTGAAATGTTCGGGACTCTCGAAGTGTTCGAGGCACTCGAAATGTAAAAAGCATTAGACAACTTCGAGACACTCGAACTCTTCGAGAGTCTCGAATTGTTTGAAAGCAGCAAATACAGAAATATATCAATATGATCGCATTTGTCGAGTCGCTTGAATATTTTGAAAAGTTCGGGATTATCGGAGTGTTCGGAAGAAACAATGAATTCGAGGTTATCATAATTGTATATAATATGTATTACATATATGCATAGTGTTTATTTTAAAACTTCTCTCCTTAGCAATGAAGTGAAGGAAAAGTTTTTTCCCCACATATCTGTATAAGGTTTAAGCAGTCTGTCAGAAGAGAGAAAGAGGAAGAGAAAACATGCATCACCAGAATGGAATTGGAATCCAAGACACCATTAGTCTACTAATAGTCACTTTACCGATTTCCCCAATAACGGGGCATGCAGAAAAATAATTTTAATATGATTTCGAGGGTTTAATTTAAAGTTCTGTATAGAGATAGCTACTGATATAGGTAGAGGTAAGGAAAGTCGATAAGGCTGAAGACTTATCAAACTTCCGTTTCGAAAATTTACTCTCCGGCGCTCGAATGCCTTCGAGTATTTGAGATTGTCGTGAAACAAACCATGAGAATTTTGGGTGCGAAGCTCCCTATTACAGGCCATGCTATCTGTCTGTTTGCATGTGGCATCCGACGATAACTTTCGAACGGATTGTCCGATTTTGATGGAACTCATTTTAAAATGCTCTCGTTTGCTTTCGCCAGACACCTATTGTTTTGGTGGCCATACCACAAGGGGATTTTTCCCGAATAAGTATTTGTTCTTACTTTGGGCGTAGGCGTGTGAAAGCTACGATAACTTTCGAATGAATAGTCCGATTTTAAAGAGGATTGGTCTGAATTCATATGTCAGGTATCTGTTGCTCTTGGTTACTTGACGATATTTGATTTTGTGCATAAGATGCCGTGCGGCTCTGGACATTACCAACCTCAGATTCAATGCGTACCTGGGAGGGGGGGATGCGGCAGAAGCGTGGTGCCGACAACACCACATTCATCTACGACTGAGGGCACACTCCCTACAGGCCCTCATGGCATGGTGCTATGCACAAGGGAGAACTTTACATATGACAGAACGAAGACTAAAGGAAAATGAAATGAAGTGAAATCTTCCAGTTTAATGACCTACTATTATGTCTGTTAGGCTAAGGGAGAAGTATGATTAAGGCAAGTGAATTATGATGGAATAATTGGTGGAATGGGAATGTGGAAGGAAACGGGAGTACGCCGAGAAAACTCACGGACACGATGTTGTCCACCACAAACTTACTTGGTCGGGGATCGAACCAGGGAGGGACAAAAGGGATGAAGGGGAAAGGGGAGAAAAAAACATCCTCTGACTTACATTTCGATGGCTCTGATTCAATTTCCATATCAAATTAAAATAACTTCCGATCACTTCTTAAGGAAAAATAGAAAACATTATTTTCTCAAGAGTTCTCTCAGCTGCTACGTATATTATTGCAAACAGACTTTCAAAGAAAGATGGTCGTGCAATTACTTGCTTTGCAGTTGTTGAAAGAAATATTAGACCCTATCTCTCCTGTCGTGTCCTGCATACAATAGACTACTTATCACTGTTTCTTTCTTTTCCGAAACAAGAAGCCAATGTCTTTGAAATCGATTGCGATTACATTGCACTTCGGTTGTAGTCATATTTTTCTATGGAAAACAAGGTTATACTGCTAATTCAAGCTGAAACGGTGCTGGAAAGTGTGTTTAAGTTACTATAGTGAAAATGTCAGCAAAAAGATCATGTGGGATATTCGTATCATTCTGAAACTTGGATATTTGGATAGGGCACATACTAGTTCCTAAATAAAATCTTGACCGGACTACGGTAGATCCTATAGTATTGGAGCTATGAACATATAAAGTTCATTTATTCATGTTTTCGGCAGCCTATAACTCCAAAAGGAAGCATTTGTGCACCAAGGTTGGTCTATACTTTTTGTTTTATCTTGGTCTCAGGATAGGGTTGCCATATTTTGAAATTAGAAAAGCGGGGAATTCTAAACCGTAAGTACTGATGTGAATTTGTGTATTAGAAATACTGACGATCCTTCTGACCATTTTTAGTGTTTTCTTTGTTAAGTGACACTTCCAATGTACTATTCTAACAAAACTAAAGTAAAGAAAATTTGGTTTTTGCCTTTAATGTTTTATTAAGTTCAACAAATGTGAGTCTCAAATTGTAAAGTAAGTATTAAATAAGTATTACAGTAAAATATCTCTAATAAGGATTTTTGTAAGACAAGTTTAAAAAAAACAAAAGCAAGCGATATATGGCAGATGTTCATACGGTTTTCTCTCTAAGAAATACAAAATAATTTCTAAACTTTTATCGTAAGAAAGCTAAAACATATTTAGGAGTCTTGGTCCATCTCTTATAAAATTTCTTATCATTTTCAAAGATTTCTACTTGAAGTCATACTAACATACGAAAATACCATAGTTTCACAATATATGAAATCTATTATATAAAAGAGAACGCACAAATCCTTTGTTAGCTCATCACGCTAATACGGCTGAACCAATTTCTTTCATTTTTGGGGGGTTATTAGGATTTGGACCCTAGATGGTTTTTATCATATCACTTTAATTTTTAATTACCAGTGTCTTGAGATAATTGACCATTCAAGTGTCCATAACGTACAAATCCTTTGTTAGTTCATCATAGGTATAAAAATAAACGTATTTATATGCAACCCGCATGACCGTGTCACTCGGCGGGTTAACATAAATGACAGGCGATATAATGTTAACATTTACTTGAAAGCGAAAAAGTAAAAATTATCTAATTAACAAGGTTTATTGCGTTCCGGGGTGACCCCAGCGAAGCGGGGTGAACGCTGCTAGTACAATATAAACATTTTAAAAGAAACAATACTAATAATGAATCTAATCTAAACAATATGCTAAGGATCCGTAGGTTCAATTTGCAATCATTTCTGAATATACAAAGACTAGTTGAACATATAGATTACGTAACAACATAGACGTGTTCAGTTGAACTGGACAGAATGTTATCAAATAAATACGCACCCATGAGATCATTAGTATTCATGGGTTGAACCAAAATGTGTATGATTATGCCAATTTTTTTACATTTTTCATTCCCTTTAACTTCCTTTAAAAAATCTCGATGGCATAAAATCTTATCATAAAATTCTACGCATGATACGTCTTTCATATTGTACAAAACCAGTAGTAATAATTTGACAGTTTTTGCGTTCATCTTGTTTCTGTCATCTGTCCATTCGCGATTGAGATTGACACAGAAATGTAGCAGTTTACGTTGAATATAACAACACTTTATCAACAAAGTCGTCTTAGATTTTTCTCCAATGCAAAAAAGCGGGTGGTTTTTCGTGATTAAGAGATGATTAAGCGGGGGACGAATATAAGACCTGAAAATCTGGTGGTATCCGCTAAAATTAGGTAATGTGGCAACCCAAACGTTGGCGGTGTTGTTTTGAAACACTCTATATAAAATAATGCACCTAGTTATTCTAAATTGATGCAAAACTCTTACGTTTTTAAAACCTACATTATTCGTCCAGGAAGCAATCTGCCTTCACCAAACGACGCTTCTGGATCCGCTAGTGTGTGGATTCATCATAATGTATATACAAACCAACTGTATAGAACATATGCTACACTGTATATTCACTGTCGAGGAAATAGATTTATTTCCGTTTTTCACCTTCATTAAACTTAGTGATGATTTCAAGGTTTTCCCCGCGTAGTCTTATCATACGTCATAAATTCAAGCCCGATCCGGTAAATTGTCTGGGATTAACTAATGCCCGAAATTTTAGGGAAAATGGAAGACTGGGAAATTTCGCTGTGTTTGGTCAAGTGCTTAGCTTGCAATTCTGTCTTGTCCTGATATTTATGAAAAAATCAATAACAATACTTTACTCAGGAAAATAATCAAGACAATAATATAAAAAATATATTTTAAGTATAGAAAATGAGCATAAGCATTTTAGGAAGTTAAGATTAGACTTTTCTTAACTTCTCAATGAACACACACACCATTCTTAAAAATATCCAGAAATTATGGTAATCCTACCCCGGGAGATTTTGAATACACGGAGGGTGAAAGTAGCAAAAATACTGGTAAACCACGGTGAACATGATCAGAGATATGTTTGTGGGGAAATATTCCTCCTGAACAACCGCTAAAATCACCACTGATTTGACTAACATTTATTTTACTGAAAGGTTAAAGGGGGAGTTTGCGCCCAAAGCATCATTATATCTGATTGCGGCAATGTGTGAACTGGTGGCCATTAAGAGAAAGCAAACACGACAGAAGACAACACATTTGGCTTAAAAATAAAATTTTGCTAGAACATTTTAGCAACACCGTGCGTGATTAATATGGTTGAGGTGTTAGGCGTATACTATATCGTATGAAGAGCAAATTACCGTATTTGTACGTTTAAGACCGTATCTCTGGCAACACTAATACACTAGCTGTTAGCAAATAATAAACAAGATATAAAATTGAGGGAAAAAATGAACGCTTTCTGTGTGGGGGGAGGGGACGAAAAAGCAATCCCTTTCTGCACGCTTTCCTTTCTCCTCACAAATACAACTTTGCAATAACTTATCAGATGAAAAATGTTGAGGATATAACCATATTTGATTAGTTTGGCTGCAAGAAGGAATCATTGGAGAGGTGAAGGAACCGAACTGTCCATCACTACTTTTGATAATACCCGAAACTTCAATAATACTCGAAATTTCGATAATACCCGAAACTTCGATAATACTCGAAATGTCGATAATACCCGAAACTTCGATAATACCCGAAACTTCGATAATACCCGAAACTTCGATAATACTCGAAATTTCGATAATACCCGAAACTTCGATAATACTCGAAATGTTGATAATACCCGAAACTTCGATAATACTCGAAATTTCGATAATACCCGAAACTTCGATAATACTCGAGATTTCGATAATACCCGAAACTTCGATAATACTCGAAATGTTGATAATACCCGAAACTTCGATAATACTCGAAATTTCGATAATACCCGAAACTTCGATAATACTCGAGATTTCGATAATACCCGAAACTTCGATAATTTCAAATACTCGAAAGATTTCGAGTAACCGATGACAACTCGATAAATTTTCAGTCTCGAAGTTCGATAGGTCCTCAGCCTTATCGAACACCCCTAGTCCATGGATATATCTGTATCTGTTGTGTATACTTGACATCCGAGAGTAGCAGAGACATCTTAACGGTATCATAAGCACTTGGCCGGGGGCCCCGCAAGCATTGGGGGCACCTCGAGCAGAGTGGCATGTATTAATTACATATATTAGTACACGGACAAATTTAGTCTAATTTAGGAGGACAAATCTAGTCATAGGAACCACAACACATTTGTTTGCTCTTGGGCCTAATATGCTGTTAAAGCGGCACTAGAGAGTACATTAGACTGGGGAGTAGAGTAGACGGCCTAGTGCGGGGCCCCCTTAGGCGCGGGGCCCGATTGGGAGCAATCGGTCCAATCGGCTTAAAGCCGGCCCTGCGTGACACTATCGTTTAATAACTTGGAAACAAGAATAAAAAAGCACCATTTTCCCCTAAGTAGAATTCTCAATGTGGACGAAACGGGTATTTCGAACGTATAAAAACATGTGAGAGTTTTAGCACCTAAAGGTAAGAAACTGCTATTTTGTACGAGCGTGGAAAGACAGTCACTGTTGTGTGTGCCTGCAGTGCATGTGGAATTTTCGTCCCGCCCAGGTTTATATTGCCACAGCGTCGCGTGTCACAACAATTAAAAAAGAGGTCCAATAAGTGCAATCTATTTCTTCAGTAACGGATGGATTAATGAAGATGGTTGATGCAATGGATTTATAACGTCAGAAATGTTTTTCGCCCATCTACGACTGGTCCAGTACTTCTAATACTTAACAACCATGCTAGCCATATTTCACTCCTAATTCACATCTATTGTTGAGAAAATAATACCATAATATTATGAATACCTCCCCATATATCTCATGTGATTCAACCGTTCGACATTCCTGTCGACGCACCACTGAAAATAATGCTCTCTGTTTTTGAAATCCCTTATCGTCATACGCTCATTGTTTCAATGCACTCAAAAATATCTATTTTTTCAGTTATAAAACAAGTAGACAATAAAGTACATAGTAAAATTTGTAGCCCCCTTGACGTTCGTTTTCTGAACTCACTCCTTCCAGTGTTTCTTTCAGAAACAACGTTCCGGGGGGACACTTAGTATTCTGGGGGTCCATGCTAGCACTATTCTATTTATTATTACATTATAGACGTTTATATTGGTCTCCTCCGGGGGGCACCCTCAGAGCCCTGGGAGGGCAGTGCCCCCCAAAAACATGCCTGGAGGAAACACTGACTCAATCAAGATATATATCTAAGTATGTTATTTGTTATGAAAATATTTTCTTGCTTTAAACATATATATTCGCTTCGCGCAGAATTATCCTATATTACCCGCAGCATTACCCACCTAGTTGGGTAATTCTGCGCAAATGTATACTTGAGGTTTTTTTGTCTATTGTTGCGTACTGGTGTCAGCTTTTATTCAAACTTCGTCTTTATCTTATCTACTACATAGCATACAATGGCTGTGCAAATTTATGTCGTTATGCTTGCAAAAACAACGGAGAAATAACGATTTTCCCTTAAGTGCGCAGAATTCGACCCCTTTCCCCTACTACCCATTTCCTCACATCACTATCAGTCGGCAGTGATCGAAGTTAGATGTTATGAGTGGTATGCCATACCGCCTCTGGTTATTCAGTGATCAAGACATACCGTCACTGGAAGTAGGTGCTAAATACTTTTAGTAAATCCATTTTTATACACAGTAATTGACGAATAGCTTTACTCGTAAAAACATTTTAGTTAAGTAGAAATAATTTCAAAGTTGAAAATACTGACATTTTTGTCATCTTTTCCCTACTTTTTGTTTCTAAAATAGGCCCGCAACTGGAGGGGGGCCAGGACGGCCTGGTACCTCCTAAATTTTCATGGCCCTTAAAGACCTCAATACAAATGGTATTATTAATACTAAAATCACAATTTAGATATTTGTAACAGAACTTTTAATGACTTTCCCCCCCCCTATCTAAATCATGGATCCCCCAAACTTCTGCGTCTGGTTGCGGACCTGTTTTAAAATTAAGCCTCTTCAAAGAACTTCATCTAGCTTATGTTTTGATGTGCTATATTGACTTGCATCTTTCTTATGTTTGTGTGTGCATATAAATGCCATGTTCTGAGCATGGGTGGATTAGGGTATATCCCTCTCATTCTGGACCACATGCATTGGGTTATTTTTCTGTTTTCCGAAACACAGCAACGTTCAGCGGGAAAAACCAGTTTGAACCCGTTTCTGCGAAACAGGAGTACACGGGTCCGTGGAATGGTCCTCTGAGTAATCCCTAGCCAATGACGGGAGGCAGGATGCGTAGAAAACGTGTATACCATAGGTTTTCTGAGATAATTTTATTGATATTATTATTACATTTATTATCTTAGAGCTGTAGTTATTCTTGGTTTCTGTTAAATAGTAGAGCGAATATCATGATCCTATCTTTATTGTCTTTATAGTTATCATCAATTATAACTTTTATTGTGTTAAACTTTTTATCCTAAAAACAGTATTATATTTATTTTGACGTTCAGTTTTAACGAACCAACACAATTTCCTTTAACGGAGCTCATGTGGTTCGGGTACCACGTCAATCAGTAGGTACACGTCTCATATAACCTCGCTGCTAAACGGAACCCTAAACTAAAATCAACTCAAAAATTTCCTTTAACGCTTTCGAGACAGCGAATTTTAAGCTTTTTCGTAGACTATCAATTAATGGATTATAAATCAAAGACTCTTTACTCGATTGTTATGGTTTATAGCTTGCTTTTAGAAGAAGAGTTTGGAAATTTTACGACCTGAATTTAATTGCAGTGTTGCCAACGGGAAAGAAAGTATGGAAGGAAATTTAGGGGTATTTTTTTTTTTAAAAAAATCACTAACCGAATTTTAAGATTTTTTGGAGCTGGCACCACTGTTACCACATGGGTCCAAGTCACCTCAAAATTATTTGGTGTGTCAACAACGCATGGTAAAAACCTGAAGTCATTTGCTGCTATAGAAAGGCAGAAAGAAAACATTGTCTCTCATCATACACACGAAAATTTGACACTTTTTCTGCCTCAGAAGCAAGAATCAACAGATATACCGGGGCTATAGCTTTTATAATTATCCTAGTGAAACATTATAGTGCGTTTTGTAGACATCAGCTTTCTGAAACTGGTACGTTTGTACCAATGCACCTTACAAGAGGGAAATTATAGACGAAAACGTGTGATATCTTCCGAATTTTTCACCTAAAATCGGGATTTCAAATTTTATTTGCTGGGAGCGCTGCTACCAGACAGACGCAAACCACCTTAAAATGAACTTTGGTATCCTTTTAATATATGCTACAAGTATCGTGACGATATCAAAGAAAGTAAATATGTCATTAAAAAATATTTTATCTCATTCTACTTTTAAAAAATCACATTTTTTGTTCCACTTAGAGAACAAGGTCTAGTGTAAACCTTAACACTTTCCGGATCCGGGGTTTTTGGGCTATTTTTTAGACTTTCAGTCAAGCCGCTACTGCATCGTCACTATTTATCCTAGGATCATGGTTTATACCTCATTCTCTTCAGAATTGAGCTGGATTTCAAATGGTACCACTTCCAAGCTCATACCATATACCAGGAGCGGGAAAAATGATGTCAAAGGGAAAATTTCGGAGGGAAATTTTTTTCTCGCAATTTGGGCCCCTTTGGAGCAAGTCTGTGTGAACGTAGCCATCTAAAAGAACTCCGATGAATAGCACTTGGTATACTGAATGTGTGTGCCAAATTTCAAGTTTTTATCCTGAATACCAAGGACGGGAAAAATTTTATCAGGAGTTCCCACCATGCTCCAAATTACCGTAAAATACTATGATCTCAGGTAAAAAAATTCCTGAGACATCCCTAATTACCATAGGGTCATGTTTTGCCCATTATTCTCTTCAGAATAGAACTGCCTTTCAGACGGTATGACTCACATGTATCCATCATGTATCTAAGGCGGGAAAATGAGGAGAACGGGATTTTTTGGGTCTAAATATCCTTTTTTTCAAATTTTAGCCCCACTGGGTCCCCTGTTTTAACGCAGAAATCTGAAAAAATCTGGTAAATACTACTCGGTGGACTGAATGTTTGTGCAAAATTTCAATCTTCTACGTGCAAAAATAAGCACGCCAAAAATACTTTACATAACCCCCCCTAAAAAATATTACACGAAAATATATATTTTAGAATTATGACGACATCACCTCCTATGTCTCGACGCAGGAAGGTGTGAGACCATATGTAATGTCTTCTACAATGCCTCTGGACTTGAAAAACAAACAAAAAAAAGGACGAAAAAGCTCAAATAGGAGAGTTATAACGCAATGTACCATGAAACACCCTGTATGGTACAGATTGTACCATGGGATCCCCAAAGGGTTAACCATACTTCCTCTAATTATCCAAGTGAAGCTTTCTTTGATGCATTATGTAGGCCGAAAACTAGGCTTTTAGATTATGGTACATTTGTTCCATTGCAGGCAACTAGAGGGAATTGTAACGAACAAGAGAGAAAAAGGGATTTTTCCTAATTTTTATCTTAAATAGGGAATGAAAATTTTCTGTGGTTGGAAACACTTGTACCAGACAGACCCAGATAACATTAAAATAAACTTTGGTACATCACTAGTAAATCCTACAAGCATCATTTCGACGCCTGTTTTTAAATAGTAGATTGCAGTAAAGAGAAAAGTAAAAAAATCAAGGTGTAGAACCTAAATTCGAATTTTTCGTGCACCCCCTCATTACCCAACTGTAACAATCTGTATTTTATTTTGTATAGTAAAGACTGATGTTCCACTGGCGTAAGTTGATCTGCTTTCTTACGAACAGCTACGTATTTATAAACATAAATTTCGAAAATTTCTAATGTTTTCTACACAAAAATAGAGAAATTTTAATTTCCGTAGTTGGCAACACTGAACGCGGGATAGTCCAACTAGTCTCAACAATTAGGTATCCATACGAGGTATGTACACTCATGTCCAAAATGATTGTTGCATATCTACAACTGTCTTCTTGTAAGAATATAATTTGATAACGATTTTCCTGGGTACTTTTAATACTTAGGGAAACTCGACACTTAGGAAAAAAATTACCATCACGATAAACTATCGTCTAACCATATTTTGCATAGAGAAAATCTTCGCGGTATCTCAATTACTGTTCACCGTTATGGTCACTTTGGCCTCCTGTAGCGAAACGTTAAAACTACGTAATTCTTCTGGCCATCAAACAACGTAGTATATCAACTAACCACAAACTTTTCCAGATTCTCACCATTCCAACCGCAATTAATTTTCCTTCAATCAAATTACATACAATTCTCAAACTTCAGATGTTTGAAACTTCCATAGACTTCTTACTTTAAACTCTAAAACATAAAACACGAACTAATTCTTCTTGTTGACACTCTTAGCAACCATTGTACTATATCTTCTAACCTCTCTTTCTTAAGGTTAACTGCCGCATATACAAAATTTACTGAGAAATGAACAGAATCAGTCTAAAAGTGGTAATGAGAATAACAAAGGCTAGAAAGGTCATTGTAGGGTGATCAATAAGAGAGAAAACGCAAGTTAAATTGTGAACTATATGTTTTCGCGGATTCCTACGATATGAGGTGAGGTTTCCAGTAGAGCGTAATCTGACAGTGTTTCAAATCCATTATGTTACTAAAGAACTTACAATATATATGCTGCTGTATTATCAAGGGGTCAAGTTGGAACAAAACGAGCCCTACGGGGTTTCTAACCCCTTTGCTCGCTGACGCTGCTTAGCTATATTTCGGAACGTAATCGAAAGTAATCAGCTTTTTCTTTCATCAATAAAGAAATGTGTGCCAAGTGGACTACATACCACGTGACATTACGTCACGCTCAGGTAGTGCAACTTCAAAATAAATTTAACCTCGTTCTTTTTGAAGACATGATATTTAATTATCCTCATTGTTTTAGTCATTAATGAGTAGTGTGTAGTTTGCAACACTCAACAGTTCCAAGGTACTAATTTTGGGCAATAATACTATACTGATGTATACAAATTTAGGAAAAAGCAAAAGAAACATGAAAATAAGAAATATTTGTGATTAATAGTGAAGGCCAGAAATGAAACAGGGGTAATTGTAGGTAAGATATATGGAAGTAAGAACGGGTAAGTTGTAATACAACTTTAAAAAACAGGTTCATGTGGGTTTTATCCGGGGCCGTCATCTGCGGCAGTCTCATGTGACCACCCAGCAAAAGTATTTCATATTAACCTATCCAGAAAAAAGGTACTAGATCTGAGTAAAAAGTACTAAAATTTTAGCTGCTTACATTTCACCTTATTTATGACATTTTACGATATTAATGTCTTATAAGAAGTTTTTCGACAGCTCTTTCTCTCCTGTGGATGGCGGAGGGAGACCATAGTTTCTTGAAAGAACCACCACATTTATTTTTTACAGTGAAAATTCGATACAGACCGTGCAAACCACATACATCCAACACCACTTACAACTCCCCATAGAGTTTTACAACTATATGATAGTTCCCCTTAATTTATTCGTATTGTTGTTGCAGACGATATATTTTCTTTTAAGATTCTAAATAGTGTTGCATGCTTCATTTTCGTCCCCTCACCTTAACAATTGCTCCAAAGGCACATGACGTGATTCATAAAGAAGCACTAGGTCTATCATCCCATTTCCCGAAACATATAAATTATCAAGCGAGGTACTACTACCCACTGCCAGAATTCCTCCTCGATAGAGAAAGTGACCAGATGGTACCTATGTCTCACTTCCGCTTTTGTAAATACCATTGTTGAACAAAAAAAAAAAAGAGAAAAAGAAAAAAGAAGTTACCAGGAACAGTTAAATTTTCGTACATTGTCACATTTTTAACAGATTCCTTTTCTTCCTCCAAATGTATTTATGAGAAAAGAAGAAGAGGAGAAAAGTACTAGTTTTGTTGGTGAACGTAGTAAAACACTAAAATATTATAAAAGGTACTTAATCTAGTACGAAAGTACTAGCGGTGGTCACACTGGGCAGTTTTCTCTCCTTATTACAGTACTAAATCTGAGATACTTTAGGCCAGTACAAGCCTCATTCCGTCACAAGCCTTAACACGCCTCATTCTGTAACAACTCCTAGGACGTAAGAACCAGTGTTGGGCAAATTTCAATTGAATTAACAATTAACAATTAATCTGTAAATTTAATTGTTAATTGCAATTAACAATTGAAATAAGTAATGGTTAATTGTTAATTGCAGTTGGCCATTAAAAAAGGAGAATCAATTGCAATTGATCAATCGATTGAAAGTAATTACAGTGGAAAGTAATGGCAATTGAATTCTGTAATTCAATTGCAATTGAAATTAATTGGCAATTGATTCAATTGCAATTGATTTTCACAGCAATTACTTTCAATTGATTGATCAATTGCAATTGATTTTTACTGATTAATTTTCAACACTGTAGTTCAGAGAGGGAGTGGGACAATGAAAACCTTAGCCACGACCAATTGACTCACCACTCGTCGTGACCCACGACCCACCGTGACCCACTCTGACCCACCACCCACCATAAACCACTCTTACCCACTGTGACCCACAGACCCACCAAAACCCATTGTCATCAACTCTGACCCATGATTCACGCCCTCTCGTCTACTGACTAAAGAGTTTAAACTTGTAATAAAACAAGTCTATAAAATTATCACTCATCGGAGTTTGAATTTCTACGATCAATCGCTCAAGCACCGCACTAATACAATAACGGCGGATCTGACCTTTCTAATATAAATAAAATAGAGTTTGTTGGTGTGTCTTTCTGTCTATCTTTGTGCGGCCTGTGGACGAGACGAGTGGACCGAAACTTTTCAAAATTTGGTCACGGGTAGCTTGGTCCAGGCCCCACACCAAGGCAAAGCGTTTTCAACGAAATTCGAACCAGGGGGTCTCAGGGGGGCATTTACCGGGACATGTAAAAGTAAAACGATATGAGTGTCGATTTCATAGTTTTCGCGGTCGCTGAGATCAATGGTGAAACTCCGATCGCATTAACTTCCAAATTCACCGTATTCGGCTGCGGGCCGTGGGTCAACGGAGAGGGGGATACCGAAACGTAAAAGTAATCCAAAATGACCGATATTAGTGTCAAATCCATAGTTTTCGCGGTTGCTGATATCAATGGCGACACTACCATTAGCGATGACTTTTAAATTCATCCACCGTTGTATGCGGGCCTTGGGTCACCAGAGGGGGAAATTCCGAGACATGTAAAAATAATCGAAAATGACCGATATTAATGTCAAATCCATAGTTTTCGGGATAGCTGAGCTCAATGGTGAAACTCAAGACCGCGTTTACTTTCATATTTAGCCCCCATCTGCTAAGAAAGGGGGGCATTATAAAGGGGATCACGAGACATGTAAAAATAATCCACAATGACCGATGTCAAATCCGTAGTTTTCGCGGTGGCTAAGATCAATGGTGATACTTTCATTAGCGATGATTTTCAAATTTAGGCACCATTGTATGCGGGCCGGGAGTCGCTGGGGGTGGGGAATTGCGAGACATGTAAAAATAATGGAAAGTGACCGATATTAGTCAAATCCATAGTTTTCGTTGTCGCTGAGATGAATGGTGATACTTCCACAGGCGTTGACTTCCAAATACAGCCCCCATCGGCTATGGGCAAGAGGCATTGTTTTTTTTTTTCAAAATTGGAACCAGAGGATTATAGGGACTTTTACCGGCATATGTAAAAAGTAGTAGAAAATGGCAGATGTTAGTGTCACATTCATAGTTTTCGCGGTATTGGTTTGGGGTTGGTGGGGGCCAGAGGAGATTTTTTCACAATACGAACCAAGGGGGTCTGAGGGGGGGGGGTTCACCGAGACATGTAAAAGTAGTAGAATTTGTGTCGAATCCATATTTTTTGGGGTTGCTCAGACGTATAGTGACACTCCTGATAGTGTATACGTTCAAACTCAGCCCCCATCGGCCTTCCCAATGAAAACACATGTACGTTGTTGGATATATATTCACACAAAATATATCCAATTTTAGAAATGTTTCTTAATTTCAGTTCGTTTACATTGATATTTTATCTGATCCGTGCGAAGAACGGGCATAACAGCTAGTACGAAATGGTAAAGTGTTTGTTATGGAACAAATTACAATTAATTCAATTATATAGATAATAATTATAATTATAATTAATAATTATTTCCTTGTTGAATTATAGATACTTTTCAGTGGAGAACTGAATAAAATTTAAAAGTCCCAAATCAACGTAAAGTAGACCAACGTAAAGGAAAAATGTATAAAATTTTCCATATAATTAAGCTTACAAACTTAAATGGAAATTTAGCTTAATTACATGGAAATTTTTTGTGTCGTTTTGTGCGCCTATTTCCTCGTTTTCTGCGTCACCAGAAATGGGTCAATGTTATTCTACAAATATGGCGGAACAAGTTAATGCTGTTCCGTCAGGAACGATTTCGAGGTCGTTTCCTTCACATCATCTTGTGCGTGTTTTCTACCGTTTTGTAAGCCTATTTCCACGTTTTGTGAATCAATGGTAGTGGGTCAAAATGGGCATTCAATATGGGAAGAAAAATGATCCACTCTCCCACCAGTATCGAATTTCAAGGTCGCTTTTTCGCATTGTTTAGTGCATGTTTTTACCGTTTCTGCACATATTTTCACGTTTTGTAGGCCAACGAAAGTGGGTCAAAGATGACCTTCAAATATGACAGAAAAAGACATATTCATTCCACTTTCAAGGTCCATTTTGACCCTCTCCCACTGATTCACAAAGCGACACAAATCATGCATAAAAAATGTGAAGGAAACGACCTCGACATTCGATAGTGACGGAACAGCATTAAGTTATTCCGCTATACTTGTAGGCCATTTTGACCCAATTTCGTTGTCGCACTAAAGTGGAAATAGGAGCACAAAACAGTACAAAGCAGGCACTATACGATGCGAAAGAAACGACCACCAAATTTGATAGTGGCGGAACAATGACTCTATTTCCTCACACATTGATGGACCGTTTTGACGCATTTCTGGTGATGCTCAAAACGTGGAAGTAGGCGAACAGAACGGTACAAAATACACACTAAACGATGCGAAAGAACCAACCCCGAAATTCGATAGTGACGGAAGAGTGAGCCATTTAACTCCCACTTTAAAGCCCCGTTTAACTCACCGCGGGTGATGCACAAGTCGAGAAATAGGTGCAGAAATTTTTTTTTTAAAAAAAAGGCACTAAACGATGCGAAAGTAACGATCTAGAAATTCGATAGTGTCGGAACAATGGGTAATTTTGGTCACACTTTGGAGGCCCATTTTGACACACCTCTGGTGACGCGCAGAACGTGGAAATAAGGGCACGAAACGGCACGAAACATTCACTAATCGATGCGAAAGGAAGAACCACAAAATTTGGTAGTGGCGGAGCAGTGGGTCATTTTCGTCCCACATTCGAGGCCCATTTTGACCGTCTTCCAGTGACGCACAAAACGTCGAAATAGGCGCACAAAAGGGTACGCGGTGTGAAATTAACGACCTCGAAATTTGATAGTGGCGGAACAGTGGGTCATTTTCGTCCCATCTTGGAAGCCCATTTTGACCCACTTCTGGTGACGCACAAAACGTGGAAATGGGGCACGAAACAGCACGAAAATTCAGTAGTCGATGCAAAAGGAAGGACCTCGAAATTCGGTAGTGGCGGAGCAGTGGGTCATTTTCGTCCCACCTTCGAGGCCCATTTTGACCGTCTTCCAGTGACGCACAAAACGTCGAAATAGGCGCACAAAAGGGTACGCGGTGTGAAATTAACGACCTCGAAATTCGATAGTAGCGGAACTCTTGGTCATTTTCGTCCCATCTTGGAAGCCCATTATGACCCACTTCCGGTGACGCACAAAACGTGGAAATAAGGGCACGAAACGGCACAAAACGATGTGAAGGAAACGACCTCGAAATTCATTGGTGGCGGAAGAGCAATAATTTGTTCCGCCATATTTGTAGGTCCATTTTGACCCACTTCCGGTGCACAAATTTGTGGGAATAGGCGCACAAAGCGACACAAAACACGCACAAAAGATGCAAAACAAAGTACCTCGAAATTCGTTGATGGTGGAACAAGTTAATGACGCCGTGAGCACCAATATAAGTATATACTGTAGTTCTTACCAGGGGGCGCGGTGGGTCAGTGGTAGAGCGTTCACCTCCGGTGCTTGAGGTCCCTGGTTCGATCCTAGCTCGCGCAGTTTGGACTTTGTGGTGGACAAACACCGTGCTCGTGGATTTTTTCGGGGTTATCCCGTTTCCTCTCACTTTCCTCATTTCATTCATTTCCCATCATCACCGTCTCCTTTAGCCTAACCGGCATAAGCGTGGGACGTAAAACTAAAGATTTCATATCATTTTTTGTAGTTCTTACCATCAAGGCTGAGATCTGCACGGTCCAATTTTTTAGCCAAAGTAGAAGCCCAACCGGAATAGTGATTTCAACCGGCCCGGCTCGGTTCAACTGAGCGTACAGCTTGAGCTGGCTTGGTTGGGATTACCCATCGACTGGGCTCAATTGAGCCAATGGCTTGAACCGGCTCGGTAAAGACGAGTTATCGACTCGGCTCGATTGGAGCCAATGGCTCGAACCAGCTCCGTTGAAACTAGTCCATAGGCTGGGTTCGAGTCAGCTTAACTGAGCCAATGGCTCGAACCGGCTCGGTTGGGGTAAGCAATCAGCTCGGTTCGGTTCGGCTCGTGTGAGCCTTCGGCTCGAGCTGGCTCGGTTGGATGAGCTGTTGGCTCGGCTCACATCTCGGTTCGGCTCGATAAGTGAATGAGCTATGAGCGAGCCGCTTGAGTCCTTGACAACCCTAAACCCGGGTCGAGCAGTTTTAAACATGTTTGACTGGAGTCCCATAACTTCTAACGATTTTTGGCTCGAGCCCGAATACTTGCTCCTCCTGAACTCAAACCAAGAACCTTGTGACCAATGTCCGTGCCTCCTGAAGATTTCTTGACTACCGAGATCGACAGTTAACTAATTTTTAGTATTCCGATACAAACCGCCTATATTCCATGTTTATACAGGTACACGGTGTTATAATAATAATTAGTTATAGTAGTAGTAGTAGTATCATTGATAATTATATTGTCTATGTAGGATACTTGAAGATAGTAGTACTTGGAACCACACAAAGGATTTAGCTCGAATTGGCTCGACTCGACTGGAAACTCGATCCGAATTCGAGTCGAGTTGGGGGAAATTTTTCGAGCCGAGATCTCGAGTCGAACTCAAATATGTCTGCTTCGAGTCGAGTCGAGTTTTAAAGAAAACTCGCTTGAACTCGCTCGTGCTCATTCCTATTGTATGCATGACGGGCATATAGAGTTCTTTTGAGGGGGATAGAACCATAAACATAATATATTTAAAAAATACTTAGTTTCACGGCTTTCTTCCCAGGGGGGAAAAGGGATGGTAGGTATCCAGCATTTCTTATAAGTACCTTATTTGAAATATGTAAAACAGTACCAAGTGGACAATACAATATACACACATCTACTTATCTTCAGTTTTAATTGCTGATTTCAATTGCAATTAACAATTACAATTAACAATTACAAGTTCCAATTGTCAATTGCAATTAACAATTGAATGTTTCAATTGCACCCTTTGCAATTGACAATTAACAATTAAAAGTTTCAATTGCCTGGTGACCAATTAACAGTTAACAATTGACGAAAATTTAATTGCAAATTTTATGATTGAATTCAATTGCAATTGAAATTAATTGTCAATTACAAATTGAAATCAATTGCAATTGAAATCAATTGCAATTGATTTTCAGAGCAATTACTTTCAATTGATTGATCAATTGCAATTGATTTCAATTGATTTTGCCCAACACTGGTAAGAACTCCTAATAACCTGCCTGATTATATAAAAATACAGAATGATACTCTTTTACTATACTAATCAAGAAATTTAAATCTTCTCACTCTGCTTTATACTTTTCTTAACTTCTAGCTTTTTTTATTCTAAGTATTTTAGCCTGTAATACCCCTATAGCACTTTATTTTGCCAAACCAATAGATGTTCCAACAGAAACTTCAATAAGTCTTGTTTTAAAACTTCGATGCATTATGCAACATCCATAAGTTCACTACCTTTCTCTTTACGCCCTCTCATGTATTTCTTCCTAACTCTGACAACTTATGATACTTGTCCTTACGGTTCTGTGATTCTGATTCTGCATTCAAATTATACCTTAATTGGCATGAATTAAACTCGTAACACATTGCTCAGTTATGGATACTTGTTTTGGACAGTAAATGAGTGGCATAAGTGCTCTAGTGGAGTAGCCTTTGTGGTAGTTTAGATTTCGTCTTAAATTGTAAAAATTCACGTCTCGTATAGGGTTGAGCAAAATAGGTTTTCTAAGAACCGGAAGCCGGTTTCTAGATAAACCCAAATCCAAAATCTCGACATTTTCGTTTTCTCCACAACTGGATCGGTTTTTCGCCGAAACCGGTTTCGGCTTTCTCCAAAAACCGGTTCGTTTCTCGCCAAACATGGTTTCGGTTTTCGGCCCGGTTTTCACCTACAAAACCGGCCCGGTTTTCACCGAACACATAAAACTATTTCTGTGGAAACGGAATCGGTTTCCGAAGAACAACGAAACACTATTCTGATTAGAAATAGAACAGTTTTTAAAAAACTGAAACCGGTTCCGATTAAAAACTGAACCGGTTTTGGAGAAAACCGAACGGGTTTGAGAGAAAAAGAAACCGGTTTCAAAGAAAAAAGTTTTTAATTTTCAAAACCCAGTTTCGTTTTTCCTAAAATTCGGAAACCGAAAAACCGGTTTTCCGGCTCACCACTAGTCTCGTACATCTTTGGTAATGAGAAAGCTCATTAAAGTTCAAGAATCATATAAACAATGGAAATGAAATTCAACAACAATCATCAATTACACGGTTCTGCAATCAAAATGATTCCCGGGATATTTTGATCGTTTCTTATAGAGTTTAGGGCGTTGAGTTCGAAAATAGTCAGAATTTGCTCATCACGTCACGTTTTCCTAAAAGATCATCTTCATTATTATCCTAGAGCTGACGGATAAGGATTTCAAAAGATTAGTAGTTTTTCACGTTGGTAGCCCTAGCGACGTCCGCAATTGTCACAGAGACATGAATGACACCTCGTTGTAAATCTTACAAAACGTAGTAGATTTTTGCGAGGTATCATGCATGCTACTTCGTTATATACTCTTAGGAGAAGAAGAAAATAGTTTTACTTATTATTTTATTTTTTTCTTTACTTTTCGTGCTCTGGCAACCCTAGTCGTTGGCGTATGCACGCAAAAAATTTTCAGATGAAGACCAGACACTGAGTCCACGCACATAAAAAAGAGGGGCGTAATTCCAATAGTAAGGAAGAAAAAAATTCGAAACTTCGACCTTATTATGTCAACATTGTATTTTCCCACCACAACCATTTCCCCTGTTTGGCAGTCCTGGCGACGCCAAATTGTCATAGGGACATGAATGTTACCTCGTTGGAAAGCTTATGGAACACAAATTCCAACCGAGTATCACTCATGCCCCTCCGTCCCATACCCTTAGAGAAAGAAGAAAATCGGAACAGTCTTGCCAAAGCTAAAAAGACACAGTTTTGAAAAAAAAAAAGGTCTTGCACAATCTAAGGATCTGCTAACTTAGGATCTCAATTGAAGTAAAAAAAAAATACTTGTGCAAGATACGTTTTCTTAGTACCGTTCTCGTGAAAAAGTGTTTGTTCCATATTTCGCTGAAAAGTGAACCCTTGTATATTATATTGATATTTATGGTTTCATCAGACAGTGTCGAATACAATACAATACAATGCATCTGATTAGAGGTTGTTCATCAATTCATCTAAAAACAGTCTCAAAGCTATCCTTCTACATAATGGCAATACATAAGCATATCTTGCATTGGCCACTCCACTCGCGTGAAGAAAAAAAAACGTATGAGAGTCCGAAATTAGTACTGGAGAAAATAAAGTATGAAGAACACAGGTTGTTGGTATGTGGTTACTTCAAAGTGCTATCTGTGTTATTGGAACAACAAGCGGGTTATACTAAATATCCATGTTTGCTTTGCTTATGGAACAGTCGTGACAAAGAAAATCATTGTACCGACAAACACTGGGCATAAAGAGTTGCTCTCCAACCTAAAGTGGCAAATATCATTAAGCCTAATTCCTGCTAATAAAGTCTTACTACTAACGCTCCACATCAAGTTAGGTCTTGTGAAGCAATTCATCAAAACTATCACTAAAGAAGATGAATGTATCAAGTATCTGTGCTCCAAGTTTCCAGGTTTATCAGATTTCAAACTTAAGGAGAACATTTTGGTTGGACCTGATATAAGGAAGCCGTCACTGGCCCTTATGTCCTTGTAAGTATGAATGATACTGAAAAACAAGTCTGGATTTCTTAAGTAGAAGTGCAAAAGTTCTTGAGTAATCGGAAATTACCAAATTACAGGGGGAAATGTGGAAAATATGTTGGGCAGCCTTCAAATCTCTTAGTTATTCCATGAGCTTAAATATCCATTTCTTGCATTTTTATGGTGACTACTTCTCCGAAAACTTTGGAACTTACAGCGAAAAAGAGGAAGAGCGGTTCTATCAGAACTTAAGAGTAACGGAGAGAAAATGTCAAGGCAAATGGAGTGTTAACATGATAGCGGACTATTGCTGGATGATTGTCAGGGACATTCCAGTAACATTCTGAAAACAGAATTGCACCAGAAGAAGTCTACAACGCAAAAATAAGCGCTTCCATAAGAATCAATAACAGGTAAGCTTTATTCCAATTTAATAATATCTTGTAGTTATTAATATAATCTTTTCGCTGGAATTACGTTAGATATTGGAATGATTTTGGGTACAATATTTCATGATGCGTAGAATGATTTGGATGACATTTTATTCACATGAAACTATAGCACAGAGTTGACAACCAAAATGAAACAAATGTTTCTTTTAAGAAAGGGATTCTTCCGTATATTCTCGGGACTTAATTTCCCGCCTGGTACTGGATACCGGCATGATTGTAATATTGTATGAATATTGTAAAGGAATAAGTTGATACAGAATTTATTTCTCTGCTGGAGCTTAGGAGGGTATAAATAATTTGTATAATTAGGAAAGACGGGAAAATTTTAGGAGGAAATAGGTACAAAAATATAATATTTTTCCTCACTTCAGTTTTATCTCCCTGACTAAATTTGCAGATTATGTTACCAGTGTTTAAAAGTTATTTTTCGAGTGTAATTTATATTTTTACTATATACTTATATAGTAAATACTTACCTGAGTTGATTTTGAGTTTAACGTCCTGTTCAGCACCGAGGCTATATAAGACGTGGACCTACTGATTAATGTGGAATCCGAACCACAGGAGCTCCCGCCGGGAATGTAACCCGGGTCTCTCAAACCAAAGGCGCGTACGCTAACCGCTTAGCCACGAAGGAGCTCTAGTAAATACTTACTATATAAGTAAAAAAAAAATATGCAGTATACTATACACTTTTTATTTATAGGGCAACCAAACAGCAAAAAAAAAAAAAAAAAAAAAAAAAACATAACAGCAATTCAGATATATGTTTGGTACCTTGAACATTGTTGAGGTTGTCTAAGGGTTCAGAAGAAACTAATTTTGAAAGCATAATACAGCATAAGTTTTGAAAATAAAGCATAAAGTATAATTTAAAATATAGAGCATAATTCTTGGAAAATTCTATTTAACTGCAAATTAGCATACTGTACTAATATTTTTAAAATCAATATTGACAGTGCAAAATCATTGAGAACGTAACAATGCAACAATTAAAAGCTAATTTTTCTTTCGGTGTAATCCCTTGAATCGGAGAAATGAAAAAATGAAAAGAAGAAGAAAACTTACCGACAACAATGAATAGTGTAAAAGATCTCCATACTATATTGTTATGCGTACCTCTTGAACTTTAGAACCTCCTGTACTTTTGATGACATCTTATACTTTCCGTTTCTGTATATACGCACTTCTAAGGCGCATGCAAGTGATAAATGAGACTGACTGGAGTAAAGCATATTACTTTACAGTGCATTAGGTAGAAAGATAATTAAATATGAAAGAAACTGTTTGCATAAAATATTAATAAATATTTCAAGATATTTAGAATATTTAATGAATAGCAAATATTAAACATTACAACGATTAACGTACAACATCGAAATTAAGAATAATACATAACAAAGCATAATTTGGAAAAAAGTAAAGCATAATCAAACAAAAAATAAATTTTAACATGTTTTGCTCTACTTATATATATGCAATTTTTCCCAGTTTTCAGTCCATAATTTCCCACCGGTACATCTGATTGAATATATTCGTACATTTTCTAAAGGTGTGGTCTCGGGCGATTAAAAGAAGGTATGACTCATTCCTTTACGATAATCAGGGGCAGGGCAATACATCCCTAACTAAAAAATACAAAAATTTAATGGATTTTTAAGGGGATTATTAATTTGCCTGAAAAGCTGACGTGATGCAAGGCAATGGAGGTCATTCTCTGTTTCAGCATGTCGAAATCAATAAAAATCAGCAAACACATGCTGAGCATCAGAGAACACGTTTAATTTTGCAGACTTGTGATTATTGACACACAATACCAAAAATAAAAAACGAAGTAAAATAAAGTCTTCCAAGAGCCGAGACTTCCAAGAGGTTTAGATATACTGTAGATGCTAAATGGAATTTGCAAAGCTTTATAAAAATATTTCTCTAACTTTCGCCAAAAATTAGAGTGTTCTAAAGCTGCAAATTGATCCATTCCACTGGTTCTCAACCTAATTTCTATCACGACCCCCATTTTATCACATCCTCTTGCCAGCGACCCTCTTATAATTTCTGGTTTATAATAAGCTTGTGTGGGATTTTTAGCTTGCCTATTGCGGAGATCTCACGATATCCATCTATTTCTATAATAGTATAACCCATTTCTTCTGTATAGTCAATACAGTAACTTTTACTTAAATCGTATGACTTAAAAAAAAAATTTGGTTAGTTCATTCATATTACAAATATCAATCCGATCCGTCATACTGTTTCGAAATGGATGCCATTTGAAAATTTTTAAAACTTCCCAACTCCCTTCATTTTAGGTCATATGATAAAAAAGAATAAATTGATTTCAAATTTTGGTTTTACAAAAACCTTGGACAGTTCTTAAGAAAGTTATTGAGTATTTTAAATGACTTGATAATGTGGGTCACGAAGATTGAAGCGGTCGTTCCCATACTACTGAAATCACACCATACACAGGTATCTAATTAGCTTCCAATTTTAATTGTATTTCAATATGCACGCACTGTTAAAAATACTTACTTAAAAATGAGTAAAATTGACTCAAATTTGAGAACATTGTGTTCTCAGAATAGCTCCGAATACATTGTTCTCAAAAGTGAGAATGTGTGGGTGTTCAAAATATAAGAACAATATGTACTCAAATTTGAGTAAATTTTACTCACTTCTGAGTAAAAATTCTCTTAAAAGCGAGATAAAATATTCTTAAATAAAATGAGAAACTGCTATTTCTCAAAAATAACGAGAACATATTTTCTCAAAAATGAGAAAGTTAACCGTAAAATGAGATGAATGTAATCAACATTGAGAAACTCTTTGTTCAAAAACTAGTAATGCTTTCCTCACAATTGAGAACATGTATACTCAAAAGTGAGTAGAAAAGTATTCGAAATGCTCAGATAGCCGCAAAACTGAGAAACACACGTTCTCAAAAATTGAGAATATTTCCTCTCAAATTTAAGAAAAACTCTTCTCAAAAATGAGAAGGGTTTTTTTAAAAAAATGAGTAAAAAAGTACTCAAAAATGAGATTTTATTAGTATTTAAAAATGAGAAAAAAGTACTTATTCTGCTGCCTTGCTGACACAGGGAAGGTTTCCTGGAACTAGAAAGGAAGATTACTCTCACACTGCACTGGACAATTTATAGTAAGTACGCCTTCTACACATTAATATTGAAGTTAAAACATTTTCCTCTTAAAAGTTGGAAAATAGAAATCAGTTTTTGAAAAAATACGAGTACTTCAAAAATTACTTCTATTTCCCAGCTTTGAAGATGAAAATGTCTAACATCAATATTAATGTGTAGAAGGCGTACTTACTATAAATTTTTTAGTGCAGTGTTAAATTCATCTACCTTTGTAATTTTGGGGAATTTTCCCTGTGCCTGCAAGGCAGCAGAATAAATACTCCCATTCCTATTTTTGAATACTAATATAATCTAATTGTTAAAGTACTTTTTTACTCAATTTTGAATCTGCAAGGTTACATTTTTATGCTGAGACCTGTTGTTTCCATAAATAGCATAGATGAGAATTTTAATTTAATCAACACACAAGCTCCTTGTAACTTATTATGTTGGTTTGCGTAGTTTTAAACAAGTAAGCCTGGTATGGTGGACAAATTTTATGTGCACTGTATTCTCTTTTTCTCCTACTTTCTTCATTGCATCACTTCATTATCATTTTCTTCTCCTTTATCCTTGAAACATAATCATGCGACGTCACACACACACACACACACACACACACACAAACAAACAAACAAACAAACAAACAAACAAACTTAAATGTATATATATTTGTTTCATTTTGATTAAAGGAAAATATGTTTGTACATTGTATTTTTTATTTGTCAAATAATAAACTAAGTCTATACATGAGCACAATTTTTATAACAACTTACACAAGACAATGAGGATACATGAACCCTCTGAATATGCCTACAAAGTACTATGACAGATGTATGCATTCGTTGGAAAACAGTCTGTGTCGACTGCCAATGGACACGAGATCCTCCTAGAAGTTTTTCATTTGCTATAAATGTGTCTATGCCTTCATCTCCCTGGAAACAAAGAGATTGTGTAATTAGTGACAATAGAAATAAAAATAAAATGAAATAATTATAAATCTTATTCGTGTATGGCGATATCTCGAATAATATTAGTGTTGCTACGTTCTAATTTGAATTAGTATCAATTGAAATACGATAATATAGACTCTGGTAAAGACAGTAAAGAGAATTACGCAATATTTCTTCAATTAATATTGAAACCAGAAGTTGTAGTAGATCTACCATTTAGTGTTTTAGCAGAGTGATTAGAGTGGAAATGGAATATATTCTAGGGACGCTTAATCGATTAAAAAATATACAATGTGAGATTACTGTCTATGCTCTATAGTGATCAACGTTAACCGGAAATGGTTTATTTCTATCACTACAAGTAGGTGGATCACATCCATTAACGAACTCCTCCGAGATAATTATCTAGCTGTTGATTGCAGAAAACAATTTTAAAATTATCTTTTGTTGAAGAGTTATTGAGCGGTGTAACGGACGTACTAAGCCAGAGGTGTTTACCCTTGCGAGGATGGCCCTCTCGAGGGCATCCTCACCCTCAAATTCTCTCTCAACCATAATGACGCGAGGGCGATGACAAGCTTGGACAGCGAGGGCGAGGGCCAACTGTCACTGTCAGGGCTAGAGCGAGGACAAATTCCCAATACGAAGGCGAGAGCGATGGTCAATTCTCTTCGAAGGTGAGGGCGAGGGCCAATTCACTGTGAGAATGAAGGTGAGTGAGGTCGGAGTAAAATTAACACCTATGGTACTAACATTACAATATTATATATATATCCCACTTGCGTGATCCTAATAAACATCAAATGAAAGACTTAAGACCTGACACGTCTATGGCGATCTTTATAATAATAGTAGGGTTGTCACGTTCTGGAAGGATTAATATCAATTGAAATAAGATTATTAAAATAAGGAAATTGAAAGGTAACCAAAAACATTTCGATCTGTTTCATCTATGCAAGACAAGGAAACAATAAACCTGAAAATTAGTCATTTCTGCTTATGTGTGACGAAAAAAAAAAAAAGAAAGAAACAATGAATCACACTACAAATTCTAAGTTATATAAAATTTCACCGTTATTCGATTTCTACTTTTTTAGCAATTGTTAAACAAATTACTAGAATGCTTTGAGAACAGTAGCGTAACTAAGAATGCATGCCCCCCTCCATCCGCGAAAATGTCAAAAGGGCTCTTCCTGTTTCTACGTTCATGGCACACATACAATTTATACAGTAGTAGAGTTATTTTTCCATCTAGTCAGACACTACTTGCTAATATACAAAAATTGCACATTATTATTTTATTATTATTATTATTATTATTATTATTATTATTATTAAGCAATTACATGGGACTAAAAAGTTTCTTAAAAAAATAATTTCTAGGAATTAGGAATTAGATTTCTGGGCTGTCGGCATCTAAGGCCACGTTAGCCCATCCCGTATAAAGGATGACGTCCCTCATCGAGCCCACTGTACGATGAAAGGGAAGGAAGAAAGGATTGGGAAAGGAAGGAAGCAGCCTGGGACCATTATATTAGGTACCTCCATCCCGGCATTTGAATGGTATGAATGAACGAAACCCAAGAAAGACTTCACTCAAGATGGCAGGTCTGAAAAAACTGTTACACTCTTTCGGCCGAGTGTCCCCACCAGGAGTCGAACCTGGGACCGCTCACCTCAAAGGCAAGAGCAGAAATAATTTTTTTCCTAACGTTCACATTACAACTAACATATGAAAACTCGTCAAAACTTGTGGAACTTGCTCACATATTTCTAAACTGGCGTATTTTTTTTTTCGGAGAGTAATTTGCTGACTACTTTCTCAATATCAACGTGGTGCCATTCTTCGCTTTCAGTGCTCAGGATTGGCAAAGGGCTCAACCTATGCCGTTACTTTTGCGGGGGAATGGGGAAACTGCCCTCCCCCCCCAATTAAGCTTCCAGTTGTTTGATAGGATTCATTTGAGTTAAAACTTTGTTGCTTTGTATGATGTGATATGAACAGGAACTTATAAATAAAGATTGAAATAGGTTTACCACATAACAGGAAAAAAAAAAATGAAACGAAAATGTGTTCCGAGCCTCATTCAGTAAAATGTGTCCTATTAGAGCCCCAGACAAAATATATATTTAGTAAGACTTTCAACATATTGTCTCATTTAGTTAACTTGTGAAGCACCGTACTATTTTCAAAAGCATTGCAAATAATTTAAGATGTTTCTGCTGCCCCACTATCTGAACGAAATACATTCCTTTAAGATGTAGCATATATGTAATCTGGATCTTACTTTAGTAAACCATCAACTGGCGCCCCAAGAAGTATCGAACACGTTTAGTAAGGATTTCACTTCAAATGCCATCATTATTCTAGGGGGCCTCAACTTGACATATTTTAGGAGGTCTAATTAATGTTTGGTCTTCCAAGAAAAAGCCCAAGTTACGGGGCTGAGCTCAATTTCATCTTCGACCTTGTTCTACGAATATAAAGTTTGATGGCTTTTAGTGTACTGAATGATCGCTCAGGATTGGCTTCGTCAGAGGCACAGTGAGATACAGTTGCAAAGAAGTACACAAATCCAGAACACTACTAACATAGGAAGTTATCTAGGACTAAATAATTGGCTAATTAATTCCAAGTTAAAATTTCACTAAATTGTTTCTTCACTACTCATCGGAAACTTGTTAGTTGTTGCAACAAAAGGCGATACATTTTCCGAGTAGAATTCACTAAATCTATTAGGTATATAGCTGGTTCCGTGATTTCTTTTTCCTCTAAGTAGAGTACTCTTGCAGTAATATGAAACCTGCAAAGTGCTTTTCAATGGAGTTGAATTTCAGTTTAGCGTCCCTTTCAGCAGCGAGGCTATGTGAGACGTGGACCTACTGATTAACGTGGAATCCGAACCACATGAGCTCCCGCCGGGAATCGAACCTGGGTCTCCCGCGCCAAGAGCGCGTACGCTAACCGCTTAGCCACGGAGGAACTCTGCAAAGTGCTTTTAACATCCAAACATTATAAAGTTATACTCCGAAACTTAAATACCGGGAGCCTGTTAGTTACGCCACTGCTTGAGAATACAGATTCTTTATTCATAGAAAGGAAACTTAATGACTACATATCAGGGTTGGCTGGTTTAAACCAATGTTTAAAGCAGCTGTTTTTTTTTTTCAAAAAAAAAACAACTGGTTTAAACCAAATAACGAAAATGTTCGTAAAAGTGTAAGTGTTTGTAAAATCTTGATGAACACACATTTGTGGGTTATCACGTTTCACTCCCGTATATTATTCGTATTATATTCAGACCTAAATTCCCCATTCATTACTCAAAAAGATTATACTACAAAAGCAACTTTTTTTATGTAAGTTTATAAATGTTTGTTTTGTGATTTTTTTTGTAGTTATTATTGTTACGTAATTGCAATCAAAGAAACATTCTAAAAATTGTTTTGTTTACTATTGATAAAATACAGCGAAATGCCGTACTTTGTGTGTGTGGGGGGGGGGAAGGAGGGTCATACAGACCTTACGAGAGGCATTTAGTGAAATGAGAAGTATCTTCGATATCTATTTATGTATAAATGAGTCTGAGCCAAAGTGGACTCAAATAATTCGTATCTTTGTGATATGCAAATTAAGTCGTTGTATTTCTTTAATTTGGACCAATAAAAGTCGTTGTTAACTAACTTGAATTAAATTTGTTCGTCTGTACTCCGTAGTACTTTGAAATTGTCCATATGTAATTCAGTATAATGGTTTCACTTGTGCACTGTTTATCTTTTTGTCCTTCTGAAATGACTCTTGAGAGCTATATTAAGAAGCATGTAAAGATCAGTACAACGTATTTGTATCAGGATTCCTTCGTGAGTGAGTCGGCAGACGTATCGCTAATTAATTAATTTGTGGCCAATTAGTCCTGGTTCCGAGTTCAAATGGAGAACAATTTTTCTCGGATGTAACTCGAGAAGCAGTTTTTATTCCGCTTTAAGCTTATGTGACCCCTTCCAGCATAACCCGGCTGTTGCATAATAACATCAAGGCGAAACAAACTTATTTCTGTCCATATATGATATGAATATATAGAGCAAATTATTTAAACCAAATAAACCTGGTTTAAACCAAAAAAACCTGGTTTAAACCAAAAAACACGTATTTTTTGTTTTTTCAATAAAAGCCATGGTTTTTGCCAACCCTGCTACATATACAGATGACGTTAGAACCATCCATTAGTATGCAAATCAAATTATTTATAAAACCATCCTTCTATTAAGATATTTCCAAAACGTATAACCTGGAAAGTAATTTGAAGTACAATGTAAATCACACTAAATTATTCAAAAACTACTTCCATGAGTTGAAATAAGGTTTTACTTAAAATGTACTGCTTTCTAAAGCCCTAGACAATTGTTATATTCCTTAGCACAATGATGGGGAAACATTTTGGGCCGCAGGCTAAAGAAAAACGGAAAAAAATATAGGTTGGCCAATATAATTTTTAAAAAAAACAACAGTGATTGTATCACTTGTAAAACCAAGCTCTATTAATACTCGAAAGATCATGAAGGGGAATGTGATAAATGGTATTGTGAATGCATTTTTAAACATTTCTCATAATTTGGCTGGAAGTATAATCCACTGATTCTCAGAAGTGAAGTTATATTCGTCAGGTAATGAATCACGTCGTGGGCTGGGTGGAAACGTTTAAGGAGCTACATCTAATCCGCGGGCCATGCTTTGCCCATCACTGTCTTAAGACGTGAAGATAATAAGCCAAAGATGTGCAATTTTGAGTTCATGTACGTTTATTTAAAAGGTATTACGTGTTTCAAAATACTGACTTATTTTTACTTTTCAAAGTAAAGCATATAAAAGCTACTATTTGCTGCAATTGAATTATAACAATAAAACAATGTTTGTGAAAAAACTCTATAAAAATAATGTAAAAAAAAACAAATGGGTACTTTGCCAGAAGTAGGGTTGTGTTGATGACAAATAGACACTTGTGTACATATTTATACATGCAACCTGAAATATGATAAATATACACGAAAACTTGATCTTACTCACCAAGAACTTTCTCTAGCGAAACCTTAAAGAAAATTATCACTGCCAAACAGATGACATTGAAAACAGACTCTGTCGCGCCGAACAAATTTTTAAATTCAGCATTCATCTGAAATATAAAGATTTAATTGTTATACAAATATATTCTATTAAATAATATATTTTACCTTTTTCTAGTCATGAAGTTCCAAAGTAGTTCATTGTCATAATGTTTTACTGCAATGTTAGAAATACGCATACATGAATAATGTGAAGTAGCAATTAGACTCTTGTTAACGAACATCACTACTTAAATTGTTCTTTGTTATTCAGAAATAAACCAATACAATTGCAATAGTTTGTGTGTGCTGCAAGTAGCATAATTTGCACCCATTGTTAGCTAGTGGGAGGCACGGTGGCTCAGTGGGGAGCGCTTACCTCAGGTGCATGGTTTCCTTGGTACGATTTTCACCCAAGCAAGCTTGTGATAAACAACATTGTGTTCGTGGATTTTGTCGAGGCACTCCCGTTTCCTCCCACTTTCTCATTCTTCCATCATCATTCACTTGCTTTAATCATCGTCTCCCTTAACCTAAAGGCATAATCATGGGATGTTAAACTGAAAGATTTCACTATATTTCATTTTGTTGGCTGTGTGTATACTTTTGAAAAAAAAACGTAAAAATAGAAGGAAAAAGTAAATGAATAAAACAAATGTGGTTGGTAGCAGAAGCGTCATTTCAGATTTTGCTTGTGGGAGGGCAAGACCCCTTGATATAAGAAAATTTTGCGTTTTTCACTGACTACTATTCTACTCAAAACATCTATATAAATCTCAATCTCAGGGGGTGCAGTTACCTCTCCCTGTCCCATAAATGACGCCACTGGTGGTAGTTCCCTTAATATAGCTAAATTAAAATTATTACATAACTTCTGTCATACGTATTGGACACTCAACAAACAACGGAAAATTTGATAAAGTGAAAAGTTTGTGTCAGTCGAGGGAAATTTTCTTAAAGAAACCTACGAACAGTGCCACCAGGTTCGTCCTGCACTGACTCGGTTAGATAGCATTCATGCTTTTATTGCCACCTAGCACAAGTTCGTTCGTGTTTATGCCATACGTCCACACTGTATTTACATCGAGCCCTTCTGAAGTTAATCTGTATGTAGTACTGGAGCTTCTTATTTAGTGCTGCTAAAAAAAAAAGAAAAAGAAAAAGAACTTTAACCCAACCTGAGAATGTAAGAAATGTGTCAAAACTTGATAGAACAGTCTGCTCGAGTAATGCCTGTTTTTTTTTTTTTTTTTTTTTACATTGTAGCTTTTATGCAACAGATACGGAATCCGTATTTATATGGCAATCGTAAAGGAATTGCAATTTTTTAACTAATACTTCTGGTGGTCCCTTGAAATTTTATCTTTGCAAGTGAGCAGGCCGGTAGCCAGCCCAAAAATGTAGGGGGGGGGGGAATCCAACCATATTATAGTTCATTTGCAAGCCTACCGTGAACATTTTAGGCAGGCAGTAAAAATTTAGGAGCCCGACCCCCTAGACCCCCCACGTGGATACTGGCCTGCAAGTGAGGGCAAGGTTCTAGATTACTGGTCCCCCTTCCCACTGAGCAATAATAAAGACAGAAAACAAAGTGCCCTGCGGGGCTCTAAACCGCCTTCACTCGCTAACGCTCGCTCGGCAATACTGTGTAGATTAAATGTATAAACTTTAGTAGAGAAAGAAACCAACCCAGCTACTAACCTACATGGGGGACCAGTAATCTAGAACCTTCCGGCAAGGGAGTTTTTTCATGTCACCCACCACAAATCTTTTAGGGGACAATAAGAAGGAAATTATTAAAGGAATTGTATTTTAACAACAGTTATTTAGAGTGCAGCGCCAAAAGTAAACCTGCACGCCCCAATTCACCCCCCCCCCAAAAAAAAGAAGTAAACCATTTACTGAATATATTGGAAAGTCGCATATCATTAACACAACAACTTTGGCTAAGATATAGAATGCCCAGAAGCAAGAGTGAGGCTTCCGGGCATTCTATCTGGGAACCAGTACCTAGAAGCATTACTCATGATTTTCGAAGGAAAATACTGGATTTTCGTGATTAACCGTCAATCGGTTACAATGATCGCACACAAGCAATGTTCCATTCACACTTAAAACTAAATTAATGTTGCTAGCAGTACTTACCTGCAAATTCCTCTATGATTCGTAAACAACCATCCATGTTGCCTTTTAACTTTCTTTTTATCCATCCGCTAAGTAGTTCCTCCATCAGCCAGAATGAGAACATATAGTTCAGGATTATAAAGGAATTTTGTGCTCTTATGTTAGCTTGTTCGTACTTGTTTTCCATAATCTTGCATTTGCAAGCTGTCTTTTATATCTCACGATATTCCATGATATATCTATATCATAAAACAATATTTTTTAAGACTACATTATTACTCGTTTTTGAGAACCAGTCTCTGACTCAAATATGCAACTAAATTTCCTCATTCTCATTTTTTGAGTTATTTTCTCCTCAAAATTGAGACTAATTTACTCAATTTTTTTTGAGTAGTAAAATGTATTCATTTTTGAATAAATCATTTTTAACAGTGCGTTTTGCATTTTTCTGCTATTTCAATATACAATTCTCATTAGTTTAATATCGTGCCTCTTTCGTTTAAATTGATTTTTAGACAACTCTGAACCTGTTAAAAATGTTAGGTAGACATTTTTTTTATTTTTCTTAACAATATGTATAAAAAATATGTCTGTCAGAAAATTTTCAAAATAATATTCAAACATATTTTCTGGTATTAGATTCTACTTACATTTATCTCTTGCGCTTAATCTTCGCGATCCCCATGAAACCCTCTCGCGATCCTCCTAGGATTCGCGACCCCCAGGTTGAGAAACCCTGATCTACGTTAATTCACATTTGAACAAAGAGAGATCTCAACTGTAAATGTTAACATAGGCATTGAATGTTTTTGCCAGGAAATGGTAAAACATTTTTCAAGGCATGAAACATTCGCTTGAGTTGAGTTGATTTTGAATTTAACGTCTCCTTCAGCGTGACGTTATGTGAGAGTGAACCTACTGATTAACGCGGAATCCGAACCACATGAGTTCCCGCCGTGAATCGAACTTGGGTCTTTCACGCCAAAGGCGCGTTCGCTAACCGCTTAACCACGAAGGAGTTGTGAAATATTCGCGTTTATCTGTGAGATATGTTCGGAAGTGATACAGACAGTAATTGAAACTGGTTGCACAAACAGAACATACAGGCACTATTCAAAAGAGGAAGAGAAACTATAAGGTAACCAAGAAAGTTCTGTTGCTTTTTGTGGACGTCTGTGTTCCATTTGCCTTCACACCGTGAGTTGAATGCGAATCGGTCAGTTGTTGGTGTGACTATGGAATACGGACAAAATCTCGCGACCGAAACATCGCCGCCAAAATCTCACGAGATAAAACCTCGGGAACCAGAAAGCTTTTCCACATTCATGATTGATCCTCGCCCCCCGTTCAATAAACCTTTTTGTTCATGCGTGTATCAGCAAAGTATACTAGTTGTGAAATTGTAAAGCTTAATGCCAATAACTTCACGTTGTAGGAGAAACTTGCTTTGCTGTATAATAATTTTTGTGGGTGATAGTCGTTGCTGTAATCGTCGCAATAAATATAGATATTGGAATAGACCATCAGGAAATTAGAGTTACATTTTTTAACGTATGAGTTGGCAACACTACCTGGATTCGAGTGGGGACCACGGTGGCTCAATGGTAGACCGTTCGCCTCTGGTGGATGGGTTCCTCGGTTCGATCCTAGCTCGTGCCAAGTGAACTCTGGTGGACAAACACCGTGTACGTGGATTTTATTGGTTTTTTTCCGTTTCTTACCATTTTCTCCATTCCACCATTTCATTCATTCCTCATCATCGAATTTAGGACAGAATGGCAGGAGGACAAAATGGCAGGGGACATAATGGCAGGAAATAAAGGCAGGAGGACGAAATGGCAGCGGACGAAATGGCAGGAGGACAAAATGGCAGCGGACGAAATGGCAGGAGGACGAAATGGCAGCGGATGAAATGGCAGGAGGACAAAATGGCAGAAAGTTAATTTGGCAAAAATTATAACTAATAGGGCTCGTATTTTTAGGTCTCACCTATTGTGTTTGTTAGTAGGTAACGGTTCTCGATTTAGTCATTTCTGCCTCGAATGTCCAAAGCATATAAATACAGCTAAATTGAACCAAGAGCGTAAAAGAGGGTAAATATCAGTTATCCAAACTTAACTTAACAAGTCTTAACTTAAATTTATTTCTTTGTAACAATCTTTCAATTGATATCTTGGTCTTATAACAATTCTAACTACAAGAAAATATAGATTGAAAGCAAACATATTATAGTACATACCTATAAAACTCCTTTACAGTTACAGGAATGACAAAGTTATTTTTTCCAATTTCCTATAACATATCCTTTAAATTATAAAAACAGCTTGTAGTTGTAAGAATGACTAATTACGTACCGGTATATCTTTCTTAATTCTCAATAATAAAGGATATCGTACAACAGTCTATACGGAACACTCTGCAGTCGTCAGAATGACCAATTACTTACATCATCATTAATTTTATGTAACAAAACTAGCTTTTGGCTAGCTGGGGGCTCTGCCACCAGACTCCCAGGTCTGCTCGGCCTACGACTTCGCATTTCTTATCTATCGGCCTTTGCATCAACAATGAATTTCGTCAACTTGCTCTTCGTATTTTCTGAATCTGCCCATCCGTGGGCTTCGCCCCCACACACTGTCTTTGCTCGGCCTATGCCCTCGGATCTCTTAAACTCATAATTCTATCGTTTCTTTTCCTATTTCAACTATCTAAAATATAAGATTTTGTATCCCAAGAAAACGTCCGTTTAAATAACATGGGAATCTCTTCATCCCCCTTTAGACCCCTAAAAAATTAAAAATATTCACTTTTGGCAATTTTCCTGTGGGTTTGTCCCGGAAAGCTACAATCATGCCAAATTTAATCATTGTAGTCCTACAGGAAGTGCTAAAAAATTTGGAGGTGTAGAAGACTTCTCATATAAATAGCATGGGAAAGATTTCAGTTCCCCATAAAACCACTCTACGTTGGAAATTTTTATTTCTGATGATTCACTTAGGTAACGCTAACGAAAACGGGCAAATTCTTCATCCCCCTTAGACCCCTAAAGTTAAAAATATTCACTTTTGGCAATTTTCCTGTGGGTTTGTCCCAGAAAACTACAATTATGCCAAATTTAATCATTGTAGCCCTACAGGAAGTGCTCAATAATTTGGGGGTGTAAAAGGTGTTCCATATAAATAACATGGGAAAGATTTTTCAGTTTCCTATAAAACCACTCTAAAGTTGGATTTTTTTTACTTTTACTGATTTACTTAGGTAGTGCCAATGAAAATTTACAAATATACCGAATTTCAAGTTTATATTCCAATTCTAAGTACCTAAAACATGAGATTATATGTCAAAAAAAGGCCCATTTAAATAACATGGGGAAATTCTTCACTCCCTCTTTAGAACCCCTAAAAATTAAAAATTCCAAATTCACTTTTGGCAATTTTTCTGTGGATTAGTTCCGGAAACCTACAACCATGCCAAATTTAATCATTGTAGGCCTACAGGAAGTGCTCAATAATTTATGTCAGCTCATGTAGTTTTACATAGTTAGAATAGGATATATCTTAATAAAGACTATAAACACACTTCGCAGTCGTAACAATGTCTAGTTACTTACAGTGTCGTGAACATCCTATAACACATATCCTAGAATACACTGTAAAAACAAGTGCTGTCGATTTTTTGGTGACATTTGCGGTTTTCGATTTTTAAGAAAACCAGTTTTCTAAAAACCGAAACCGCAAAAACGGTTTTGGAAATAGAAACCGTAAATGCGGTTTTCAAAACGAAACAACAAAAGCGGTTTCCAAATCCGAAACCGCAAAAGCGATTTTTGGTCTTTCCAAAAACCGATTTTGACAGCACTAGTAAAAACCTTCTGCGCTCGTAAGAATGACTAAAACATAGTCCTTAATTTTATATAACAAAATATATCATAATATAGACTATAAACATACTTTGCAGTCGTAAAAGTGACTAATTACATACCAGGCAGGCCCGTATCCAGGGGGTTCTAGGGTGCCGGGCCCCCCTAAATTTTTGCAGCCCCCTAAAATTTTCACCAATTATAATATGGTGATGAACTATAATATGGTTGGATCGACCCCCTAACTTCAGCCGGGTCCCCCCTACATTTTTGGGCTGGGTCGTTAACATCTTATAACACATATACTAGAACACAATATAAAAACATTCTGCAGTTGTAGGAATGACTAATAATTACATTGGCGTTAATTTTATATAACAAAATATATCGTAATATAGACTATAAACACACTTTGCAATCGTAAGAATGACTAGTTACTACAGTGATGTGAACATCTTATAACACATCCTAGAATATACTACAAAAACATTCTGCAGTCTTAAGAAAAGAATGGCTAATTATTTACACCGTCGTTAATTTTATATAATAAAATATACCATAAAATAGACTACAAAAACAATTTGCAGTCATAAGAATGGGTAGCTACTTACATTGTCGTTAATTTCAAGTTGTGATCAATTCCCGCAAGAATTCCTCAAGAGATCTTCTGTTTGTGTCATAATCCACACATAGGTTTCTCAATCTATGCTGCAGATCAACATAAACATTTTTGTTTTGTTGACGGGGTATTGTCCTCTTTCGCACTAGGAAATGGTAGAATGAACGGTGGAATTTTCTTTCTGGAGGCTTTGAATGAGTTTCCATACCGTTGGGTGGTTGTCCCACCAAATGGAAAAACTTATGATTCCACCCCTCATATAAATTATTTGTGCGAGGATTGTTAAACAAGAGTTGCCCCATGAGCATTCCAAACTTCCGGTGAAAATCTTGGTGGCACTCCCTCAATTCTTACGACATCAGAATTCTCAGATTATTAGCAGTTCGAATTTTGGAACATAATGAATAAATCGAAAATTTATGTTGAAATCTTTATTTACCAAGTAAGAAACAAAATAGTTTAAAACCAAGGAATTCAAATTATACTTTCTGCCTTTATGTCCTCCTGCCATTTCGTCCTCTGCCATTTCGTCCGCCTGCCATTTTGTACCCTGCCATTTCGTCCTCTGCCATTTTGTCCTCCTGCCATTATTTCCTGCCATTATGTCCCCTGCCATTTTGTCCTCCTGCCATTCTGTCCGTTCCCCCTCATCATCACCGTCTCTTTTAAGCCTGGCCGGCATAAGATGAGACGTAAAACTTGAAGATTTAATTTCATTTTCCGAATCGGGTAGAAAGTAAAAGCTGTCCGTTCACCATGTACACAAGAAATCTTCCCCGCTGTACATCGCAGAAAGTGATTAATTAAAATCTTTGAAAATATATAACCATTAGTGATGGGTTGTTTTTTGCGGAGTCGTTACAAAGTAACGACTCTTCTTGAGTACTTAAAGGAACGAATCTTGAAAACAACTCAAAGGATTCGGATTCATTTCAGAATCTTGGGAGTCCAAGGACTCAAAGTATTCGTTTGGATTTGGACGTAAAGTTACACATATGATACCTGAAATAAATTCTCATCTGCATGGGAGAGACTGACGAGATTTAGTAACGAATACTCACACGAAACGGTATGCAAAAAGACATGCTGGAAGCATATGGCTATTATAGTGCATATGCGTTAAGAAAAAGAAACTTTCTTTGCTTGATTCTTCTGCTGGTTTCTGCTTGTTGAGTGCTCTCTCCTCTTCCCCCTTATGCACGCTTCGTATACAGGAAGATGAAACTAAACTGTTTCCCTCCCCTTTCTCACGGATTGCCTACTTTTAACATGCAGAATCCATGGCTTATCCTCAAAGCGAACAAACAAAAGGGTGGTAAAAAAGTGTGGTGCAATCTATTCTATAGTTTTATACAAATTGTTTATAAATGTATTTACAACTATTTACACTGGCAGTCTTTCTTACATATTGGCATTTAAAAAAAAGAATTTGGGAGACTTTGTAAGGGTGCAAATACCTACGTGCAGTTAGCACTGCCGCTCACAAAAAATAAATTAATAAATAAAATTATTTTTATATCTATCGTTTGATCAGGTATGATCAACAATTTTTAACGTTTGATTAGCTCTAGTAACGTAAATATAAGTTATGTTTAGAATGGGCGAACAACACGCAAGATCCCTCTTCGGCTATGGCTTAAGGAACCAGATAGCTCAATAGCTCACAGCCGCACAAACAAATTATCTCCATCCGATGCCATTTTGAACAGCTCCAATTCAATTTGAATCCTTATACGGCTGTGTTCTGTCAAATAATATTTTTATTACATTTGGAATAAGCAAAAACGTTTTGAAATACAATTCTTAGAATTAAGAAGATGTAATATTTAAAAATACTTCAAACACAATACAATTTACATTTAATGCGTTGAATCCAGTGTTCTAGTCACTCTCTTCATATAGATTTTTTAAATCATAATTTGTGGTAACACTGCAAATGTCTATAGATATGAACGCTAATGGTTGCTTTTATGCATCTTTTCTGGTGCATAACGCCATTATCTATGATTTTGGTTATTAACATTGCCACATTGCAGTATTTGCTTTCATGCTTGACAAACAAAGAGGCAAAAGAAAAAAACGTTAAAATGTCATCAGATTCGACGTAGTATTACCGTCTCCCAAAGATTCTATTTCATCCTTAGGATTACAGGATAAGAAATTAGGTTTCTGGGCTTTCGGCATGGATGGCCATGTTGGCCCGTCACGTATGAGGGATGACGTCCTCGACTAACTGAGGGAAAGGTGGGGAAGGAAGCAGCCTAGGACATATATGGTGGTACCATCTCGGCATTTTCTGGTGTGAATGAGGAAAACCCAGGAAAATCCAATCAGGATGGGTGATCTCAGAAAATTTTACACTTTTTCGACCGAGTGTCCCAACCGGGAATAGAACCCGGAACCGCTAGCACCAAAGGCGAGAGAGTGTTAGCAATTACGCTATGCGGTGCTACTCTTACAATTCTTGCGCAGAAAGAACCGGTACCTTAAATTTTTCAACCTTGTTGAATTAGTCATTTGTAGTCAGTATGCGAATTAATTTATTTAGGAGGGACAAAACCAAGGGTGCCCATTTCTCTGTAAATTTGGTGGGGCCCATTCAGATGCAGAAGGTATATTTATGAGGATTTTAAGAGAAATTGCATTCAAATTATGCCAAATACTGTATATTCATAAATATAATAGGGGAGCCCACATGAGGTATTGGGGGCCAGGGCCCTAGAGAATCGGCGCCCTTGTACAGAACCCAATTTCTATTTAGTTACGGAGATTTTAATTTCTCCGGGAGAAAAATTCCCCGGTATTTTCCAGTTCGCACATTGCTTGTAGCTGCTGTTTCTAAGGTTTGATATGTAGTGGAGGCAGGAAAGTTTTGCGTTCTACATTTTTTTAAATCTCAAATTCCATTCTATTTACGCGGCATTTTCTTACTTTTGAAGGATATTATGTTAATTCACTTCAAGTCCATGTTCGTAACCATTACGATTTTAAAAAAAATGTTATAATACAGTGAAATACAGCCCTTTAGTCTTAATTTTATTTAGCCGCTCCGCAGTTATTCACAATAGTACTATCAAACTTACGTCAGTTCTACTTCTGGTGTTAAAGGAAGAATGAAAACAACTATTTTCACCGCTCGCTGGAGTCACTCCCATTAAAGAGGGTGGAGAGGAACGTTATTTTTAATTTAATGATTTGAATTATCCTTCGATATGAATATGTATGGTGGTAGTATCTTTACTCTTGATAACAGCTTATTACTATTTAGATAGTGTATGAGAAAGAAAATAATTTCAATACATAGATTTATTACACGAGATTACATATAACATTATTATACACATGGAGACGTGTTGCAATCAACAGTAATTCTTTAAATTCAATAAGCTCAAATATAGTTTGCAAAACAAGCAATAATTAAATTTAACAATCAACAAACATTAGGCTGTAAGAGCTGTTATCAAATGCCAAATTAACAATGAAATGATTATGCCAAATATTGTTCATTCATAAATATAGTTGGGGAGACAACATGAGGTCTTGGAGCTCAGGATCGGCGCCCTTGGACAGAACCTATTTCTAGTTAGTTAAGGAGACTTCAATTCTTCTGGAGGAGGAATTCCCCGGTATTCTCCAGTTCGCACACTACTTGTAGTTGCTGTTTGTAAAGGCTTGATATGTAGTGGAGACTAGAAAGTTTTGCGTTCTACATTTTTTTATCTCAAATTCCATTCTATTTTCGCGGTATTTTCTTACTTTCGAACGATATTATGTTAATTCACTTCAAATTCATGTTCATAACAAATACGATTTTAAAAAATGTTATAATACAGTGAAATACAGCACTTCACTCTTTATTTTATTTAGCCACTCCGCACTTATTCACAATAGTACTATCAAATTTATGGCAGTTCTACGTCGGGTATTGAAGGAAAATGAAAACAACTATTTGCCACCGCTCGCTGTGTAACGAAAAACACCCTTAATCCCCCCTCTTTTTCAGAATGACCACCCCGGGCCAAAATCCATACTTGAATAGAATGAAAAAGAATAGCACACATCTAAACATTCAAATACAGACCCGCCCACCGGGGAAGATAATCCTGAAAAAAAGCGAGGAGAGCTTTCGCCGGTACTGTATTAAAAGGCCGCTTAGCGCACCCAGAATATGTATAGGTATAACTCTCACCTTTAATTTACGAAAAATGCAAGCAAAAATTCTCAGTTGTTTCAAGGAAGTTAATTAGCAATGACAAAACCTACTATTTCAATTTTAACAAGGATAAACAATTTATTATAACAAAAAGAAAAAAAATAATAATAATAAAAAATAAAAAAACAAATAGTACACAAAATATTAACAGTTCGATATTAATAGTAATAAGAAGAACAAACAATCTTACTGTTTTCTGATGGAAAAACAGCCTAGCACACATTAAAAAAAAAAAAAGTCGCCATTCCAACATGGCCTACACCAACCACTATGTTTCGTCTTTTCAGTAATCTAACTTTTCAATCAGCAATATTTTGCACTTGCTCGAGACTAAATAAGACAATTCAGAAGTATTTATCATTTTTCAAATACCATTATGAGTATACTCACGAAATTTCTGAAGATAAATTTACACCAATTTTCACAAAAAAACAATAATATAATTTAACAGATTTGAAAAAGAAACACTACGTACCTCGAAGAGTGACCAACTGACGATCTACGTCAGTTGATCCATGGCTTCCATTCCGGGTTCAAAACCAACCAATCACAATCCGGATTTTACATCACGAGGACCTCGTCATATTACCTTACCAGCTGGTACCAGATCTTCATATATATTTTCTTACTACAACACAAACCTGATTTTGAGACCAAAAAGGTAGGATGGAAAAGGGTGAAGGGAGAATAAGGTCGCAAGTCTCCATATTAATAAAAGATGGCGCCATCTATTTCTAAATAAATCCATAATAACAAGTGACCCACATATTCGTGACGATCCACGTCGTCACACATCCCCCTCCATAGATGAAAAATTTTACCCAAAGAAATTTTTCATTACAGACCAATTTTCAATAAAATGAACAAATTAAATCATCTTAACCAAATTTGAGGAGTACCTTACACATTTTTCAATGAAGATGAAATGAAATGATGATGGAAAAAAGTGTTAGTAGATGATTGATTGATTATGAAAGTGAACAATAACAACAAAATATACACACAAAACCGGTACCCTCAATTCTCATTATGCTTTTCAATTATCACTGATGTTATTAACATTTCTATGTTCTCTGTATAATTTTGCTAAACTTGTATGGGTAACAACCATTTTACCATCTTCAGTCTTACATTGAAGTGTGTTGGCAGTAGGTTTAGATACGACTGTCATTGGCCCCCACCACTGTGGCATCAATGACTTTGTTACGTTATCTTTCAAGGAAGATTTTAACTGAGACTTCACCAACACCCTGTCTCCGACAGCAAACGTGACTGGAAGCATCCGCTTATTATACAACCGACGCCTTGCTTCCCATGCTTTATCCATATTAACGAAAGCTTGCTCCCATATTTGGGCATTATTAGGACCCTCCAAATCCTCAGGTGTAATACTCCACTTTACCATCAACGTATCCACCGGTTCTCTCCCAAAAAACAGACGAAATGGACTAAACTTAAGCTCCGCATGTTCCGCAGCATTAAGACAAAATTGGAGCTCATTCAGGAAACGCACCCATTTCTCCTGCTTACCATCCAGATATGCCCGAAGGCTCGTTTTAACCAGTCTCACATATTTTTCAACTGCGTTCCCTCCTGGAAAATACGGAGAACAGCGTATGTGCTTTATCCCATTACCAAACAAAAATTGTTTGAAGTAGGCCGATGAAAAACAAGGGCCCCGGTCCGTGGAAATAGCTCTAATAAATCCATATTTACAGAAAATATCATATAGCGCCTTAACTACTAACTTACTAGTAGCATTGCGTAAGGGAACTAAATGTAGATAACGACTCGCATTATCTAAGCACAGAAGGACATATTGATACCCGAAACTAGACGGCAACGGCCCCGCTAAATCTGCGTAATAGTGGGCGTTAACTTCCTTACAATATTCCGAAATTAGTTGTCCTTGCGGAAGAGTATTCCGTGCCTTTACTAATTGACACTCATGGCACGAGCGAACGAAGTCCCGCACTTCGTTGAATATATTTGGCCAAGAAAAATATCTACAAATCTTTTTGTATACCTTCAACAAACCTAAGTGCCCGCCATTGGGCAATAAAGTATGATAATAGCTTAGTAGTAGAGGTCTCAAAATACGTGGGACGAGTATTTTATAAGGCGACACCTTGGCCTTGGTTTTTATGTATAAAGTATCTCTCATTAACTTATATTGTTCATGCTCTCCGCCATGGCTCTTTACCATCTCATAAATATCCTTAGTATCTGCCTCCGATTGCTGATACTGTTTAATGTCCTCATGTGCTAGCGGTAAATTCCACAGACTATACATATATCCCTCTGAGTCATTAAAAGGACAAGGATCAACATCAATATCATTCGGATTTATCTCATAAATCCTTGAAAGAAAATCTACCTGATAGTTCTTATAAGACGAGACATGCACTATTTTAAATCTGAACTCAAATAAGTTCTGTACAATATTGGCATATCTTCCTAAGTTCTTAGGGTTTCGCAGCATATTAACCAAGGCACTATTATCCGTGAAAATAGTAAACTCCGAACATAAAAACGGGCGAAATCTCATTACCGCATTATATATAGCAAGAAGTTCAAGTTGAAAAATAGTGCGATTAAAATCGGCTGGTTTCAAAGTTTTACTGTAGAACCATACAGGACGCAATAAACCTTGCTCATCCTTTTGTGACAAAATAGCCGCTTGGCAACGTAAAGTTGCATCGGTATGTAAGTAAAAGCGCTTACTCATGTCTGGAATTCGCAAAATAATTTTTTCAGAAAAAGCCTCTTTTATTTGCGCAAGACTCGCATCCTGTAACGGACCCCACTCAAACTTCACCTTCGGAGATCTTAATCGATTCATCGGTTCTACTATACCTGCATAATTATCGCAGAATTTAGCGTAGAAATTTAAAAATCCTAACATTTTACACAACCCCCGGCGATTTACAGGCGGACGGAGATCCTGTATGGCTTGCAACCTATCTGGCAACATAGATATCTCACCATCTTTAATAAGAAACCCCAAAAATTCTATACTACTTCTCAAAAGTAAGCATTTATCTGGTGAGATGGTTAAGCCCCTTTTCGCAAAACGCGATAAGACTTCTTCTAATAACCGATTATGTTCTTGGATTGTAGAACCAAAGATCACAATGTCATCTGCATAGTATTCTACCCCGCGCCCACGTAGGTCTCCCAGGATATCATCCAAGGCCCTCATAAGTGCTTGTACTCCGACACAAATACCCATGGGGATTCGCAAATATTCATATAATTTATCCTGTACGGCGAATGCTGTGAGCTTACGGCTATCGGGAGTCAACTGTAACTGGAAAAAAGCTTTTTTTCCATCTATCTTGCTTACATATTTAGCTTTAGCGAGCGAACTAATACATTCCTCTATATTAGGACATGGCAAGCCGTCCCCACAAATGAGCCGATTCAGTTTAGAGTAGTTGACTACTAATCGAGGTGACCCATCTTTATTACGCACCAGGAAGCACGGAGATCTATATTCAGACTTAGAAGGTTGTATCACACCATTTTCTAATAATTGTTCAATTAAGTTCGATAACTCTTGTTGCTGACTTTTCGAAAAAGGATATTGGCGCTCCCGAACTACTTCATCGGACTTTAATTGAATAGTGTATTCAAAGTCACTGATAGTACCAATTCGGTGGGTAATGACATTCGCATATTTATCTAATAAATATTCTACATACTGAACCAAAGTAGGATCTTGTTTCACCATATCCTCATCAATACCGTTCAAAATCTTAACCTTTTCATCTGTACTAATTTCCCACTTATCGCTTTTACATTTGTTAAATGCTAATAGTAACGGATCCCCTTCCTGACCCAAAACATCAGAAGAATTATAATCTTCTTTACTATAACAAGACGTTACATCATCATTAACACACTGTTTTTCTCCCTCTATTGACATAGAACTAACAGAGCCACCTATATCCGCGACACTTTTTCGATTAGAATTAAAGCTGGAATTCTCTTTTATTTTCTCAACCGAATGTTTATTGTTTCTCCTACCATTTACTTTTTTATGTTGTTTCTTCTGGAATGAATGCTTTTTGTCAAACCTGTTCTTTTCCTCTCCATTACCAAACATCCTTGGACCACCAGACGAAGTTCCAGTGTCGCTCTCCCTATCAGCAGTAGTTTCAGGAAAACTCGAGCGAGCGAAGATCAATTGCCTATTTACTCCACGTTTATTCTTTCTTTTGCTCCAGGGCGTACCATCGGGACTAGAGAGATCTCCCAAAAATAGCCTAGCGGATGACCCTCCGTCGCCAGGACCCCTGGAATGACAAGAAGCCGCAGAAGAATTCGTTTGGAAAGATGAGGGGGAGGGGAAGTCAACAAGAGGGGTTGTAACATTTCCTTTGCTAAAAACAACCTTAGATTCATTGAAATCCACTAAAACTCCTTCCTGACGAAAACAGTCTAGTCCCATCAAAATGGGAAATTCCAATTCTTTAAACAAAAACAGTTTGCATTTAAAGGTGTAATCATTCACCGTAAATGGAATCAAAACTGAAGGTCTCAACACCATAGATTCGTTATTTATAGTCTTTCCTTTAAAACACTCTTTATAATTTACTTGCACATCACTAGAGTTTTTAATTTTATTGAAAAGCTCCAAATTCAAAAGATTAGTCACACACCCACTATCTAAACAACTATTCACTGCAGTTCCACATACTTTAACTTCAATACACGCTGCATCATCTTTTTTATTTAAACGATTTAAGTTCCTATTAATCTTATTTGAAAAAGAAGAAAATGTTTTCGAACTTTTGTTTTCTGGGCATAGTCTCACTGGATGTGGACCCTGACACTTGTAACAGCTTATAGTTCTACGAGAATTCTTAAAGTCACTCCTTACCGGAGCATCCGGCAACCCTGTTTGGGACGTCGCTTTATAACTAAACTGCTTCATATAAAGTTCATGATATCTGTATTCACTAACTAGTTTATTAAGTTCATCTATTGTCTGGGGTTTTCTTTGGTAAAACAACCGCTCCCTTATGTTCGGAAGAACGCCACTGGTAATAAAACTAATCAGCTTTTCGTCCCCACAACGCAACTTCAAAAGTTTATCAACAGTGGTTACACGCTTTACAAAAGCTTTTAAATCCTCGTTATTTTCTTGATGGCGATACATATATTCTACTATTATTCTCTGAATAGCACATTCTGATAATAAATTATGAAAAACAAAGTCACGTGCAAGATCCCAGCTTTTACATGTATGTGGCAGCTCGTTCAGAATTTCCTGCAGTGGACCCGTAACTTTCCCACGCAATGAATACAAAACCGCAGAAAAAGGAAAACGCTCAATATTACAAAACTCATCAATCTTTTGAATAAATTGATACAATTTTAAGGGATCCGTACCATCACAATTCTCTAATGATTCCATGAATGAACGTAAAACCAAAAACGCTGATGATTGTTCCATCTTATTAAAACAACTATTTTGTGTTAATCCAGATAGAGTTTCAGCTCTAGCTTCTTCATTCACCGAGCAAAAAGGTAAATGACCTGGCTGACTGCCAGCTGTTTGCACACACACACTACCATCCGGCTGTGTGGTTGTGTTATCAGTGCCTCTACCTTGACCTACTACAACACCCGAACCAACAGGTGCAGACTTGCTGTTAGCAGTTGTTATGGACAACAGCAGTTTCTTAGCATCACTTTCATTCATAGAAAATATTTTCGATTGCTTTTCTTCTATAGTCATATTCAAAAACGCATTAACATCCACAGGAATTTCGTCTATAAACTCTTCATCAAGAAAGAAACTAGAATCACCACCTACAGCCATTGTTTTTATTTTTGGATACGATTCTATACTTATATACCAGATAGTATGGGTTCGATCCCCGGAACCAATTCCTTGAATTGCCGTACAAAGACTTCCTACAAGGTACCCAATTAATATATACGAGCAAGTAATTACATGCACAGCACTGACTTTATATGCCATTAACATGAAAGTAAACAACTGAAGTTAAATTTAAATTTAATAAGTGAGAGAATTCTAACCGAGTTGGTCACTCTTCTGTAACGAAAAACACCCTTAATCCCCCCTCTTTTTCAGAATGACCACCCCGGGCCAAAATCCATACTTGAATAGAATGAAAAAGAATAGCACGCATCTAAACATTCAAATACAGACCCGCCCACCGGGGAAGATAATCCTGAAAAAAAGCGAGGAGAGCTTTCGCCGGTACTGTATTAAAAGGCCGCTTAGCGCACCCAGAATATGTATAGGTATAACTCTCACCTTTAATTTACGAAAAATGCAAGCAAAAATTCTCAGTTGTTTCAAGGAAGTTAATTAGCAATGACAAAACCTACTATTTCAATTTTAACAAGGATAAACAATTTATTATAACAAAAAGAAAAAAAATAATAATAATAAAAAATAAAAAAACAAATAGTACACAAAATATTAACAGTTCGATATTAATAGTAATAAGAAGAACAAACAATCTTACTGTTTTCTGATGGAAAAACAGCCTAGCACACATTAAAAAAAAAAAAAAGTCGCCATTCCAACATGGCCTACACCAACCACTATGTTTCGTCTTTTCAGTAATCTAACTTTTCAATCAGCAATATTTTGCACTTGCTCGAGACTAAATAAGACAATTCAGAAGTATTTATCATTTTTCAAATACCATTATGAGTATACTCACGAAATTTCTGAAGATAAATTTACACCAATTTTCACAAAAAAACAATAATATAATTTAACAGATTTGAAAAAGAAACACTACGTACCTCGAAGAGTGACCAACTGACGATCTACGTCAGTTGATCCATGGCTTCCATTCCGGGTTCAAAACCAACCAATCACAATCCGGATTTTACATCACGAGGACCTCGTCATATTACCTTACCAGCTGGTACCAGATCTTCATATATATTTTCTTACTACAACACAAACCTGATTTTGAGACCAAAAAGGTAGGATGGAAAAGGGTGAAGGGAGAATAAGGTCGCAAGTCTCCATATTAATAAAAGATGGCGCCATCTATTTCTAAATAAATCCATAATAACAAGTGACCCACATATTCGTGACGATCCACGTCGTCACAGCTGGAGTCACTCCCTCTAAAGAGGACGGAGAGAAACGTTATGTTTAATTTAATTATTTGAATTATCCTTCGGTATGAATATGTATGATGGTAGTATCTTTACACTGGATAACAGTTCATTACTATTTAGGTAGTGTATGTGACAGAAAAGAATTTCAATATATAGATTTATTACAAGAGATTACTTATAACATTATTATACACATGGAGACGTGTTGCAATCAACAGTACACAATTCTTTCCTGGTATCAAGGAGCCTAACCTCTCTTGTGTCAGACTTGTTGCAATCAACAGTAATTCTTTAAATTCAATAAGCTCAAATATAGTCTGCAAAAGAATCAATAATTAATTTAACAATCAACAAAAAAAATAGGCTTTAAGAGCTGTTATCAAAGAGGCCTAGCAGGAGACTGCCATTGAAGAAATTACTTCTTCTGAGACTAAATATTCAAAAGGTTAAAACTTATATTTTACATTCGGATGTCACTCTCTCAACTCGATGTAGCTTATACTGAAGACAATCATCATTTGAGCTTTGGAAGTGTCCAGATCTAAGATCCAAATGCAAGACGCTCGACGTTGGATCGAAAACACAAGAGAAACGGATAGATAATACTGTTATAATTTCTCAATCTTATATACTCGTTTGAGAGACTAAAGAATGTGACAAACAATTTGTACGTAATAAGTCCTTATGGTTTATTTTCGTATTGTTTTTTTTTTTCCTGAAAGTTATTTGTCTTCTGACGTTTTTAGTTGTTTTCTTTTCGTACAACACTAAGGAAATGTTCGTGATTGTACATTCATATACAATGTTTCGTTTTAATATTTGAACGATTTAATTAATTAAGCACAACAGTTAGGTGCTATTTTCTTTTAAAGTCACTTACCTAAAAATATTCTTTCGTTCTCTCCCTTTCCCTCACCCGAAGCAGAATTCTATTTGATTGCTTTATGAATTGTATGCTGCCGAATATATACGAACTACTACGAAGCCAAACTGAATACACTGACGAGAACGAAGAACAAGCTTTTGAAAACGCATTTGAGTACGGGTAATCAGAATTGAGGGAAGGAAACCCAAAAGGCAACTGAGTACAGGGATTCAGAGGGACAATGAGTCCTTGGAATCAATGTAGCGAAAGTAGTCTTTACTTTTTATGATTTCACTAACTCAACGAATCCAAAGAAATCGAATACCAGAAATAAATCAGAACTCGCACCACTATAATAATCATTATTATCATTTAAACCTAGAAGCAAGGGCATAGATTACCCGTTACTGCTTCTTCAAAAATAAGATCCTGAAAGAATTAAACTACCATCTCCAAATACCAACGCATCGCCCATAACACGAGCTAATATCTATAACCAAGTTATTTAAGATCTGGGTACTTTAATTTCATATCAAATTTGAACAAAAGTCTTTCATGTATGTCCTCATTAGAGAAACCATTTAAACAGAACTTTAAATTTTAAACGACGATAAAAAGCAGGTGTACAGAATAGATAAATTTGTGGTTCCTGTCTTCAAGATTGTTAAAGGCTGAATATGCTGCCATCTTTGAACTTGTTTTGTACTTGCTAAATTCGGCTTTGACAATTATACCTTAAATATTATCACTTTATTTCTCAAATTTTAAAATAAGCCCCGGAATACATTTGATAAAGGTAATTCATACAAAATCGAGTCACACCCACGGAAATAGTTCACCGACTTCAGTTCTTTCCTCCCCCTGCTAACTTTTTAACTAGACAGTAATTTGTACACGCTCTTAAGACAATTATTATTGCTCTAGCACAGAATTGCTTGAAGTACGGTATTAGGGTGCAGCGTTTTACCACTTTTTTCTCGGAATGAAATGTAATACCTGGCAAAAGTGGTCAATCCACATGGACATTTCAGGTATAGATTTTTTTTCAAATCAGATAATATCTTCTGTGAGAACTATTGCCTCAAATTTTCAAAATTTACCTGAAAATTTCAAAAAATACCGAAGTTGTTCATTAATTTCAGTTATGTTGAAGTAAACATATTTTTGGTTAAATACATGTCAGTTGCTATGAAAACTGACATTCAAGTATAAAAATGCAAGTTATATGCCCTTGGGGGGAATAGGAGTGCCTCCTCTGGGGCCAGAAAAGGGAGCAAATTCAGTACAGTTAAGCGGTTGTGCAGCTCCTCGCTCACCTGGCAATATAGCCTGGCCAAGTGACCCAGAGCCCACCATGTAGAGGTGGCTGCACCTAGGGCTCCTCTGCTAGGCCTATCCAACCAACCAACCATATGTTGGGCCGGATGAACTGATCCGATTAGTCACTGTCAGGAAAAATTGTCACAAATTGGGACTTTGATTGAAATTTAGACGCAGCTTGCCTAGAAAGTAAGGTTGACCTGATTATTCCGCCTCTAGCATCACTGGCACATGCTCGGGAGGCTTCTTCAGTGACTAATTTCACTATCCGTTCTACTGCCACCGTGTGGCACGGATGGACGGTGAAGGACTATTCTGGCACAGTGTTGTCAGGAAGTGAAAGTTGGACCAAGAGCTGTTTGTTTGGTACCGTCCATAGAACTTACTGGTAGGACAGTTATTGAAACATCAGTGCTTTCCCGAAAGATTATTGCAGTGCAATAGTTTGCCTCAAAATTCAGTCTGGGAATGATTTTATATCTAATGGAGTTATGGAGATTCCCTGCTTCGTATTCTCGAGCACTAAGAATCTTATGTAATGCATCTTGTCGAACAGCAAGTCGACCATCAGTCATCATGGCGAGAATAATTTTTCTGGGAGTGCAAAGAATGCATTCGCTTGAATGGATGAACGGATTACAGCCTGGTATTCTTTTGGTAAGTATCTAGACCTTGAATGGCCTTCAAGACGTGAGAGGACCATCAGCAATGGAAGACTATGTTTTGATACGGCATTGATAACCACACAGACTCTACGTATGAATGTCGCAATTTCTATTAATTTCTTGGTAGGTTTTTGTTGCAATATACAATGTTAAAATTCTTTTTGCACTAGTCAACCAGTTAGCTTCGTTTAGTTTGCCAGGTAAATATAGAAACAAGCTCTTCCGGGCATGCTCGTAACTCAATGGCTTGAGATATCTGGAATAAGCATCTCAGGTCCTTACTGAGTTTTCTGTGCTCTTCTGGACTATGATGAGGTAAGTCACATTTTATTGGTTTGAATAGCAACACTGAAAGCTTTTTCACAGTTAGATAGTTTTGAAACTATGGGACGTGTGTAAGAATAGGGGCTTGAATAAGCGCCTTGAATATCCGTGAAGAGAGCTCGCAACAGCAGTTCATTAAAATGCAAGGGACAAATAGCCCATTGCATTTGTTTTCCTGTTAGTTCCTCTAATTTTCGAAGAACAGCTCCATTCCAAGGATGTTAGTGTATGTTCCATCACACCCAAGAACCTCAACTTTATCAAAGCCAACTCTGAGTTGGCTCATGATGTATTCGAAAATAGCTCTGGTCTCGTCATGTGCAGAGCCAGAGGATGGTGTCACGTGACCAACGTATTGAGAGTTACGTTCAGCCACAAGTGATAAGTGCTCTTCTCTAACGATGCCTGTGTGTGTTTTAGTGTCATCCCTTCTATCATCAAAGTATAGGATTTTAATGGGATCATCATTTCTAGAACTTTCTTTTAAATTCCGAGCAAGTTTAAGTTTCGCACGCCTTATTTTGTTCCTGTCTACAGTTAAAGCAGATGTTATGTCGCTAGATTTTTGAGAAGTTATAATTCCAGCCTTTGAAGCTGCCTGAAGCACAGCTGTTATATGTGCCGCAGCCCTCTCACTTACATTGTACCTTTGAGCAATCATAACAGTTTCAGTCAAATACGAAAGTCGTTCCCAAAGTAATGCATACTTTTTTATGGAAACTAATCGAGCTAACTAATACTAATACTGTAGCTGGTTCATATTTTTTATATAACTAACAACAGCACAGCTAAACAGAGCAATATTTCAGCTACATACTCATTTTTCCACATAGTTCTCACCACTTGTTATGCACTTTTGCCAACGATGAACCAGAGCCTGCATGTCGCGCTTGTAAACATCGGCATTCCATGGACTGTTTTCTGGATTCCGTCTCGTAGTGATAACACCACGTATCATCTCCAGTGACGACGCTATCCAAAAAATTGTCACGTTCATCTTCATATTGGTCCAGCAGGTCCCAAAGGAAAAAACAAGCACGAAAAAAGCTGTAGAAACGCTTAATTGTACTGAATTTGCCCCCTTTTCTGGCCACAGAAGAGGCACCCCTATTCCCCCCAAGGGCATATAACTGGCATTTTTATACTTGAATGTCAGTTTTCATAGCAACTGACATGTATTTAACCAAAAATATGTTTACTTTAACATAACTAAAATTAATGAACAACTTCGGTATTTTTTGAAATTTTCAGTGAAATTTTGAAACTTTGAGGCAATAGTTCTCACAGAAGATATTATCTGATTTGAAAAAAAATCTATACCTGAAATGTCCATGTGGATTGGCCACTTTTGCCAGGTATTACATTTCGTTCCGAAGAAAAAGTGGCAAAACGACCCACCCTAGTACGGTATCTTAAAGATATGATCTGTTCTCTTCTCACGAAAACAAATAAATTTATAACATTTTCTGATAATATAGGTGGTAGTACTTTAAAAAGGAAGATCTAATCTCTTTGTGAGGTGTAGATAAACAAAAGGCCTGCACAATTTCTTTGGATAAGTCTTTCTTCTTGATGCTATTCGGAGTTTTGTTTCCAACTGAAATTACCAATCAAAAATGTAGGTCTAACTTCAGGGCCGTCGTTATGGGGGGTGTAAGGGTGGAGCCTCCCCCCAAAGTTACCAATTTCTTGGCTAGTTGGCAAATTAAAATACCTAGTTGACAGTTTGAAGAATACCGTTTTGTTCAATTGACTTATTTGATTTAACATTTTTTTAGCTACAAAGTTGCTATAAATTATCAGTTCTTTTATAGACTTCGTATAAATTTTGAGTAGTTTCCTATCTTGAAATAAATTGATATATTCGTTTATAGCTTCTTTACTTGTTGCAAGTGATCACACTTCACTTTTGTTCATTTGATATTCCTAAACATTTTGAAGAATCTTTAATGAAAAATAGAGAAATTGTACCTCTGACAAAAGTAGAATTGAGGCTGTGTGCAAAATTAAAGCAAAGACAGAAGAGGCGTTTCGGTGCCAGGTACGTTGGACGCAAAATCATTTGATACAAGAACGTAAGCCAGCAGGCAGATTGTGGAGATTAATAAGAGAATAATAAGAATTGATATTAATAAAACAAGAACAAGTCAGGGACTGGTTAGTATAAACCTTTTACTATGTATAGTATGCAAATTTAACAAATTTAAGACCTTTTTTTAAATAGTAAAATGTCACAGGGAAGTAGATTTTGATACCAGAGTAAGTATATTGTGTAACCGTGTCTGCTTTGTGTGTAAATAAATCTTTCGCTTTGAAACAAAAAGGGATCATATTAATATAAAAGACAACAATAGGTTATTTCTAGGGCTGGGCACGAGCGAGTTCGAGCAAGTTTTCTTTGAAACTCGACTCGACTCGAAACAGACACCTTTGAGCTCGATTCGAGACCTCGGCTCAAAATTTTCCTCCAACTCGACTCGAATTTGGATCGGGTTTCGACTCAAGTCGAGCCAAAACGAGCCAATTCGAGCTAAACCCTCTGTGTAGTTCCAAGTACTCTCTTCAAGTATCGGCATCCTACATAGACAATATAATTATCAATAATACTACTACAACTTATTATTATTATTATTATTATTATTATTATTATTATTATTATTATAACAATACTTTGTATAACCATGAAAGGCAGGCGGTTTGTATATTAATACTGAAAATTAGTTGACTGTCGATCTCGGTCATCGAGAAGTCTTTAGGAGGCAAGGACATCGGCCATGAGGTTCTGGATTTGAGTTCCGGAGGAGAAAGTACTCGGGCTCAAGCCAAAAATTGTTAAAAGTAATAGGGCGCCGACCAAACATATTCAAAATTTCTCGGCCCGGGTTTAGGTCTTGTCAACGGCTCGAGCGGTTCGTCTCAGAGCTCATTCACTAACGAGCTGAACCGAGAAGTAACCTGAGCCAACAGCTAAACCAACTTAGCTGGCTCGAACCAATGGCTGATTCGATCCGAACCGAATTGAGCTGATTGCTCAGCCAACTGGGCTGGTTCGAACTATCGACTCAGTTGAGATGAGACGAAGCGAGCCGATGGACTAGTTTCAACAAAAGTGGCTCGAGCCGATGGCTCACATAAGCCGAGTCAGTGGTTCATCCCAACCGAGCAGGCTCAAGCCATCGGCTCAATTAAGCCGAATCGATGACTTGTCCTAACCGAGCCGATGGCTCATCCCAATCAAGCCGGCTCGAGCCGTTCGTTCAGTTGGAACCGAGTCGAGCCAGTTGACATCACTACCCGGGTTGGGCTTCTGCTTGAGCTAAAAAATTCGACCGTTCATGTCTCAGCCTTGATGGTAAGAACTACATACTTCTATTGGTCCTCACGACATTTGAGGCTGTCTCGTTATAAAAATGTATTGTCGTCTCTTTATCGAGACTAGACAAGACACAATAAAAGTACCCCACAAAATGCATTAGAAGTACGAGACGAGATGCACCCCTGTCGTGAGCGACACTAAATGTATTCCACATTACTGCTTACATTTCTCATGGTTTTCGCTCTCTAGTCTAATCTGGCCATGATTTCAAAACGAATTAAAACGAGCTGGACGAGCGAGCCATTTATCTAACTCGACTCGACTCGAAACTCGATCTTGGGAGACCCGAGTTCGATTCCCGACGGCAGTTCATGTGGTTTGAATTCTACGTTAATCAGTAGTTCCACGACTCATATAGTCTCGCTGCTGAAAGGGACGGTAAACTAAAATGAACTCAACTCAACTCGAAACTCGACCTAAAACAGTGACCGACTCGGAACTCGATTCTAGAAAATTAACTTTGACTCGAGTCGAGTCGAGTTTTAGCTCGACTTGTGCCCATTCCTACTTATTTCAGTTCTGTTTTGCAGAAAGACTTTCTATTTACAAGGCTTTTCGAGTTGGGAGAATTGAACAAAAGTGTGTTTTGAGAATGGTATCATCAGGGGGGGCGAGTGGGGCGGGACGAAGAAGTAAGTGGGGTGTAAAATTGAGGAGGAAAAAGAAAAGAAGAGAACAAAAGTAAAAGAAAGAAAGAAAATATTACTTGGAATATTACAAATATGTACTTAAATACGGTTTCTGCTTTAGGAAGTGGTCCTATAATGTTACTCATGTTAGGAAAATATATGTGCACATACTCTATATAAAATGGAAGGCAAAAAGTAATAAAAAGTGCTCAAAATCAAGGAAAAGTAGGGTTTATTTTTGAAAATTTTCATGCGCTTCGCACCAACCCTGGTAGCGCTTCGCTGCTCGTCGGTCGATCTCACTCATATGTACGGGGCGCCGTCGTATACTCTCGCCCCTAGCACTGATTTTCCACGTCATGGAATTGGGTGGAACAGTAGTTTTCTGGAGAGGGTTTTTGCTGGGGTCAAGCTACATTGGATGAGTCAAGTTATCTTCTCGCTTCCGCTGTGAACCTAAGAACATGATTCCAAAAGTCACTTTTTTTTGGGGGGGGGGCAAAACAATACGTCTGCTGGATAAAAGCATAGACCGGTGTGTGTTTCACTTCATTTTCATACAAATGTGCTGCCTTTCCTACCTTATTTTTAATCCCGTAGTTGCTTCTTTCGGAAGGTTAAACAAAATTGCAAATCTTCTTTTCTTTATAGGATTTATGTCAAAACATTGTGTAACCATTGTATGTCACTTATGTAGCTCACAGAGCCGCAACTATGGGGGAGCAAGCGAAGCAGGTGCCCCGGGCGCGTGGTTAGAGAGGCGCCTAAAAGGGAGGTTATATATTAGTATTTTTCTTGACGGCATTTAATACTTTTCATCAGAGTGCGAAATCATGAAATCGAAGTGGGAGGAGACTGGAGAACAGAAGAATAAAAAGCTCTGCGTATACTTCTCTTGAGGATTGGCTGGCGGGGATTACCTAAACTAGCCATGAGTTGTCAAATTAACAGTTATGCATCGTGGGTGATGATAATGATCCTGAGTTGAGATGTAAAATTTGACTCGAAACCGGGGGATGTTCGGATTCGTATCACGGATGGAGCATGGAGTGGCACGAATATGAAAATAAGGTTGCTATAGTTTCCTACAGTGTTGGTAAAAGTAAGACTAAAAGTTTCGAAACACCTGGCAACTTTTTATCAAGACTTGGCAATTTTTGTTATCAAGACTTGGCAATTTCAAGTTTCATCCTCCTCTAATCTTGTAATGCTTGCTACGCCACTGTCTAACTTTATTTTCTTACCTGAACAATTATCTTTTTTACGTATTGCTATTTATTTCTTACGTAGCTTAGGTTTATTTACAACGAGTATAATTTAAACTATGTATATACATATAGAAATGCATCATGTATGTGTACAGGTACAAGAGAAACAAAAGGAACTAATACTACCCATTTCCTCACATCACTATCAGTCGACAGTGATCGAAGTTAGATGTTATGAGTGGTATGCCATACCGCCTCTGGTTATTCAGTGCTCAAGACATACCGTCACTGGAAGTAGGTGCTAAATACTTTTAGTAAATCCATTTTTATACACAGTAATTGATGAATAGCTATGCTCGTAAAAAGATTTTATTTAGGTAGAAATAATTTCAAAGTTGACAACACTGACGTTTTTGTTATCTCTTCCCTATTTTTTTGTGTTTAAAATAGGGCCGCAACTAGAGGGGGCCAGGAGAGCCTGGTCCCCCTAAACTTTTCATGGCCCCTCCAGACCTCAATACAAAATGCTATTAATAATACAAAAATCACAATTTAGATATTTGTAAGAGAATTTTTAATGATTTCCCCCCCCTTCCAAATTTCTGTGTCTGGTTGCGGGCTTGTTTTAAAATGAAGCCTCTTCAAAGAAGTTCATCTAGCTTATATTTTGATGTGCTATATTGAATTGGTTCTTTCTCATGGATGTGTGTATCTTCTTGCCTTAATGCATTTAAATGCCGTGTTTTGAGCATGGGCGGATTTAGGGGTAATCTGCTGGAGAGAGAACCTTCTGGGGTTTGGAGTACCTGCAGTCCAGTGGGAAATCCGGGATTTTTCCCATAGGAAACTGTTAATAATCTCATTCGGTTTTTGAGCAATTTCGTGTATAATTCTCTATAAATCAACATAAGAGGTTATGTTTGTATTTTGTTCGGAAAGTTGTTGGCGTAGGATCAAAGTCTCTGCATGTCCCTCCCCCCGTAACTACAGAAAAACTCTCCAATGGTTTTCAGTCATTACGTAAATAGAAATGCAATATTTTAGGCAATAGATATATACCCTCACTGTATTTCAACATTTAGATAGACGGTATGTCGACTCAAAATCGTAATAAAAAATAACCTCTTTGCTTCCTCCCCCCACTTCGAACACTGTTGTAGAGTGAATCCAAACCCAATATCTTCTACCTTTCTCAATACAAATTTGGTAAAATGAAACAAAAGCATATTGTCACTTGCTGGAATGTCTCTCTTGTATTGTTTATTGGCACTTTTCCAGTCAATCATAAATTCTGACACATAAAGTCAGAAGCAACGATCTTGATTTCCTGAGGCACAAATGTGTACAATGACTGATTTTTACTTTGCGATATGAAAAATGAGAGTGGAAGGAATCGTCCCAAATACTTCTCGTCCAACCTCTTCTAGTATACCAGTCATCTTCCCTTCCTCAATAATTTGAAATAATTAGTTTGTTACTTGGAATTTGTAAATGTGATTAGAGTATTACGAAGCAAGTAGCTTCCAAACGATGGGACCAATTTCTCAACATGTAATACAAATATCGGTACACTTCTGGTGCAGTATAGATTTTCCACAAAACCTATGTGAAAAATAAAATCTCTCATTCTGAGAAACAGGACCACATGCATTTTGTTATTTTTCTGTTTTCCGAAACATAGCAACGCTGAGCGGGGAAAACCCGTTTGAACCCGTTTCTGCGAAACAGGAGTACACGGGTCCCTGGAATGGTTCCCAGAGTAATCCCTAGCCAAAGACGGGAGGCAGGCTGCGTAGAAAACGAGTATACCATAGGAAGTAGTGAGATTGTGAAGAAGAAATGTATAAAACATGTTTTTAAAAATTAGAAAAAGAATGCATGCGTGTGTGAGGAATGCTCCTCGAAAAGCACCACGTCCACGCCGTTAGGAGCGGAAACGACTTCATAGCCGACTAAGAGTGCTTACTAAATTTATAAAAAATAACGTCGCAACTGTTGTCCTTATGCAAACTATCGAGTAATAAGGCTTTCTCTGAAGTAGTTTATTCCACCGTCACTTTTATCAGGTACTTTCATAGTTTGTTTTGAGTAGTGACTTGAAACTCTGCGCAATAATGCGATATTATCCATGTTTGCCTGCACCGATTTTAAAAATTCCTTCACTAATCAATTTCTCCCGTTAAGTACTACAAGAATCAGTTAAAAACTCGCGACCTCTTTTTACTTCCCCATTTTGAACCGGTTCATGAAAATGCGGTTATCTCCTTGTTTGTCTGTGTCCATTTTGAAAATTCCTTCACTAATCGATTTCTCTCGTCGAATACTACAAGAATCAGTTAAAAACTCGCGGGTTCTTTTTACTTCCCCATTTAGAACCGGTACATGAAAATGCAATTTTTTCCATGTTTCCCTACGTCCATTTTGAAAATTCCTTCATTAATCGATTTCTCTCGTCGAATACAACAAGAATCAGTTAAAAACTCGCGGGCTTTCTTTTCTCCCCCAACCGAATATTTAATGTATAGCAAATATTAAACATAACACACGATTAATGTTAAACAGTGAAATTAACAATAAAACATAATAAACCATAATTTGGAAAAAGTAAAGCATAATTAACCAAAAAAAAAAAATAAAGCATAATATGGGCTGCTCTGCTTATATATATAAGGGCACTTTTTCCCAGTTTTCAGTCCATAATTTCCCACCGGTACATCTAACAAACATTCGTATATTTTCTAAAGGTGTGGTCTCGGACGATTGAAAGAAGGTATGACTCATTCCTCTACGATAACCAGGGGCGGGACAATACATCCCTAAGTAAAAAATACACAAAAAACAAAAAAATTAACGGATTTTTAAGGGAATTATTAATTTGCCTCAAAACCTTGCGAGATGCATTGCAATGGAGGTCATTTTCAGTTTCAGCATGTTGAAATCAATACGAATCAGCAAACATATGCTGGGCATCAGAAAACACTTGCACACTTGTGATTATTGACAATCAATACCAATAATAAAAAACTAAGTAAAATAAAGTCTTTCAAGAGCCGAGGTCTATCATCTTGATATTTGGGTCTATCGAGATTGCCAGTGGACTGGAACCCGGAACATTTCAATTAGCCTATGAATCACAAAATTACACTGTTATCCTCCTGTTCCCGATAAAAGTTATAGTGACAAGAGGTTTAGATATACTGTAGATGCTAAATGGAATTTGCAAACCTTTTTAAAAACATTTCTCTAATTTCCCCCGAAAATAGAGTGTTTCAAAGCTGCAAATTGATCCATTCTACTGGTTCTCAACCTAATTCCTATCACGACCTCCATTTTATCATATCCTCTTGCCATCCTCTTTATAATATCTGGTTTCTAATAAGCTTGTGTGGGATTTCTAATATACCCATTGCGGAGATCCCACGACATCCATCTACTTCTATAATAGTATAACACATTTCTTGTATATAGTGAATACAGTAACTTTTACTAAAAGCGAATAAATTAAAACCAAATTTGGTTAGTTCATTCATATTACAAATATCAATCCGATTCGTCATACTGTTTCAAAATGTAAAACGTTTGAAAATTTTAAAACTTCATAACTCCCTTCATTTTAGGTCATATGATAGAAAAGAATAAATTGATTTCAAATTGTGGGTTTAAATTACCTTGGACAGTTTTTAAGAAAGTTATTTAGTATTTTAAATGACTTCATAATGTGGGTCATTAAGATTGAACCGGACATTGCCGCACTAGCGAAATCACAGCATGCTCAGGTATCTAATTAGCTTCCAATTTTAATTGTACTTCAATATGCACGTTTTGTTGCATGTATTTTTCTGGTATTTCAATATACAATTCTCATTAGTTTAATATTACCTCTTTCATTTAAGTTGATTTTTAGACATCTCTGACCTGTTTAAAATGTTTAGTAGACCTTTTTTTTTATTTTTCTTAACAATATGTATAAAAATATGTCTGTCAGAAAAAAATCAAAATAATATTTAAGCATATTTTCTGGTATTAGATTCTACTTACATTTATCTCTTCCGCTTAATCTTCGCGATCCCCATGAAACCCTCTCGCGATCCTAATAGGAATCGCAACCCCCAGGTTAAGTAACCATGATGTACGTTAATTCACATTTGAACAGAAAGAGATCTCAATTGTACATGTTAACTAACATAGGCAGCGAATGTTGTTGGCAGGAAATGGTAATACATTTTTCGAGGCATGAAATATTCGCTTGAATTGTGTTGATTTTGAGTTTATCGTCCCTTTCAGCAGTGACATTATGTGAGAGTGAACCTACTGATTAATGTGGAATTGGAACCAGATGAGCTCCCGCCGTGAATCGAACCCAGGTCTTTCACGACAAAAGCGCGTTCCCTAACCGCTTAACCATGAAGAAGCTCTGAAACATTCGCGTTTGTCTGTGAGATATGTTCGGAAGTGATACAGTGATATAATTGAAACTTCTTGCAGTAGCAGAATATACAGGCACTATTCAAAAGAGGAAGAGAAACTATAAGGTAACCCAAAAAGTTCTGTCGTTTTTTGCGGACGTCTGTGTTCCATTTGTCTTCACACCGTGAGTTGAATGCGAATCGGTCAGTTGTTGGTGTGAGTATGGAATACGGTCAAAATCTCGGGGCCGAAACATCGCCGCCCAAAATATCGCGGGCTAAAACCTCGGGGACCAGAAAGCTTTTCCACATTCATGAGTGATCCTCGCCCCCCGTTCAATAAACCTTTTTGTTCATGGGTGTATCAGCAAAGTTTACTAGTTTGTGAAATTCTAAAAGCTTAATACCAATAGTCACGTTGTAGGAGATATTTACTATTGCTGTATTATAATTTTTATGGGTGATAGTCGTTGTTGTAATCGTCGCAATAAATATAGAAATTGGAATAAACCATCACGAAATTAGAGTTACATTTTTTAACGTATGAGTTGGCAACACTACCTGGATTCGAGTGGGGACCACGGTGGCTCAATGGTCCGATTTCGCTACGAGCTTTCATACCGCGAGGACGTGCTTTGTCGCTGGTGCGGTTTTTGTGGTGTGAGTGTTTGAACTAAGTAGTACTGTTTATTGATACACTATTAGTGCCTTTCACTATCTGTATATATATATATATATATATATATATATATATATATATATATATAGTGGCGGATCCAAGGGGAGGGCTATAGGGGCTATAGCCCCCCCTTGACGCTCAGATATACACTGGATAAAATGGGCATCAACCCTGCTTTACACTGGATAAAACGGCAAAATTTGGTTTAGCCCCTCCCTTGATCATATCCGCCCCTGTATATATATATATATATATATATATATATATATATATATATATATATATATATATATATATATATATATATAGCTAGATACATAGAAGTGATATATAGATTGGTTTCTGTTTTGATACTGAATATACTGCATTGATATCAGTATGTCCCAGAATATTCGTACGAATACTGTGAAATTCGAATTCGATAAGAGTACAAGATCCAGGCGGCCATTAGCACTTGAGATACATAAATGGCTAAGTGAGAACTTCGCACCCTTATTAGCTGAGGCAACGGCCACACAACTGCATAATGAGGAATACTGTATATATGTGAAAATAGGTGATGTGCATAAGTATAACGTATTTATGTCGAATAACCCAGGAACAGTGAATTTCCGCCACAGTGATGGACTGATAAGTGAAGTACGTATTACAGACGCCGCCTCTGCTTTGACTCGCGTACGCGTTTTGGATTTGCCTATGGAATTACCGGATGAGATGGTAGTGAATGTATTAAATGAATATGGAACTGTTCATAACGTTACTCATGAAAAATGGCCTGCATATCTCCCATACCCTATTTATAATGGAGTGCGTATTATTTCCATGAAACTGAAAAAACCCATTCCCTCCAAAGTGTTTTTTGACCTCCAGAAAGCCACGGTGATGTACCAGGGGCAACAAACAACGTGTTGGATATGTGCCTTCCCCGGACACGTCCAGTCTGTTTGCCCAAAGAAGAGAAATGTAAAAGCACCCGCATCGCAACATGCTGAGGAACTCCGGATGACGGAAATATTTAAAGGAACACTTCCATCTATCAGGCGATTTGTGAATGTGCAAGTTGATGAGACTCTACCGCCAATGAGAACACCGCCAAATGAACTACCGAGAAGTGATAATAGTGTGCCCCCTGTTAATGATGAAGTTGCATTTCCGGCTTTATTCAAACCCGTTGATAAATCTCATTCGACACTAGCATCTCCAGCGATAGCGTGTGAAGTGACGCCTTCTGCCATCTCTGGGCCTACTCAAGAACTACCTTCGCCAGTGCGCGCTTCTGAAACAAGTGAAATGTGTGAGTCGTCTTCCCAGCGAGTAAACAAAGTAAATAGTAAAAACCACGAACAGCAATTAAGTGCCACGCATATATTGGACGAGGAAGCTGATTCGCTGCCTTTAGGTAAGAAACGAAAGCCGAATCTTGCTGATTTTCCCCATTCAAGTGATGTGTGTGAAACTGTAACCGAAACTTTTAGTTATGATTTAGCTACTTCCTCAATAACATCTAATGACCAAGTAGAAACAGTATCATCAGTGGAAACAGTGGAAAAACATGCCAATCAGTTGCCTCTTGAATTTACCCACTCGACAAAATAGTCTGGGTCCAGAGTCAGTTCCATAGTATATTTCTAAGTATTGTGCATCGATATGTTGATTGGCCTTGTACTTTCTTTCCATCAGATATTTGTCTGCCTTTATCTTTTTTTCTGCAGTTATAGTATCAGTTTCCAACAGTAATATGCCTCTGCCTAATGCGCGGTCATTTTGTACACTCAATTTAAATGCTATATCCAACTTCTCTAATCAGTGCTTACTGCAACAATTTGTAACACAAATTGATGCTGATTTTCTTTTGTTTCAAGAAGTGGCGTTCTCCTCATTTTCCTTTTTACCGGCATATACTGCTATTATTAATCAAGGTTAACACCAACGGGGAACTGCTATTTTGTACAAGAAAGGTATACAAGTGGACGAGGTAAGCTGTTTACCTTCCGGGCGGGCAATTCGTTGCCGCTCAGAGGGGTTCACGATTATTAATATTTATTCACCATCTGGGACGCACAACCGCTTACGCAGGGAACAGTTTTATAATGAAGACATAGTGCCGTTGTTACCAGTAGTACCAGACAAACTTATCATGGCAGGAGACTGGAATGCGGTGGAATCACCATTAGACACGTCAGGACATTATATACCATGTAAGGCTATGCAAACTCTTATCTCACAGCTTCACCTACGCGACGTTTGGTTATTATTTCATGCAGACCGACAAATGACGTACCGCTCCGCCCGAGTACAATCACGTTTAGATAGGATCTATATATCAGACATATTCCGGCAACATATTACAGAAGCGGCCTTGCGCATCCCCTCTTTTTCTGACCATGTATCCGTCTACATTACCTGCAAGTTCCCACAACCTGTGAGTCGATCTGTTGGTCGTTCATATTGGAAATTGCCATCTCGACTTTTAAACCGCGCTGATATTAAAAAAAACTTGTTCCTTCGTAAGTGGCAGTATTGGTGTAAACAACAGCGCTATTACCACAGCCTTAATCAGTTGTGGGTAGCTTACGCAAAAAATAAAATTCGTTCATTCTTTCAATGGCAAGCTCGCGAAACAATGACCGATCTTCTCCATACCCAGGAATATTATTACAAAATTCTGCATGACATATGGTCACAACCGAGCACACCGGAAAATTTTACTCTCATGAACCACATTAAAGCAAAATTACGTCAAGTGGAACATCAACTTTTTTCTAAGTTGTACAGCCGCACACATCTTGGTGAACAACTGGAAAATGAAAAGACCACCTTCTATCATTATATGCGAAATGTGTACCGTAATACCTCCAAATATATAGATTGTCTTAATGTATGTGGAGAACAAACCCTCTACAATTTTGATGATATTCAAAATGAGTTTGTTCATTATTATCAGCAAATGTATGACACACCTCAGGATACGTTGATCGACATACAAGACTTTATAGATTTTCCTTTACCGCATGCCCCTCCCGACGCCTTGGATTCCCTCATGCACCCCTATTCGATAGAGGAATTGATGAGTGTTTTGAAGAAATCTCATAATATCTCCAGCCCTGGGCCTGATGGAATCCCGTACCTATTCTATAGGCAATATTGGGATATTGGGGGTCAGACAGTACTTGAAATAATGAATGAATTATTGCACGCCTCTACTATTCCACAGAATGATGGGATCTTGATACTCCTTCCTAAAAAAAAAAGGACGATTTTCTCTTGAGGGCTTTCGTCCTATTACGCTTCTGAATACCGATCTTAAAATATTGACCAAAATGATTGCCAGCTGCTTAAAACCCATCTGTAATCAGCTCATCAGCCCCTATCAAGCTGCACTCAATCCTACGTATAATATGCAAGCAGCACTATCCAAACTGCAAGATATTATTTCATATTATCAGTTTAAACGTCTCCCAGCCTGTGTAGTCTCACTTGACTTTCGGAAAGCATTTGACAGTATGACCCATCAATATATATACGCGGTACTTAAGGCATATGCATTTCCTCCATCCTTCATCAGCCTCATTACTACGTTATACAAAAATGCATCCTCCAAAATTCATTTAAATGGTCATTTGTCACCTGCTATAGACCTTAAACGTGGTATCAGACAAGGCTGCGCACTTTCGGTATATTTATTCAGTCTCGGACTTGACCCCCTACTACAAAAAATTGCGAGGGATCAAGATCCACTATTACATGATTTTCACAAGCTTAATATCCAAGCATACGCAGATGATGTTACACTGCTCTGTACTGACTTTTCTCATCTTCAAAAAGCAATGCAACATATTGAGCGGTATTCCTTGCTCAGTGGACAAATGCTCAATACACATAAATCTAAGCAATTATTGTTTCATAACTTGCAATGTCCGGATTCCACGCCGAACCCTTGGAACGTTCAGTCGGTCTCCGTTCTTAAAATTCTTGGTATTACATTCACTAATGATGCCAAAAATCAACAGCAGCATATATGGAATCCGATCATAACCCAAATGCGTATACAAAGTCAAGCAGATAAACCACGCGCACTTCCCTTGTATCAACGGGTATGGTATGATAACGCTTACCTTTGCGCCAAACTTTGGTATGAGGCACAAATTTTTCCTTTAACAGAAATGTATGCCAAGAAAATAGACTCCCTCATTGGATGGTTTCTATGGAAAGGATGCCTTTTCCGAGTACGACGGTCAGTTCTATCCCTCCCATATGCTCACGGTGGTCTCAATTTGATTAATATTCGACAGAAAGCTAAAGCACTACTGTTAAAAAACATACATGTACAGTCTTTAAATGCACATTCACACACTGCACAGTGGCTAACGTGCTGGACAGCCAGCCTTCATGGAAATAACCCCCCTAACTTACGCCATGAAAATCATTGTCCATCCTATCTTCGTGACCTCATCTTAACCTGGGCATATTTGCCCACCTTGTCTCCAGAACAGGCCGGTAATACACGCATTTTATACACCATACTTCAACAACAGCACGACAGTTCTGAAACTGCTTCAATCATCATGCACAATCCACACCACAACTGGCCCGCGATTTGGCAGAATTTGAATCATCCTCTCCTCACCAGTGAAGTGAAAAGTCTGTGGTACCAAGCAATTCATAATCTGATTCCCACCAATGAACGCTTATACGCTATTCATCGGAGTCATACTGACTTATGCCTTATTTGTGGACACAGAGATACCTTACACCATCGCCTTTCGGAATGTTTAGATGCTAGACCAATTTGGAACCAACTTATTACTTGGCTGGCACTCATCTGCCGTAAGCCTAAACAGTATTTTACGGCGAACATTTTTCTTTTCCCTGACTATCAATGGTTTCCGCCAACTCGGAACACAACTGTTACTTGGCTTCTCGGCACTACTCTCTATTATGTGCTTCACACTAGACCTCACTGTACAGCAATTGAATATTTTGATTATTTGCAACGTTCCCGGTGGAAACTAAGGCGTCGAGTGGAGGAAAACAAATATTTCGCGAATTTTTTACATGTCATATTTGATTAGTAGAGACTTACTTTTTTTTCCTCCTAGTAGTGAGAACTTACAAGTACAATGTCTTGACCCTTTGTATTTATATATATTTCTCATGTATTTTTTTTCCTAGTAGTGTGAACTTACAAGTACAATGTCTTGACCATTTGTATTTATATATATTTCTCATGTTTATTTTTCCTAGTAGTGTGAACTTACAAGTACAATGTCTTGACCCTTTGTATTTATATACACTGAGAAAAAAAATTGTAGGTGGCATACTTAAAAAGATAGGTTACATGCGTAATTCCTGTAGTTTTTGGACTTAACGTACAGCAGACGTATAACTGAAAACGCATGTTTTATAATACTTTCTGTATAAGTGTTCCATTTATACGTACTTTCTGTATGAAATAATGTAGGCGGTCAGGATCTCACATACAAATGGACGTATATAACATATAGCTGACGAAGGTAACATAAGTATATGCATGTAATATACGAAAAACTGTTAGATGTCAGACATCCTGCAACGACATTATGTAACACCTAAGGGCAGTGCCTATGTAGCATACGGATAACGTATGCTCCGTTCTGATTTCTATAGTAAACAAGAGGACACCGTATATTTATACAATATACCGCTGTCCGGAGAAGGGATTTTTCTCTGTGTATATTTCTCATGTATAGCTTTCAGTTTCATAATTATGTACTGTTTTAACACCCATGGTTCTTATGTAGTGTTGTAACCTGGACTTTGTATTTCAGAACATCATGAAATAAATTAAATAAATTTTAAAAAAATGGTAGACCGTTCGCCTCTTGTGGAAGGGTTCCTTGGTTCGATCCTAGCTAGTGCCAAGTGAACTCTGTGGTGGACAAACACCGTGTACGTGGATTTTTTGGTGTTTTCCTGTTTTTTCCACTTTCTCCATCCCGCCATTTCATTCATTCCTCATCATCACCGTCTCCCTTTAGCCTGGCCGGCATAAGCATGAGACGTAAAACTTGGAGATTTAATTTCATTTTTGGAATCGAGTAGAAAATAAAAGCTGTCCGTTCACCATGTACAGAAGAAATCTTCCCCACTGTACATTGCAGAAAATGATTAATTAAAATCTTTGAAAATATATAACCATTAGTGATGGGTCGTTATTTGCGGAGTCGTTACAAAGGAACGACTCTTTTGAGTACTCAAAGGAACGAATATTGAAAACAACTCAAAGGACTCGGATTCATTTCAGAATCTTGAGAGTCCAAGGACTCAAAGTATTCGTTTGGATTCGGGCTTAAAGTTAGACATATGATTCCCTAAATAAATTAACATCTGCATGGGAGAGATTGACAACATTTAGTAACAAATACTCGCACGAAACGGTACACAAAAAGACACGCTGGAAACATATAGCTATTATAGTACTCATGCGTTTAGAAAAATATCACTTTCTTTGCTTGATTATTCTGCGTGTTTCTGCTTGTTGAGTGCTCTTCCCTCTTCACCGTTATGCACGCTTCGTATACAGGAAGACGAAACTAAACTGTTTCCCTCCCCTTTCTCACGGATTGCCTACTTTTAACATGCAGAATCCATGGCTTATCCTCAAAGCGAACAAACAAAAAGGTGGTAAAAAAGTGTGGTGCAATCTATTCTATAGTTTTATACAAATTGTTTATAAATGTATTTACAATTATTTACACTGGCTGTCTTTCCTACATATTTGCATATAAAACAGAATTTGGGATGATTTGTACGGGTGCAATTACCTACGTGCAGTTAACCCTACCCCTCACAAAATAAACTAATAAATAAATAAAATTATTTTTATGTTAATCGTTTGATCAGGTATGATCAACAATTTTTAATGTTTGATCAGCTTTACTAATGTAAATATAAGTTATGTTTAGTAGGGGGCTAACAACACGCTAGCCCTCTCTTCGGCTATGGCTTAAGAAACCAGATAGCTCAATAGCTCATACCCGCAGAAACAAAAGATCTCCATCCGATGCCATTTTGAACAGCTCCAATTCAATTTGAATCCTTATACGGCTGTGTTCTGTCAAATAATACTTTTATTACAATTGGAATAAGCAAAAACGTTTTGAAATACAATTATTAGAATTAAGAAGACGTAATATATAAAAATACCGCGAAGAGAATACAATTTACATTTAATGCGTTGAATTCACTGTTCTAGTCACCTTCTTCATATAGATTTTTAAATCATAATTTGTGGTAACACTGCAAATGTCTATAGATATGAACGCTAATGGTTGCTTTTATGCATCTTTTCTGGTGCATAACGCCATTATCTATGATTTTGGTTATTCACATTGCAGTATTTGCTTTCATGCTTGACAAAGGAAGAGGCAAAAGAAAAAACGTTAAAATGTCATCAGGTTCTACGTAGTATTACCGTCTCCCAAAGATTCTATTTCATCCTTAGGATTACAGGATAAGGAATTAGGTTTCTGGGCTTTCGGCATGGATGGCCATGTTGGCCCGTCACGTATGAGGGATGACGTCCTCGACTAACTGAGGGAAAGGTGGGGAAGGAAGCAGCCTAGGACATATATGGTGGTACCATCTCGGCATTTTCTGGTGTGAATGAGGAAAACCCAGGAAAATCCAATCAGGATGGGTGATCTCAGAAAATTTTACACTTTTTCGACCGAGTGTCCCAACCAGGAATAGAACCCGGAACTGCTAGCACCAAAGGCGAGAGAGTGTTAGCAATTACGCTATGTGGTGCCACTCTTACAATTCTTGCGCAGAAAGTACCGGTACCTTAAATTTTTCAACCTTGTTGAATTAGTCATTTGTAGTCACTATGCGAATTAATTTATTTAGGAGGGACAAAACCAAGGGTGCCCATTTCTCTGTAAATTTGGTGGGGGTCCATTCAGATGCAGAAGGTATATTTATGAGGATTTTTAAGAAAAATTGCATTCAAATTATGCCAAATACTGTATATTCATAAATATAATAGGGGAGCCCACATGAGGTATTGGGGGCCAGGGCCCCAGAGAATCGGCGCCCTTGGACAGAACCCAATTTCTATTTAGTTACGGAGATTTTAATTTCTCCGGGAGAAGAATTCCCCGGTATTTTCCAGTTCGCACATTGCTTGTAGCTGCTGTTTGTAAAGGCTTGATATGTAGTGGAGGCCAGAAAGTTTTGCGTTCTACATTCTTTTTATCTCAAATTCCATTCTATTTTCGCGGTATTTTCTTACTTTCGAAGGATATTATGTTAATTCACTTCAAGTTCATGTTCATAACTAATACGATTTTAAAAAAAATGTTATAATACAGTGAAATACAACCCTTGAGTGTTAATTTTATTTAGCCGCTCCGCAGTTATCCACAATAATACTATCAAACTTACGGCAGTTCTACGTCGGGTGTTGAAGGAAGAATGAAAACAACTATTTTCCACCGCTCGCTGGAGTCACTCCCTCTAAAGAGGACGGAGAGGAACGTTATGTTTAATTTAATGATTTTAATTATCCTTCGATATGAATATGTATGGTGGTAGTATCTTTACTCTTGATAACAGTTCATTACTATTAGGTATAGTATCTGAAAGTAAAGAATTACAATATATAGATGTATTACAAGAGATTACTTATAACATTATTATACACATGGAGACGTGTTGCAATCAACAGTAATTCTTTAAATCCAATAAGCTCAAATATAGTCCGCAAAAGAAGCAATAATTAAATTTAACAATCAACAAAAATTAGGATTTAAGAGCTGTTATCAAAGAGGCCTAGCAGGAGACTGCAATTGAAGAAATTACTTCTTCTGAGACTAAATATTCAAAAGGTTAAAACTTACATTTTACATTCGGATGTCTCTCTCTCAACTCGATGTAGCTTATACTGAAGACAGTCATCGTTTGAGCTTTGGAAGTGTCCAGATCCAAGATCCAAATGCAAGACGCTCGACTTTGGATCCAAAACGCAAGAGAGACGGATAGATAATAATGTTCCCATTTCTTAATCTTATATACTCGTTTCAGAGACTAAAGAATGTGAAAAACAATTTGTAGGCAATAAGTGCTTATGGTTTATTTTCGTATTGTTTTCTTCCTGAAAGTTATTTGTCTTCTGACGTTTTTAGTTATTTTCTTATCGTACAACACTAAAAAAATCTTCGTGATTGTACATTCATATACAATGTTTCGTTTTAATATTTCAACGATTTAATTAATTAAGCATAACAGTTAGGTGCTATTTTCTTTTAAAGTCACTTACCTAAAAACAATCTTTCCTTCTCTCCCTTTCACTCACCTAAAGCAGAATTCTATTTGATTGCTTTATGAATAGTATGCTGCCGAATATATACGAACTACTACGAAGCCAAACTGAATACACTGACGAGAACGAGGAACAAGCTTTTGAAAACGCATTTGAGTACGGGTAATCAGAATTGAGGGAAGGAAACCCAAAAGGCAACTGAGAGCAGGGATTCAGGAGGACAATGAGTCCTTCGAATGAAAGTAACGAAAGTAGTCCTTACTTTTTATGATTCCACTAACTTAACGAATCCAAAGAAATCGAATATCGAAAAGAATCAGAATTCACATCACTGTAATAACCATTATTATCATTTTAAATTCGAAGCAAGGGCATGAATTGCCCGTTACTGCTTCTTCAAAAATAAAATTTAAGGAAATATGATATAGAGATTCGCCCGTGTTGCCTTTTTTTTATTTTTTATTTTTTTTATTTTTTTTAAGTATGTTTTATCGCAGACGATAACGTCGTCTCTTCGGGAGTGATTCAGATAGACATTGATTATGATTTAGCACATATATGGGCTATGAGGTTTAACAACAATAATAAAGTAAGTCATTTTATTCATACACAGGTGAATAATGATTGTTGTTGTAAAACATAGATGGTACAAACTAGAAACACAGATATGCATGTGGAATTGAGGACAGACAGATAGCAGATAACAGTGATCAGATATAAGGATTGTGAATGTTAGAAAGAGATGTTTATTTAATGAGCGGAGCGAATGATGAGATGAAGTGCTTAGACGCCACAGTACACAGGGAAGAGTTAGTATTCACAAATGAGCTTATCTTCTGTGTTGGGGCTACTCAACACTGATGATGGACACGGGGGAAGCCCTTGTTAGGTGGAGTCACTGTGCAGACGATGGGTAGATGTGCGGATTGAATTCTGATGGATGATAAATGTCGAAGAAATGATGGTCAGGGTACTCTGGATGCGTCCGGCTATAGATGGAGAGGAGATGTCGCAGTGGAGGATAGTAATAAGTAGGTGAGGCGAAAAGTCGACTATCAATGTGTATGGTGACCATAAGTGTATGGTGCTGTGTTCTCCATTTCTTGTCTATGTAGCGAGAGCGAAGGTCTTCCAGATGTCGAGTGATGTGCGGGAATGTTAGTCGTTCGTATAAGAGACGTGTCGGGCTAGGTAATCTGATTCGAAATGCGAGACGCAAAGCATGGCGTTCTATAATACGTAGGCGCTCGTAGAAATCATCACTCGCACTAACCCAGGCAGTGTGACCGTGAGTGAGACATGGACGAAGAAATGTCTTGTACGTGTTTAGAACAGTATCGGTATGCAAACCCCAGGTAGTACCGACGAGCCGCTTCAGGAGATTTAAACGATTTTGCGCTTTCTCCTTGATAGAAAGAAGGTGAGGTTTCCAAGATAACTTGGCGTCGAAGGTTACCCCCAGATATTTAGCAGTAGTGCTAGGGTGGATGGGTACACCGTCCACATTAATGTTAAGTAATGATGGATTGCGACGTACTCGACTGCGTCTCTTGTGTGGAATGATGACGAGAGCCTGGGTCTTAGTACAATTTAATTTCAACTTCCATCTGCTGCACCAGTTGGTAAAAGCATCTATGGCTTTTTGCAGAGAGATGTTGATTTGGTGCATAGTTTTGCCACAAGCCAGCAGTGCGGTATCGTCTGCAAATGTGAAGGTATAAATAGGCTCAGGCATTACAGGCAGGTCACTGACGTACAAGATATATAATAGTGGCGATAAGGCTGAACCTTGCGGGACACCGGTGTAAGGAAAAATAGGAAAAGATAAACTGTCGTTGATGGAGATGTATGCAAGGCGATTCGTGAGAAAGTGGTACACCATACGTATATATGCGGCAGGAAGATTGAAGAAGTGTAACTTATACACAAGACCATTATGCCACACGCGATCAAAGGCCTTTTCAAGATCGAATAAAAGTAGGCATGAGGGTGCAGTTCTATTATAATGGTTCGTAAGAATAGTGCTAAGTCGTAAGAGGTTATCAAGGAGACTATGCTCAGGACGGAAACCAGCTTGGTGTTTAGGTAACAGATCATGTATTAGCAAATGCCTATGAAGTCTGCGGACTACGATGCGCTCAAAGATTTTGCCGAGTGTGGACGTGAGCTGAATTGGCCTATAAGAAACTGGATCCGTTTTATCTTTGTGCGGTTTCAGAAACATTAGCACTTTAGATACTTTCCAAGTAGGTGGATAGTAGCCGGTTCTGAGGACAAAATTGTAAAGCGTTGCCAAAATATGTAGCAAAATAGCAGGACCTTCTTTAATATGGCGGTAGGTTATACCATCAAATCCAGGCGCAGTGTTTTTCTTGTGACGTATCACGTCTGTAATATCCACTGGCGTTATTGGCGCCGTTAAAGGATGCTGGTCGTCCATAGTATGGTCTACGTTAATTTGAAGATATCCATTATGGGGATTGGTATATCTGTCAATGCGTCTGTAAAGTGTCGACCTATCTCGAAAAGAAGTTTCCGGTGTAAAGGTGGTCTGAAGAACATGGGCAAAGGCATCCGCTTTCGTAGAGTCCGTTGTAAGGGCAGTATTCTTGTCTAGTAGAGGATACTGAGAGGTGCTGGTTTTCCCTATTAGCCGATTTAAATGTTTCCAATACTTAGTTGGATGACTTTCCTCTGCTAAAGCGTTAACTGTCTTTATCCAGTTGCGTTTTTTGTATGCTCGGATGTAATTTTGAACCATACGAAGGTACTGACGATGAAGTCGCAGTGTGACATCGTTACGGCTGTGTAGGTATTCCTTATACGCTTTCCGAGCTAGAGATATGAGTGACAGATATTGAGGTGGTAGTTTAGGGCGGTAAAGATTACCTGTGGTTACAGGAATGTGGTTTGCACCGCTGTTTTGAATGCTTTGCGTAAGGCGATCTAAAGTGGTGTCAAACGTAGGAATGTCAGATGGAAGTTCAATATTTTCTAGTGTGTCATGTATATCCTGCCGGTAGTCTAGCCAATTAGCACGGTCAAAATTTGGCCGGGAACGGAGAAATTCCTGAGGTCGTTTTGATCGACTAGGAAAATTTATGTCTACCTTTATAGGATCATGGTCGCTACCAATAGAATCGAGGACACTGATATCAAGGTATGGTACTATACTAGAGGAGGCAATCACCACATCAGGAGTTGTATTAGAGGATGGACGAGTCGCTCTAGGCAGAGGACAAATTTCGCCGTTCGTGTGAGTGTTAATGAAATCGGAAAAAGAGCGTTTTTCGTGAGCACTTCTGCTATGATAGTTAATGTCAGCCATGACTATATAGGAGCGGAAATTATTCTCCAGATAAGTGAAGAACGAAGTGGGTATACGAACATGTGGTCGGATATATATGGTTGCTACAGTGATAGGTCTGGAGTTGAAAAAAATGGTGACAATATTGTGCTCCGGTAAAGATTCAGCGAATCTATGATTAATAGTTTTGCTGGGTAACTTATGTTGAGTGCCGATAGCTGTTCCGCCATTAGCTCGCTGACCCGGTGGTCCATCGTGGCGTATGAATTGATAGCCAGGAAAATAAACAGATTGTTTGGGAGTCAGGAAGGTTTCGTTCAAGAGAAAACTATGAACCTTGTGCTCATTTAATAAAGCAGTAAATAGGTCTTTCCTGGTACAGAGTGACTATATATTGAGGTAAAGAAACGTAATAATGAAGCCCGTATCCATGATATATCCGTGTTGCCTTTTTTTTTTTTTTTTTTTTGTTTTTTACTGTTTTCCGCAGACGATAACGTCGTCTCTTCGGGAGGGACTTAAATTCAATTTCAGTGAGAAGTGGAACACATGTATGGGCTATGAGGTTTTCTAACAACAATAATAAAGAAGCTCACTTTATTCATACATATAGGTGAATTATTATTGTTGTTGTTATCATGGCAGGAGACACAATGATAAATACGCAGAGCCTAAGTAACATCAAAATGAGACTGGAATAAGCATAAGTTTTACAATAGCAATGAAAACAAACAAGGAAGGAATATTATGAAATCTGAGTGGTCGTAAAGTTATGATGATGAGATGAAGTGCATGGACGCCACAGTTCACAGGGCAGTGTTAGTAGTCACAAATGAGGTTATCTTCTGTGTTGGGGCTACTCAACACTGATGAGCGACATGGGGAAGCCCTTGTTAGAATGAGAGTTACTGTGCAAGTGATGGATAAACGTGATGATTGAATTCTGGTGGATGATATGATTGAAAGAAATGTTGATCCGGATGGTCTGGGTGTTTCTGACTATAGATTGTAAGTAGATGCTGTAAAGGTGTATAAGCATACTTAGGAGGAGTGGAAAGACTGGCATCAATGTGTATGGTTTCCAGGAGGGTGTGATGCTGAGTTGTCCATTTTTTCCCGTGTTGCCCATGAAAACCAGGCAATATCTACAACCAAACTAGGACAGCTTTGGGTACTTTTATTTCATAACAAACTTGTACGAAACTCTTTCATGTATGTCCTCATGAAGTAAACCATGTGAATAGAACTTTAAATTTTAAACGCCGATGAAAAGCAGATTTACAGAATTGATAAATTTGTGGTTCCCGTCTGCAAGAGCGTTAAAGGATCAATGTGCTGCCATCTGTGAACCTTTTTTGTACTAGCTAAACTCGGCCTTGAGAATTATTCCTTAAATGTTATTAGCACTTTATTTATTCAAATTTTAAAATAAGCCCCGAAATACATTTGATAAAGGTGATTGATACAGAATCGAGTCACACCCACGGAAATAGATCACCGAGTCCAGTTCTGCTCTCTCTCCGTGCTAACCTTTTAACTAGACAGTAATTTGTACATGTTCTTAAGACAATTATGATTGCTCTAGCACAGAATTGCTTGAAGTACGGTTCCTTAAAGATATGATCTGTTCTCTTCTCATGAAAACAAATAAATTTATAATATTTGCTGATAATATAGGTGCTAGTACTTTAAAAAGAAAGATCTAATCTCTTTGTGAGGTATGGATACACAGGAAGCCTGCACAAGTTCCTGGAATAAGTCTTTCCTCTTGATGCTATTCGGAATTTTCTTTTCAACTAAAAAATTTTGAGTGTGTATATTTCGGCTCTGCGTCAGGAAATAACGGAACAAATTAAGGCAGTGGAGTTGAAATGTTTTAATACAAGTGAAGAAGTGCGTAGAAATATCTTCTTAGAATTAGCTGAAGCGATGCAGGATGTACGGGGCACGGTTGAAGAAAACACACGTCAAGTGAATGGCCAACAACGACAAGTAAACGAGTGTCATGACAAAGTGAGTGATTACGAGAAGAGATTGCACTTGTTGGCAGTTCGGACAACTTCCGCGAAAGTAAATAGGGATGCACGCGAGACGCGAGAAGTCTCGTCTCGTCTCGCATCTCGTCTCGCATTTGCGAGACGAGACACGAGACGAGACTGAAAATTTTATGCGAGACGCGAGACGAGACTAAACCATGCGAGACGAGACGCGAGACGAGACTCGGTTAAGTCTCGCACGAGAAGTCTCGCGATACTTCTCGCAATCTCGCAACATTTATGAATTACATTTAATTGTATATTTAGTGATTTTACATCTATTGAGTTTTCTAAGTTGACCGTTAATGCCTCCAGGAACAAAAAAATGATTGGGGCAATAGACATTTTATGAGATTTATTATTATTCAAGGTTGATTTTCAGAATTAAAGCCTTCTTTAGTTTCTAAATAAGTAAAGTTTTGTAAATTGGAAATTTATTACAGCATCGACTTAGGACTTTATTTTGCGACACAAACACACACATGTGGGCGCGTACGAATACATAAACTTCTGTTTTTGGTCTGAAAAGCGAAACAGACTCCCTATTGCTGCGAAATGTGATATTTCTGTTGTTTCGGTCTTTTTCACATTACTACTAGTGATTAATATATGGGGGATGGCGGGGAAATCCCCTCTCGTCAAAGTTTATCCCCGGCCCGGCTCGCATAAATAACATGATAATTTTACATGGAATAAGTATTTTCTTTCTATATATTTATCAAAAACATGCCCCTCTAGTTCGGAAGTTTAATTCAAATACTGGTTTGGTAGGATGGTCCTATAGGTTTGGTGGGAGATGGTAGGAATGGACCTATATCTGTCAGTAATTTTATTTTCTAGATCTAGCAACACTATATAAGTTTACAACGATCACTGGTTCTTTATCCTTAATATTGAGCCATTAAAACATCTTTATTTATCTGTTTTCACACTTTGTTTAATAATCATAACTGAGAAGTGTACATTTTACGTTTACACACTTTTTCTTCAATATGTCTACCTCCTTAAACTGATTTAACTCTAACTCTTATGGCCTATGGCAAAGATGGAGTGGGTCAGTGGGTCAAGTGGGTCAAGTTTTTGAGTGGGTCAGTGGGTCGTGGGTCAACGGCATGTGACCCACTGAGACCCACCACCCACTGTGACCCACTGCGACCTACCACCCACCATGACCCACTGTGACCCACCACACACCGTGACCCACTGCGACCCACCACCCACTGCGATCTACCGACTCAGTATGATCTACCGACCCTCTCTGCTCACTACATTGTAGACAGTATCTTCTGAAGACTTTAAATTTGTCTCCATTTTACTTTCAACACCTTTATTTCCCTTCCTTTTCCACTTGTTTCTGTCTACTTACCTGAGGTGAGTATATCTAACCAACTGAAAAAAGAACTTCAGGCATTTTTGGATATTGATATTTTTAATAGTAATAATAGCAATAGGACTTACAGTACAACTTGGCTTTCGAGATCTGTGAGTTTTTAGAGCTAACTACTGGAAAAAATACATTTTTGAATCACTGTAATATATAAATTATTATATAAAAAATTGAATGTAACTATGTGTGCCTGATCATCACGGTCAAATTGCAAAGTCAAATGAAATTACTTTTGGTATATAGTAGGTCTTAAACCAAATTGGGTTGTTATATTGCTTTTATTATAATGCATAATATCCTAAGGAGGTAGTGAGAATCCGAATTTTTGCGAAACAAAAATGAGTATCTCGCAAGCCGTTAAACTTACGGAGCTGAAATTCAGTGTATTAACTCTTTATTGAAAATAAACAGAATATGTCCTAGCATTTTTAAAATTCTCCTTTATGTGGGGGAAGGGGCACTTTCTATATATGGAAAATTGGTAGTGAGTTGGTTTGTAAAAATGATCGAAAACGATCGATGTTATTTAAGAAAAAAATCAGAAACAAAAAATACAGTGCTTGGCTTCATATATCCATTGCTTTCTGCTATAATAATTGCTGAAGATTATGTTTATTGTATAAAGCGCTTACAGCACAGGGCAATCAACCCATACAGTTGTGAGAAAAATAGGCATAAAATTTGTACTGTAAGCTTAATTACAAGGAAATTTCGAAGTTTGGATTGTACGCATAATTTACGGAAAATTTAATTTTTTTTTCCTTTACGTTGGTCTACTTATTTTAATTTGGAACTTTGAAATTTCATCCCTTTTTCCACTGAAAAGTATTGATAATTCAACAAGGAAATAATTATACTATGATAAATTAATTGAAATTCATCGTAATTTGACACATGGCAAACAGCAGTGTGGTAATTGAAGTTGAAGCAGGAGGGAAATTCCCATTCACCTCTGAACACTTCCCTGGAACCTCGTTCCATTTCGTTTTCTAGACGGGGGAGGGACCTTGGTAATGGCATCAAACCTTCATGTGTAATTACAAAAATTAAATTTATAAACAAATAAGAAATCATCAGTTTATCAGGCTTTAATTGATAATATATTCACAAGATTCCCTATCGAAGGCGAGGTAGATGAAGTTTCTGTTCTCCATGAATCGACATTGCCAACTGACATGGTCGATATGGAAAATATGTTGTATGGTGATAGAGAGATGGTACTTCTTGCTGAGTATTTCAAACCTGACCAAGAAAAATCGTTATCAGACTTAAGTCTAACAAGTAGATTGTCGATGAGAAGTTGCAGAAATCGGGTAGAAGTATTATCAATTTCCATGACAGAGTGCGGACGGGGATTTCCCCTTATGAATTTACAGATGACTGATATTAGAAATAGCCTAAGTGCTCAAACATCGTCTAACTTTTTGCTCATCAATGTTAATGGCCCACCGCTAGACATGCTCAAAGTAGACGAGCTAGTTATTTCTTGGCTGAAGGATGGACATCATTCTACTGCGGATTTACCGCCAAAAAGTTACCAACAGGAAATAAATCCGATTTCAGATTTGTTTTAAGGTGGAAAATTACGAGTTACGGAAAATGTGTACTTGTATTACTAATGGCTTATTTGTGTTATTCAACTTTGTACCTAATTTTTAGTAAGTCTCTTCTTTGCTTTAGGTAAACTACTTTGAATAAATATGCATATTTGTAAGTTAAATTTAACGTGGTGTTTTAGTGATTACACAAATTACAATTATGAGCATACTTTATGGAAATGCTCTCATATAGGGTACCCAAGCACCTTTATACCCTATGAACAGGGACGTACGCAAAGGGGGGGTCACGATGTCCGGACCCCCCGAAATTTCGACTTTTTAAAAATTTAGCCTAATTTTAGCTCCAATTTTAGGAATTTTAATATAGAATACCTTCATATTTAGTTTGGACCCCCCCCGAAATAAATTCCTGGGTACGCTACTGCCTATGAACAACTGATTTTTCAAGTCTTTTGTGAGAAAAATACTGTGAACTGAGAAACCATAACCTTTTCCATATTGTACAGGGGTATTTTCTTGCGAATAGAAGTTTCTCGTGGAATGCGTTCAGAAATTAACACTTGCAAAAATACTCTCTTAGTACAAGTATATTTTAGGCACACACTAATTTCCCCCCACCTCGAACTGTTTCAATTTCCTCACTGTCAAACACTTTACCATTTTATATCACAAAGGTCAGATCCACCGTTATTGTAACAGAGTGGTGTTTGAACGATTGACTAGAAATTCAAACTCCGATTAGTGACAATTTCACAGCCTTGTTTTATTACAAATGTAAACTCTTTAGTCAGTTCAGAAGAGTCCTTGGAACGTGTTCAGAGTTGATGAAGGTGGATTTTGGTGAGTCAGAGTAGGTCAAAGTGGATGAGAGTGGTTCATGGTAGGTGGTGGGTCAGAGTGGGTCACGGTGGGTGGTGGGTCATGGTGGGTCACAGTGGGTCATGATGGGTGGTGGATCAGAGTCGGTCACGGTGGGTGGTGGGTGTTGGTGGGTCGTGGGTCAGAGTGGGTCATGGTGGGTGGTGGGTCAGTGGGTCATGGGTCAAGTTTTCATTGACCCACGCCAACTCTGGCCTATGGAACCCGGAGGTTCAATGCCGCGTTCACAAAAGCTCTCCACTGACTTCTATCCTTAGCTAACTGCATCCAGTTTCTACTTGGTATTCCAATCTCTGCGAGATCCATCTTAATATTGTCCTCCCATCTGCGCCTAGGTCTTCCTAATGGTCGTTTTCCGATTGGTCTTCCAGTCAAGACTTTGAAAGCGTTTCTACTTTCTTCCATTCTAGCTACATGACCCGCCCACCTAAGCCTCCTAGACTTCACGACCCTAACAATGTTGGGTAAACCATATAAATTATGTAGTTCCTCGTTATGAAGTTTCCTCCATTCCCCATTCTTGTTCCTCTTGGGTCCGAATATTCGTCTCAGGATCTTGTTCTCAAATACTTTGTCTATGTTCTTCCCTCAGAGTAAGCGACCATGTTTCGCAACCATACAGAACAACAGGCATGATTATCGTTTTGTATATTTTAAGTTTCAAATTCCTCGACAGAACTCGCGACGACAAGAGACTTTGAACCGAATAATAACACGAATTCCCTGCTTTTAGTCGACATTTAATTTCTTCGTGAATATGATTTTCCTCTGTTAATATTGATCCTAGATATTTGAAATTATCCACTTTATCAAAACTATTATTTAATATTTTAACGCATCCATAATTTGCTGTATTCCGATCCCGACGCACTTCCATGTATTTAGTTTTCTCTGCATTTACTTTTAAGCCCATGTCCCTGCAAGCGTTTAATAAGATCTCTGCATTTCTTTCTGTTGTTCTCCTATCATCCCCTATTAAATTTACATCATCAGCATATGCCATAACCTGGTGAATACCGTTCAACTTTAGGCCCTGGTTGTTATCTTTGATTTTCCTTCTAGCGTATTCCAGAACAAAGTTAAATAATAATGGCGACAACGCATCTACTTGTTTCAGGCCATTTTTGACGTGAAAGCTCGTGGACAAAAATTTTCCTACCGGGACTTTACTTTGGGATTCATTTAAACATATCTTAAGTAATCTAATTAGCTTTCTCGGTATTCCAAGTTCTGTAAGAACGTTGTATAATGTTTCTCTCCTAACCAAGTCGTACGCCTTTCTAAAATCTATAAATAGTTGATGTACCGGGGTATTGTATTCCCACATTTTTTTCGAGTATTTGGCGAATGGTAAATATTTGGTCGATAGTTGATCGATTTCTTCTAAATCCGCACTGATAATCTCCAATAATTTCATCTGCGTATGGGGTCAGTCTTGCTAATACAATATTTGAAAGGATTTTATATGATATTGACAGAAGAGAAATGCCTCGATAATTATTACAGTCAGTTTTGTCGCCTTTCTTGTGAATTGGAACAATGATTGATTCTTTTCACTCTTGTGTGGCTCTATTTGCTTTCGGTTGTCCTGACAACGACGTCCAAAATCATATTATTTAAAACATTTGAATATCTTTTTATATTGACATTATAACTAACTTATTTCTTTTTCTTTCTCTTTTTCTAATAGTAGAATCAGCCTAGTACATATTTAAAATACCTTACGGCCCAAAATTACCATAAAATAATGATTTACAAGTATATATATATATATATATATATATATATATATATATATATATATATATATATATATATATATATATATATATATATATATATATATATATATACAACGTACTGTTGTAAGTTGAAAGCGTAAGTTGATAAAATGCGATAATGCAACATTGCTACAAGCGCGAACGAACCGAAAGAATTGAGTCGTATTGTGTTGTGAGGAGTTCTTTTGTTGTCTACAAGCGCTTTTGCTGGTATAAAAACATCTTTATAATGGAAAATCACCCTTCAAGAAAACGACCAAAACGTGTAAATGTTGATAGTGGCGACGATATTTTAGAAGAGCCAAATATTGCTGGAGACCTCTGAGCTGGAAAACAATGTTGGATCGAGCAACAATTTATGCTGGTTTTTTTGTAAATTATGCTATTAATTTGACGAAAATTAATGGTCCAGCGATCAAATTCCAGCGCAACTTTTCTTTTAATTTGGAGCGGAGGAGACACAAGTTCGGATACCATGTTGAACTCTAGGTTCCGTCTCCTTAGGATGTTATGAACATTCATCCCATGGAAAGCAATGGCAAACTACCATGGATTCACCTTGCCAAGGGACTTTTAGGTCAAATACCTGCCTTCGGACAGGACATCACATCATCATTCATTAACAACCATAGAATAACACATTGCAAAATTTGACTCAGAATATATGCGAGACTGCGAGACCATGCGAGAATGTCTCGCGTGAGACGCGAGACGAGACTCAACATTTTATGCGAGACGCGAGACGAGACTTCACATTTGCGAGACGAGACGAGACGCGAGACGAGACCAACATTTGAGGGTGCGAGACGAGACGAAACTTTTCCATTTCTCGTCTCGTCTCGTCTCGCGTGCATCCCTAAAAGTAAATTACAAAAGTGCGAAATAATTCAGGGCGAATATAACATGGCAGTACGAGAGTGTATTCAAGTGTGTATTGAACAAAGAAAATTAAGCCATCAGTGCTTTGAAACTTGATTTCGTGCTAGTAAATTGGGTGAACAAATCACACAAGAAGTCGATAGACTATCAGAACGAGTGTCCCACATGGAATTGCCAAACGAGATGCAGAAAGTGATAAGGCTTAGAGAAATACCAGCTCTGCTCGAAGTATGAAACGCGATAGGAAATCGAGAGCGAGTCCCAAATAGTGACGGGTAAATTCCCGGGAAGATATTTTTCGGGAATATTCTCTGGGAATATTCCCGGGAAGATTCCCAAAATGGGAATTTATCTTGGAATTTATGTTCAATCAGAACGAAAATTGCATTCTATTACTATATTATGATTTCAAAGTTGAACTAATTTTTATATCACAGCATATTATTACTGTTGTCCACAGAGGATTCTTTAAAATGTATATTCTGAACGGTACCATGTTACTTTATTAACACTTTATTATATTTAGAAAGTACGCATAAATGTATATTTATTTACAATATGTTCTATCAATTAAATATGTGTGAAAAAAATTATATAGTAACAAGTGGATTTGCTCAACTTGACTCTATTGCTGATATTATAAACACCTTAAATTTATAAATGTTATAAACTAATTGGATTGGCTAAATATTAGAACATACGTGTCTCACCAATTTATCAACATTTGCGCATACATATTTATGTTCACAAAATTTGCAAGATACTTATTTATATTTATATTTTAGCACGTAACATTGCCATACACGACCTTTCATTCTACGTATTTCTCGAAATTCCATACGTTAATTCAAATGTAAAAGAAGTCCGAGTACTTCCTCAGAAATTCGAGTCAGAGAGAGGAGACAGACCGACCTCTATTAGTAATGGTGTTTCAGGGTTTATTAATAGTACTTCATCTCTATTTCTACATAATTCTAAATTACTTTACAAAATGGTTCCTTTTCATCATTTGTAAATTAGTAGTTTGCTAATTTTGGCTGTTCTTTAGCATTGGGGGCCAGATTTGCACCTACTTTTTTGCGATATTCTATTCCGATGCGTTTGTTTTATGGTTTCATACGTTAAATTACGTTACCAACATTAAATTCAGACAGCGTTGCAGAGCGAGCGTTAGCGAATGAAGGTGGGTTAGAGCCCCGCATGGCACGTTGTTTTCTATCTTCGTTACCAACAATTCACTTTCTTTTCTCACATAAATCACTTCCACTTAACTTTCCGTTTTGTATAAATCCCCTACTGACCTAAAAAAATGTCTTCTTACTTTCTTGACTACTTGAACACCACTATCAACTCATTTCTTCCGTAAATCATCCTAATTTGTGCTAGTTTTGCCCCCCCCCCCAATTCTAAACAATTACCCTACTTTTTATTGCAAATGAAAATGGAACAAAAAATTATATTATTAATTATATAAAATACAGTCAAAGAATTTTAAATTTTTAACCTCCAAATTCTTTAAAACCTAGAATTAAACCATAATATATTAAAATAAAGTAATTAGTCATATTGTTCTTACAATTTGGAAGATAAAGTAAAGAAATAGAAACAATTTCCTTCCCGCAAATTTATAGGCCAGGAAAAAAACCCAGGAATATTCCCATTTTTAAAATTCCTTCCCACTGGGAATGTTCCCACTGCCCATCACTAGTCCCAAACGACACTGAAGTGGAAAGTGATACAATATGAAAAACTGTGTCAAGAATTAAAATTGAAAAAGAAAGCGGATATTAAAAGTGCGACAAACAGTGAAGCTAGTGCAAAGAGTTGTTCGTTGCGGTTAGCAGACATTAAACAACTCTCTACATTTTCAGGTGATCTTATGAAGGAAAGCACAAGTGCATTTTTAGAAAATTTTGGTAGGGAAATGTCTTTTGCCGGAGTGCCACAAAGTGCATATTTAACAATTATGACGCTCATTCTTAAAGATAGTGTGTTGAAGTGGTATGATTTGCACTGTTGAAAAATGTCAAACATTTCATGAGTTTTTTGTAGAATTTCAGAATGCATTTGAAAGTCCGTTGGTGAAAGCTACGCGCCTGCGAAATCTATGTTCCCTTCCGTTCGATCCGAAGCGATACAATAGTGTTGCTGATTTTGTGACAGAGCGTTTTATTTAAATTCAATCTTTGGAAGAATGCGAAAATTCAACCATTGCGTTGTCACACATCATCACTCTACTGCTCAAGCGGTACCTATTAGCTGTAATGGGATCTATGCCTGATAATATTAACCAGTCCCTTGCAAGTGTTCAGTCTATTGAAGGATTGTCTAGTATAACGAATATGTATGATAATCAGCGCAATAACTCAAGACAACAAATTTGTGCCAATATTAGTGTAAGTAATGTGAAAGCAGAACAAACCAGTAAAGTGAGCAGTGATCAGAATTCACGTCCGAATTTCAAACAAGGTTGGAAGAAGAAATTCTATAAACGTGGACGACGTGGTAATTTTAATAGAAATCATAATGCGAACGGGGGTAATCGTTTACAAGGTAATTAGCAGAAGAACGTAAATACAAGTGAAAACAGAAGTGAACCGTAAGGTGTTGGAACAGAGGAAAATCAAGCTAACGTACAAAATCCTCCGAGCACTTCAAATCAGAATGGTAATTGGTTTCCTACGTTTAACAAGGATCCAAATGTAAATAATACTAATAATCAGCAACATCAGTATACATACCAACAGGCTGGATTTTATCCACAGAGCGCTATGCCTTTAAACTAGTAGCGCCCTCTTAATTGGTGGCAAAGGGGAGGGATTCCAGTAGTGTAAATAGGATTACTTTTCCATGCATGTGCAACGAAGAAGATATACAAGCCGATGATGACGTAGACAACATTAATGAAGAGGAAGTGATTACGTGTGAGTTAGGTCGTAATACTATGTGAGTGAAAATTTTGTTAAACGAACAATCCAAAATTTGTTTATTAGATAGTGGATCCAAATTGTGTTTGTTACGATATAACATTTTTCGAGAAGTGATTAAATGTGTAATGAATGTGCATTTGCAAAAAGGAGAGCATATTGTCTTATGTGATTTTCTTGGAAGAAAGAAGAAAAATGTGAAGGAAAAGGTTATTTTACCGGTACGAATTGAAAATGTAGATGTGCCAGTTGAATTTCTCGTACTTTCAGAGCTGCACGAAAGACGTCATACTTGGTGCAAATTTCCTCGAGAAATGAATCAGTGTCATAGATTTTAAGGGAAGTAATTTCGCGTTGAATTTCAAGAACTACCTATTGATACAAAGAAATAATATTGTCTGTAGCTAATGTTAGTAAAATTAAGTGTGAGGTAGCCCCAATTATTGTGTTGTCTGAAATAAAGAACCTTAATGAATTTTACGCGTAAACAGTGAATGTGTTTCGCAGTGGGTGCACCGAAATTGAAAAGAAAATGAAGCTAGTGACCAAATGGAAAACCTCACACCAGATTTATACTTTACTGTAGAATATATTAGCGAGGCCTGTACACGCGCTGCTTTGTTTAGCGAGAACGAGAAAGAAGAATAATTTCAGTTGCTATTGAAACACAGAAAGGTGTTCGCTCGTTTTCCTGGCTTGTGTAATAAGTTTCAGTGTCGTTTAAAAGTAGATATAAATAAACCTATTGTTGCTCGTCCTTACGATATTCCGCACAAATATAAGGAAGGAGTGCGTGAAGAGATTCGAAAATTATTAAAGTGGGGTGTGATTCGACCTAGTTCATTGTGTCATCTGTTACCGTTGCACATAGTGTTCAAGAAGAATGGACCTATGAGACTAGTAACAGACTGTGTAGCTTTGAACGTACACATTAGGAATCCAGCTCTTCGTGTAGCAAAGTTATCTGACCTTTTTGCTAAGTTTAGTGGTAAACGTATATTAGGAGTTCTTGATTTTACAACTTCGTATCAACAGTGTGGTATTACCGAAGACTTAATGCAATATTTAGCATTCTTGTTTGAAGGAACATTATACTAATATACACGTATGTTTTTTGGAGTGAAGAACGGATCATTTGTATTGCAGTTGTTCTTGAATAAAATGTTCCCGTTGCCAAACAAGAGAAATTGACAAGATACATGGACGACGTAGCCCTTGCATGTGAAACGGTTCCAGAATTCTTGCAGCAGTTAGACGAAGTACTAAGTTTATTGAGCGTTGCGAACATGACGTTAAATTTAGAGAAGTGCATTTTTCGTGTAGACAAAATAAATTATTTAGGCTGTTACGTATTTTCAGAAGGTATACGAAAGGATCCGAAATCAGCAGAAGCAATTGAGTAGTTACCAGTGCCGACAAACATAAAGATGTTACGTTAGTTTCTTGGTGCAGTTCAGTGGCATTCGAGAACGACTAAAGGTCATGCAGTTATTACGAAACCACTTTATGAGTTTTTAAAGAAAGAAAAAAATGGAAGTGGGAAGATGAATATCAAAAAGCATCTTAGTTATTAAAGGCTGAATTAGTGAAAGACGTGAAATTACATCATCCTCAGTTCGATAAGCCGTTCTACCTCGAAAGCGATGCGAGTAAACTTGGATTGGCTTTATGTGTGTTATCAAATTATATATGTTAGAACACGCGAGACGTACCCTCAATAAACACGAAAGAAACTATGCCATTACTGAACTCGAATGTCTTGCGTTCGTGTGGTGTATCCGTAAGTGGCATCTTAGGTTGAAAGGATAGAAAATATACATACGGACTGATCATAAAGGTTTGGTACAGTTAAGAGGCATGCGCAATTGGAACGCAAGACTTATGGGTTGGTCTTTTGAATTGCAATCTTCTGATTACGAAATCGAATTCATTAGTGAAAAGTCTATCACATTAAGTGACTGTTTATCTCTATGTTACCAACTCAGGAAGATTTAATAGTGAGTGTGAATCCCATTCAGGCTGTTCAATCAGAAGTGTTCGACTTAGATTTGTCCACAATTGCAAAATTACAGTGGGAATGTGATGAATACCGTTATATTATTACTTACCTATAAAGAAACTTGAATGAAAGTGAAAACAACGCCAATAAAAGTTCTTTCTGAAGTAGTGCTAGAAATTGGAAACGAAATTACACTTTGGAAAATTGTATTTTCATAGTGAGAGATTTTCATTTCCTAGATAGATTGAAATTGTGCGTAGCTCCTTGATTAGTCAAACATATTTTATTTGGCTACCATGATCATTACGGTCACTTTGGATTCATGAAACTGTTCAATATTATTTCACGCACGTTTTATTGGAAAACCATGCGCAGTGACATCAAGTCGTACATTTGCGATTGTGAGGTCTGCATGAGAACAAAGGTCGATCACCATCCTGTAGAGTGTTAAACGCAGTCTGTGCCAGCGAGAAATGTTTCTTATCTAGTCTCAGCAGATTTAGTGAGCCCTCTTCCTCGAGGTAAGCATGGTGAAACTTACCTGTTAACTGTGTATGACGTGTACTCTCGCTACTTAGTGCCATATCCGCTTCGCCGTGCAACAAGTGCAAGTGTAGCGAAATGTCTTACTGAATTGTACATGCTCCATCTCGGTATTTTCGTGAACATCCTGGTAGATAATGGACCGCAATTTATTGGCAAAGAATTAGTGCAAGCTATGGAAGCTTATAATATCAAGATACATTATACTACGCCTTACCACGCTCAAGGAAATGTCATCGAAAGGTTCCATGCTGACTTAGAAAGAATTTTGCGTGTGTTGTGTCATGATTCTCATTCTTCATGCCCAGAATATATTGTGCAAGCATATTTGTTGTTGAATTATACTATTAGTGCCAGTTTGGGAATAGCGCCAGCAGACTCACATTTCAAAATCAAACCGGAAGAGTTTACATTATCACATTTTGGTATTGTGCAGAATAATGAAGTGATTGACGAAAGGGAAGGCATAGATTGGAATGGAAAATTAATCATGGTTGATTTACGACGAAAGCAAATTATTCAGCAACGAAATTAAAATTTAAACGTTTCTCAAAGAGCGCGAAGAACTCTGAGTGAAGGTGATTTAGTTTTCTTACGTCAATAAAACATTAGTAGCCTCGTGGATAATTCATAGTGAAACTGTGTCAAGTGTATCGTGGTCCCTACTTATTCTGGAAGAAAGTTGGTGAAAACGTATTTGAAGTAGTATATCCGCAAAGTGGTAAATATCTGGGATGTCAGAACATTTCCCGAATGAAGTTATGTACGCCAACACCAGCTACTAGGAAGAAATGGCTTGAATTTATAAAGAAGCATGTAAACGAAAAAAAATGCAATAATATTCTAGAGAGAGCTGAGAGGGAAGCGAGTGAATATTGTACGGTACAAGAGCAAAAAGAAGAGGAAGAAAGTAAAGAAGATCAGTTGTGCAGTGTACACATTGAAGAAAAGGAAGTGAAAGTGCATTCTAGTTTCATCGATGAAAGTGTTTTGTGGTATGTACAACACGGTTACCTAGATGATAGAAAATTGTTTAACCTATTAGAGAGATATGATCAGTAATGCAGTGAAGAAGTAAGATTGAATATAATGAGATATATTACAAGTTATTAGAGCATTTATGAAATTTACTAGAGTATTCCTTTTGTTGTTAGAGGAACAACATCGGACTTTACCTTGAAAACCTTCGTCCACGTTTCGCCATGAATTTCATGAGCAATTATTTTTTTGTTTTCTATAGAACTCTATGGAGTCCCTTCGCATAACTTCCTTTTGTTAACTACATCTCTTGTGTCTTTGTGGACGTACTTATAGTGCGTAGGTTTATTTGGTTTTTGTTAGTTGGGAATTGTTTATATAGTCATCATATTATCCCTAAGATGGATACAGGGAAGACAATGAACGAAGAGGATATCCCGTCGGATTGGAGGACACTGCTGTGTGTGCAGACAGTAAACAGTATAGATATTCTGTTCTTTGTCAACAGTGAAGTGTTATTCTTCAAACTAAGATATAAACTATATTTTAATAATCAAAATTAAGATACATATATATTCATTTTAATATTAATCTTTTTATTTTTCAATTAAATGCAACGAAAGTAATAAGTGTTTTATAAGTTGAAGTTTATTCATTATTTGAAGTGTTTTCTCACTTTACTGATATTATGTTGCAATATTCTAGTGTATTTGTTGAATATTCATTTTTGCAATTATTAGTCGAGCGAATTTGCATTTGAATTATTATTATGACTATAACAAACAAGTATACATACATACATACGTACATATATATATATATATATATATATATATATATATATATATATATACGAGGCCTGTCTAAAAAGTATCCGACCTTAATTTTTTCCACGCAAAGTAGTGATTCTCAGGCGGTGCCACCGTGCACGGTGGAAGGAGGAACCTTAATGCGCATGCTTGAATTTTTTCACCGCGTTCGCGTGTGCCAGTCGTGAGCTGGTGGTCGCGAAGTGAGGTGCTGTTGGTAGTGTTCGTCGGATTTAGTGTTTCTCGCAAGATGACTGAACGAATTGAGCAAAGATACTGCATCAAAATTCTGTCAAAGGCTGGGTGATTCTCAAAGCCAAACAATTCGTAAGATTCAGCAGGTGTTTGGAGAAGATGCGATGGGTGTAACACAAATTAAACAATGGTTCAACCGATTCAAAGATGGCCGCACATCAGTCGAGAGTGAGCAGCGTAGCGGCAGGCCCCAAACTGCTCGGAATGCAGCTGTTGTTGAGCGGGTGCGAAATTTGGTGATGGCAGATCGCCGTTTGACAGTGCGTGAGATTGCAGATGTTGGAGTGAGTAAAGATTCTGCACATGCGATTTTGCGTGACGATTTGAACATGAAACGAGTGGCTGCTAAATTTGTACCCAAGTTGTTGTCTCAGGAACAAAAAGACACCCGTTTTGACGTTGCACAGGACCTTCTGGACACCACCAACACTGATCCTGGGTATCTGAATACCGTGATAACTGGAGATGAGTCATGGGTGTACGGGTACGACCCAGAAACAAAACAACAATCGTCTCAATGGAAGCATCCCGATTCTCCAAGGCCGAAGAAAGCGCGGCAGGTGCGAAGCAAAATCAAGGTGTTGCTGACTGTTTTCTTCGATGCCCGTGGAATTGTGCATCACGATTACGCACCGGAAGGACAAACAGTGACAAAGGAGTACTATCAAGATGTTCTCAGGCGACTCCGTGACGCAGTCCGGCGCAAAAGACCAGACATGTGGACAGCGAAGAACTGGCACGTCCATCATGACAACGCCCCAGCACATTCATCCCAATTGATCCACACGTTCTTAGCCAAACATGGAATTACAACCGTTCGCCAACCTCTCTACTCTCCAGACCTGGCTCCTTGTAACTTCTGGTTGTTTCCAAAATTGAAGACGCCTCTGAAGGGATCCCGTTTTGAGAGTAGAGAAGACATAATGCGGAACACGACGACGGAGCTGAACAACATTCCAAAAGAAGACTTCCAGCGGTGTTTCCAGCAGTGGAAGGATCGGTGGGCTAAGTGGATGGAAGCACAAGGGGCCTACTTTGAAGGGGATTAGGGTCCCAAATCTGTCAGGTATTCGCAACTATTTTTCTGACCAAAGGTCGGATACTTTTTAGACAGCCCTCGTATATATATATATATATACACGAGGGTCACTACGAAAGTTTTGAGATATGAAATAACTTACAAACTCAAAATCAATTTAACGTTTACATTTTCTCAAAGTATTCACCATTACACTGTACACACTTTTGCATCCTCGAAAACCACTTTTGGAAGTAGTGTTGCCAGTCTTTTTCTTCAAGTGTTGAAAGTCCATTCTCGTAAGCCACTACAGCTCCTTCAGGGCTGCAAAATCTCTTCCCACCAATGCGATCTTTGATCCTGGGGAACAGAAAGAAATCGCACGGGGCCAGATCAGGGCAATACGGCGGATGAGTCATAAGTTTGACCTCCGTAGATTCTAAAAACTGAATTGTGATGTTGGGCGTGTGTGCGAACGCGTTGTCATGATGAAGCAGGATCCCACGCAATCCAGTTCTTGGACGCCGTTCCCGAAGCTTCTGGAACACTTTTGTTAGGCAAACAGTGGTGTACCACTGAGCAGTAACAGTCCTTTATTCTTCAAGTGGAACAGTTGCGACATGGCCAGATTTGGAGAAGAAAGTTGCGACCATCTTCTTCCCCACCATGCGGTCGCTTCACTTTCGTGTGTGGATTTTCGTCTGGGAAGATCCAAACTGTAGACTGGCGTTTATTTTCAGGATCAAATAAATAGATCCAAGTCTCATCACCAGCAACAATGTCAGAGACGCGTCGAGAATTGCCTCCATCAAATCTTGCAAGCACTTCTTCACACCATTCCACACGCATGCGCTTCTGCTGTTCAGTCAAAGTGTGAGGCACCGAACGAGATGAAACCTTCCTGAGCCGAAGATGATCATGAAGAATTTTTGTTACTGCTGGCGATCCAATGTCACTGTAAATTCAATGTCCTTGAAAGTTGTTCGAGGATTTTCTCGAATCATTTGTTCCACAGCGGCAATGTTTTCATCTGACACTGCTGTTGCCGGACGTCTAGCTCTCTCTTCATCTTCAAGCGATGTCCGGCCTCTTCTGAATTCACCAAACCACCGAAAAATTGTAGCACGGGAAGGAGCAAGGTCCCGAAATGCTCCCTGCAAACGGTCAAGGCTTTGTGTCTCGTTCAAACCACTTTTGAAATCGTAAATTATCATTGCCCGAAAAAGTTCCCTTTCCAACTCCATTCTAGACAGCCGAATACTGCTCACATCAACAAACAAGTGAAGGCGATATGGCTACGCCGATAAGCAATGCGAGTTGAAACTTGCTTCGCTTCTTCGCTCTGGATATCACTACCGAACGCAATTGTTGGAATTCAAATACTGTGCCACAACAATGCGTATCTCAAAACTTTTCGTAGTGACCTAACACTTTATATTAGTGAGTGCAATGTCAAACCAACTGTTTGTGCAAACTGTGATTTAGCCACTGTATACTCCAATAACTTAAAGTATGTTCCCGTTATACGGAAGTATAAACGATAAGTTTTGCCACAGTTCTTAAGGTAAACGCATCTCATCAGAACTTTACCTATCGGCTGTTCGGGAACCATTTGTAATAAGCTTATTTGTGCATTATTTTTGAAGTGCCCAGCTCAGACAATTTAACCATTTTATTTTGAGGGCTGATACTTCTTCGCGCATAGCATAACTAATCATTGTATGTTCTCACAACGGATATATCAACAGCAAAGCAGGCGATAGAAGTCGACGGCCTTGGCTGCCGCCAGCAGCCAATCACAGTCCTACCTTTGCTTACGTCAACCTGGAAGGTTTGGACTCACGTGAGCAGCAGGGACAAAGCAGATGCATGACGTAACCAGCGCTTGGGCGCGGGATGTAGGAAAAGAAGCAAGCTAGTAAATGAACGCTCATCGAAATTGTTCGTCATTGCATTCATAATTCGCATCTACTATTTATTTCACTTATTGATCATATATATAATGTAGTCTCATAAAATTGTTTCCTAGTATTAAGAAAATGTAAGTATGTTCTAATTGGAAAATATAGCACTTTGTTCTATAGATATTTGAATACTTCAATTTAATCAGGTATCTCCGCCTAGTGCATCTTCGGTGTTTGATGCATGGTCTAATATATTGATACGAATATTTAATTGTTGTATCTTATTTTTTAGTTCAAATGATGCTGAAGCTATCATAAGTTTATTCATAAGTTTAAGGTTGTTGTTTGAATCTTCGCCTACGTGTTGTTATCGGCGAAAAAGCTATTACTCTTGTGATAACTTGTTTCGTCGTTAATGTTCGGATAAAATATTCGATCAATGACTACCCAATTGTAATGTTTACTCTATTTGGATTTCCATCCTATGGAGTAAACATCATAAGAAGCGTACCACGGGTTGTTGCCACAACCACACCAAACCATCTGACATGAAACACGTGTAGCGTGAATCATCACTTCATAACACATGTTTCTATTAGTCTAGGCTCCAATTTCGATGAGCCTTACACCGTGCTAAACTTCTGGCTTTCCTCGTTTGAGTGACGTGTGCCTTATGGGCAGGGGCGCAAGAAGAAAATTTTCTAGAGGGGGTCACATCTGTATGGTTGCTATATTGAGCCTGCTATTTTTCTTATTTAAAATACGTGGTTTGCTATATTACGCACACATTTTCGTCAGCCAGATTGGGGCCCCGGCCCCACCCTGCCTTCCCCTTCGAGCGCCCATCCTTGCGGGCAGCTGCATGACAGTGTTCAGTGAAACTGATGTGCCCAATGCAGTGTGGAACTCCTGCTGGATGACAGATGCAGTTTGACGGCGATTGCTGGCTACCAGTCAGTTCAGCATTCTCCGGTTCCTCTCCGTCAAATTCTTGTTTCGTCCAAGCCGTTTAGGGACACTGGTGACACCGTGGCGTTTCCATTTCAAGATCAATCAACATCTACTGTTGACTTTCGGTAGCAAAATTGGGCACCAATGGCACAATTCGAGGAATCCACAATATGACAGCTCATGGTTACTTCCCTATAGGGCTCACTAACCCTATAGGGCTCATTATCTGTGCGCCATTCTCAATCAAACTGACCCCTCGCATGACGCACGATCACTCATGATGCCTTCTGCACCGAAACAAATTATTGGCGTCGTGTAGGTTACTCTAGATTCCTTACGATGATGTTCTAGCAGACTGACCGGCGATTTTTTGATAGACACTATATATCAAGAGAAATGGCCGATATTAGTGCCGAATTTATAGTTTCCGAGGTCGCTGTATTGAACAGTGACACTTCCGGTGCCGTTTAAATCTAAAATCAGCGACGGAACGTCGGGGAAAAAGAGGTAAGTAAAATATAAAAATCATCGAAAATGACCGAACGCTTTAGTAATAGTAAAATCGAACATATTACTATTTTTTCTTAATTAACCCAGCGAAGCGTGTAATTCAAGATAGTAGATTATAAAGATAATTGACAAGACGTATAATTTAAATCGTGTACATTCTAACCAATAACATTAGAGATGTTTAGTCAGAAATAACGATAATCTGTGGTGGTGGAGAAGAAAATCAAAGGAAACAATAGTCTAAACAAGTTTATATATATATTATATTTATACATCACAATATTTATGTGATTGATTGAAAGCTATAAACAACAAGTGAATTTCGCCTCACAGTGTGAAAATACAGTAGACTTAGAAAGTATGAGAATTCAATTTCAAACCTTAAGTAGTACATCTATAACTACTAATTGCAATAGATTGGTAACATCGAAGATAGAACTTGTTCCTTGGTCGCAGAATCCATATCAGAATACCATTACTAGCTACGCGTTACTGGTTTCGTTCTCTGACCATAAAGGTTTTAGCCGGAAATCGTTAATTAGAACCACTTCCGGTTTGAGTAGATGATTAAGGAAAGAGATACAAACCTACTCCTGAAAAGATTAATTGATTGCAAAAAATCCATCTGGATATGTTTTGCCTTTCTAGCTTTATGGAATTTCGTATTGAAATCGAAGGTAGTACTAAAGTTCTTTTGTTTTTCGTAGGATGTTGTGGGTTATTATAGTATTTTCTCTTGACACCATTAATCGCTTGGAGAAAACCTCTTGTCGGTATCTAACACCATTTTGTTCTATGCCGATAAAGGTTAAAACCAGAAATGAGTAATTTGAAACACTTCTGGTTTGAGCAGAACTCTGAATCGATTACAGAGTATCGCACCTCGATATGTTACCGTTCTTGCTCTGTGGAAATCAGTCTTGAAACCGAAAGTAATATTAAATTTGAACTTCTTGTTTCGGTAAAGTGTAGGGAATAGTTATCTGCGTTGCCTTGAGACGCTGAATTCTTTCGAAAACACCCTTTCTCGCTATCTGTTACGGTATTTTTTTCTATGGCTATAAATATTGATACCGGAATGACTAATTTTAAGCACTGCTGCTTTGAATAGAGAGTCATCAGAGATAGAACCTATTTTTGTGACGGTGAATCGATTGCAAGAAACGGAGTTCCTATATCTCTTACCGTTTTTCGTTTGATACCTATCACACAGACGGACGGATAAAGTCGTTTATATTACTTCCGGTAATCATGTAACATATTATAAAAATGTTTAGAAATATAGCATATATGAATAAATGAGAACTTTAAAAAAATATTCAAACATGCAGTTTTATTGCGAGTTAGCTGTATAATTTGTTGCTTGTTTTAAGGAGACTTATATTTAATATGATTTTTTGATATTTCAATTAGTGTTTTGATGACAAAGTTTTATTTTTTATTTAAATATTTTTTAAAGTGGAGAAGGAATATTAGGGAAAATAAAAATTCTTATAAAAGAAACATTTCAGGCTCCATTGCAGTTTATATTTTTAGGACAGGCGATTACCAAGTAGAAGATTAAACGTATGCTCTTTAAATTTACAATGGTGATAGGTTTTGAGTGCTTGAAACCGAATAAATGATTGATATTTTAAAACTGTTACTTAAACATACAGCTTTATTGCAGGATAGTTATATAATTTTTTGTTTGTTTTTTAAAAAAAAATAAAATATTTTAAAAATATTTTAATAAAGTTTTAATAACAAAGCCCTTTTTTATTAAAAACCTTCTTAAAGTCAAAAAATATTTTTTAAAATAGAAATATTTATTAAAAACATTTCAGGCTTCATAGCAGTTAATGCTTTTTAAAAAGGCAATTACCAGGTAAAAAAATTAAACTTATGCTTTTTCAATTTAGAATAATAAATAAATTTTAAATAATTAAAACCAAATAAATAAATAATATTTTGGTTTAACAAATTTATGTTTTAATACTTATAAATGTTTTTGTTTGTTGTAATTAGTTTTGCTTTTTTAATGAAAATAAATAATAGTTTTCTAATAAATATTATTGTTATGTATAAAAATATAAAATATTGATAATTTTCGTTTTTTCTTTAAGTTTTTTTTAAAAACTTGTATGTTTCTTGTTTAAATTATAACGTTACCAAATATTTTAAGTTTCTTAACATTAAAAAAAAACAAAGCTTATTAAAGCACATATTGTGGTTTCAGTTCCCACAAAATTGTTATTATTATTTAGGTTACTTTTAGCTACTTGTAGCTACTTTATTTATTATACGCAAATATTTGAATTTAAAGTATATTTTAATTGTGCTCCTTCTTATTCCAACGTATATCCATTGCGGTAAAACGTGGCAACGTTTCGTCAGTTCTTGGTACGTTGCCGCCTGGAAGGGACTGGAGGAGGTGTTTCTTCTCTAGTACAACAGAAACAAGCGAACAATAGAATAATAAAAATAATATATCAACGTTCAGAGAAATTTTACATATATATTATATTGTTATCCATTGTTTCTAAATACTACATACTATACGCTATATCTCCGAAACTTATTTACATATTTTGACGAAATAAATCACAAATTGAACAGCAAAACCCTCCTTGTGGTTCGGATGCAATAAAGGACCCTCACAGTTCAAGAAGAGTTAACCTTTCTATTATAAGGTTTGGTTCTATTTATTTGTTTTTACAAAATATAACAGATTCGATTGCATTATATGTGGCTTTGACACGTCATACTATGGTTAACGAATGATACAAGAGGAATATGTTACTTATATGCAATTCTGAAGTCAAGTGTCTATTACGCTTAAATAGACAGTGCAAGTGACTTGCAAATACGAAATTTATAGATTTTAATTGTTACTTGTTATATACTAATTTTAAATCTTAAATATTTTGTATGAAACATTAAAAAAATATGTTTTTTAGTCACGAATAATAAATAAATATTTTTGTTTTAATTGTTTAGTTTAAAAAAACTGATGCATTATTTGTATTTTTTTTTTTTTTTTTTTAGAATTATATAGCACATTTATAGCATAGTTGGAAATCTAATAATACGAATAAAATGTTCACACCATGTGTTGTGTCAACCTGTGAGAGTAGGCCTATTTCTGGTGATTGTTGAGCAACAAAGGAAGTATCTGATAGCCTTTCCTGTATTTTATTCCACAATTCAGAGGAATCCTGGTCTTCTGATGTCAGTAGTTTTTGTTCTCTGCTTTCCTTTTTTCTTTGTTATTCGTTATGTTCACATAAAGTAGCTAGTAATTTCCATAATCGATTCAACATAACAGTTATTATATTTTAATAAATGCTCTAATACAGGGTGAACACAAAGTCGTTTCTCTCAAAACAAGCATGCAACGAAAATTAAACAAGCTAGTAGCAGTATTTTTTTCTGTGCTGGCACTACTGTGTTTCTTAGAGTGTTGCCAGATTGGGCTACAAGTAGCCGATTGGACGATTTTTAAAATTACCTTGCTGCCAAAGTTTCAAATTGGGCAACATGTTACTTTTAATTATCTGCGGGCTAGAAGTCTTAAGAATGTGCTACTTCCTCATTTACATAAATAAAATGACAAATTATTAGTTTTATATAATACAATAAAAATTTGTTTATTGAGTATTCTATTCACAATGAACAATAGTTTTAGTGAAACTAACATATTGAAAACCAGTTCAACTCTTCTTTTAGTGACTTTTAATCTCAAGATCTGACAACACGAGACTTTTGCTGAGTTTGCGTAGCTACAGTGTCACTAATCGTATTGTTGTCTCAGTTAACGTCTGCACTTCATACTTGTACGGAGTTATATAAACTTCAACATCACAAATTTAACTGCGCTACTGCGTTATCGATACTAACATGATGAATAAGAGGAGTTAAAATATGAAAAAAAGAAAGAAAGAAAGAAAGAAAGAAACTTACGAAATTCATTGCTCAAGATGAAGTATTTACCAAATGAACTAAAGAATTAAGGAATAACACAAAAAACTAATACTCTAAACGTTTGAAGTGTGATTCTAACCCAGAGAACTGCATTAACCCTATATGTATCCTTAGAAATCAGAAAGGTCGCTCATTTTGTACAATCACAGTCTGCCCAGTTCATTGCATACAGAAGTTCTACTGCTCTAGACGTAGCATGGAGTTTGCTTTAACACAGCGACACCAACAATCCGTAACTGCGGTACCCGCCTGATCGTTGCCAACCCATACGTCTGATGTGTTTCAAAATCCAGTTATCCAGTTTATTTACTTATTCAGGAGCTGTAAACGGTAGAGCAGGAGTTGGTTTTGTCTTGAATAACAAGACAGGAAGCTGGAGATACAGTGAAAGGATAATAATCTTAATAATAGCTACAGGACCGAGGAATATGACGATAATCCAGTGTATATGCCTACCTCAAGTTACACAGATGATAAAGTAGAAGAAACCTATGAGCAAATAGAAGTATTGTTCGAAATTTAAGACCAGCACAATTTAATCATCATGGGGACTGGAACGCAGTAGTTGAGGAAGGCAAGGAAGAAAATGAAACTGTGAACTTCGGCCTAAGAGAAAGGAATGCGAGAGGTGCACGACTGGTTGAGATCTGCAAAAAACAAAAAGATAATCCAACTGTAACAAACACTCTCTTCGAACAAACACTAAAAATAAAATACACATCGACAAGACCAGTGGACAAAGTAAGATACCAAATAGATACTCCTAATACAAGCATTTAGAAATCAAGTAAAGAACAGTAAGTGTTACCCAGCTGCAGACATTGACTCAGACCATAATTTAGTTTTTATTAAGAGTGAACTCCGACTAAAGAACAAGAGAACAAGAGTAAACAAAAGATAGAACACAATCAAGCTAAGAAGAGATAAAACACGAAAAAGGAATTGGTAACTGCGGCAGACAAAGAAACATCAAGATAGTTTTATTGGGTGATGATACCAACTCAAAATGGGAAGCCATGAAAGCAGCGAATATATAAGCAGCCGACGAGCACATAGGAAGAGAATCGAGAACTCAATATAAACTCAGAATAACAGCAGAAATATTGGAAATAATGGAGAAAAGAAGAAGACAGTTCAAGATAACAAACAAAGAAGAGGAACACGGAAGGTACAGAAATCACACCAAATGTTAAAAAGGCCAGAAAAATGAATAAACAACTTGTGCAAAGAAACTGAGGAAAATACAGTATAATCAAAGGCAGTACAGAAACGGCATACAGAAATATTAGGAAACAGTTTGCTGACAAAGAGAAACGCACAGACATTATCATAGACAAGGATGGAACAACGTTAGTAGAAGTGGAACAGATAACAAAAAGTTGGAAGGAATATATTGAAGAACTTTACAAAGGGAACAGTGGGAACGAAGAGATAGAAAAGGAAAAAACGTCAATGAAAATGAATTAGGACCATCAATTTTACAATGGGAATTTGACAATGCTTTGCTTTATCGCTTTGGAGAAAGTGAAACATGGTAAAGCCCCAGGAATATACCAAATACCAATGCAAGTGATTAAGTATTTCGGAATAGCAACAAAGAAGAAACTATTTAATCTTATTAATAAAATGTACATCTCGGGGAAAATACCAAGAGACTTCGAGGAAAGCATATTGGTCCCTATCCCGAAAAGAAAAAAAGCACGCAAATACGAAGAATATAGAACGTTAAGTTCTCTTTCCAATACATCAAAAATACTGTCTAAAATTATCTCACAACGAATGGAAGGGAAAATCGAAGAACGGTTATCGAAGGATCAGTTTGGATTCAGGAGAAAAAAGGAAACAAGGGAAGCATTACTGATTGAACGATTGATCTTGGAATAGCACATCTGAGTAAACAAACCAAAATTGTGATAACATTTGTACATATAGAAAAAGCTTTAGACAACGTAGATTAGAATATCATGTTCAGAGCGCTGAAGAATCTGCTAGTGGATTACAGAGACAGAAGAATAATATACCAACTTTATAGGAACCAGACAGCTGTTATAGGAAGAGATCAGAAAGAAGCAAGAATAAGTAAAGAAGTAAGACAACGATGTGGACTATCACCTCTCCTCTTCAACGTCTGTATAGAGGAGCTTATGAAAGAATTCTTTGATAAAAGCGAGAAAGGTGTAAAAGTAAATGCCCATGTTTTCAGCATAATAAAGTTTGCAGGTGACATATCACTGATAGCGGAGAGCGAAAAGGACTTGCAGAAAGCAATTTGAAACTTAAAAGACCAAGTGAAAAATACATGAAAAATGAAGATAAATAAGAAGAAAACCAAAGTGATAAAGTGCAAAAGAGCATGATACAAAACAGCAAATGTATGAATAGAGGGAGAGAAAATTAAAAACATTAAGACGTTCTCCTATTTAGAGAGTCTATCCTCGAACGGAAGACGTGTAAAAGACGTAAGTTCAATAATAACAGGCGTAAGTGCAAGAATAGAACGAAAAGAAAAGGAATGAAAACGTATTAAAGGAAGGCAGATCATGAAGATAATAGGAAAAAGAAGAAACAACGTGCTTGGTCATCTTATTCGGCACTCCAATTGGATCACCGTTGACAAGAAGAAAGACAGTAGGGAACACGGAAGGGGAAGACCAAGGATAGAATATATAGATAAAGTTAAGAAGAAGAGACCTTGTCAAAGTATAAAACAGCTCTCCCAAGGAAAAGAAAAGTTTTAAAATTTCCATGTGGCCTACCAACGTATGGTTGAGGTGAAAAAGAAGAAGAGAAGATCACGTCTTTAAGCTAGTGAATACTAAAAGTAGTGTATATTTCTGTCAGCGAGGTCGATCAAACTCTGCAAATTGTTGAATAAGTCTGGTCAAAGGAAGATAAAACATACGATGGGATGAAGGTTGATTCTAGTGTTGCCACCCAGACATGATTTGGTACAATCTCGTCTCGAAAATGTCGTGAGAGAACTGTCTCATTTAGAACAGTCTTGTTCTTTTGCAAGTGACCTGTCTCGTCTCGTAATTCGTCAAAGAATTCTGTCTCTACTCATGTAACTTGTGGATACCAGACATCATTCCAACTCCTCTACTCAATGCCATTTCCTTTCCTTGACAATCGATACATCAAACATTGTCAATGTATCATTGGCTTTCCTTGCCTCGATAGGAGTCAGCGAAGGTCGGAGGTAGTCCACCATATTCAGTGCATTAAACATTTGACAACGACAATCATTATCTCTTTCTTCAATCAGATTTGATCAGACATAAACACCGCGTTCATGGGTGTTCTCGGGGTTCTCATGTTTACTTCACTTTCTTCATTTCACTGGAAACCTTTTCATTCATTACTCTTTACTATCGTCTCATTTAGCCTAATCGGAATAACTGTGAGACCTAGGATTTAAAGTTTTTTTAATCAGCCATTCTCGAAATTTGATCAATGCTCCAAAATCCAATATAGTCCTTTTTATTAGGTAAATAAATTAACACCATAACTATCGTTTTCTTCCCTTGTCAGTCAATACATCATTATTTCATCAGCCCTCTTGCCAAGACATAAGCCAATCAAGTAAAGGCAAACCTGTAAACATCCCGAACATCCGTGTGGTGGTAAAATTTACACGTTATCTTATGCGGACTGAGAAACCAGTGGTAAAAGGTATAAGATCCCTTAACGACGCTTGTCATTAGGTTTTTTTTTATCACATAAAATCAGCCATTTCCGACGTTTGAGCAATGCCCCGAAACCAAAGTTGTCCATTTTTAAACTTTAAAGTAATGTTATGTATTAGTGTCAGAAGTCTTATGGAACTGCTTTTTCCGTCCGTCCGTCCGCTCTTTCTTATGTCCATAGGTATCAAAGCAAGAATGGCAAGATATATCGAGAAGCGGTATTCTGCAATCGACTCATTGTCCCAACAAAAGGTTCCATCTCCTCCGTTAAAAATCTGGTCAAACCATACAGTATGTGGTTCAGATTAACCAATTCAATTTTCATCACTTATCGCGATAAAACAAAAATCTTAATAGGTAGGCATAAGATGTTTTCTGCAATCGATTAAGGGTCTCAAGAGAACACATTATTACAACCCGCAACACTCCACTAAAACCGGAAGTGGTTGAAATTTGCTACTACTTCAGATATGAATACGGAATCACCATTTCACTCATTTCTCTTCATCACCGTCTCCTTTAGCCTAACCAGCATAACAGTCGGACGTCAAACTTACAGATTTCAAATTTTGACCAAATTTATTTCAAGTTTTATATAAAACTATGTAGCAAGAAAAATCCGGTGAAGAAAATTGACGAATCCAAAAAATATCTGTAATGTTATTATAAGTGCGTATGTTTTATGATGGTGTGAAATTTGTATAACGGCAACCAAGAAAGTTCTATCGTTTTTTCACCCACCGATATGACACCTAAGACGTACCTAGAAGATCAAAAATATTTCCCTTCAGCATCGACGACCTTACGCCAACGTTCTGGAAGGCAATGGAATCCATCGGGGTGGAAGTTGTTGGGCCGTGAACCGAAGAAGATATCAAGTGCGTTTTGCAACTCTATTAGGGATTTGAACGGCGTCCTCTAAAGTGATTATCCAAGGAATGGAACAGGTGATAATCGGTCCGAGGCGTATGGCGGGTGCAATGGTGTTTACCATCCAAGGCGTAGAATGGTGTCCCGGGTCATCCTAGCCACTGGGGATTAGCGTTTCCTGTAACAGGAGGAGCCCTTTGCAATTCAGAAGTGCTGGTTCCAGAGTTTTGAGTTTTTCTGGAACACGGCTCAACTGCTGACAGCACACAGATCCATTGACGCTCTGAAAAGCTTGCAGCAGCTTCCGATGAATGATACCGCGAGCAGTCCACCAAACACACAGGAGGACCTTCTTCAGGTGCAGTGGTGGTTTCGGCTGTTTTGGTACCGATTCATGGGATGCTAACCAATGATGACGATGCCGTGGAGCTACGTACAGGACCCACTTGTCATCATATGTGAATACCCTGTCCAGAAATGACTCTTTCCTCAGAAGAGCCATCAAATAGCACAGGTGTCTGCTCGCGTTCTCTTCTGGACCAGAGTCAAATCATGTGGGACACATCGACCCAACTTGTAGTGCTTCCCAAGCTGATGAAGGGGCTGCCGAAAACGTTTCTTCGCTCACAATTGAATTGTGGTCACAGTTAATAATATATCTGGCCACTGTTCGCTTCAATTTCTGCTTGAAGATCTTCATTTTGTACATGTGTTGGTCTTCCGGCACGAGATGCGTCTTCGAGTGTTTCGTCACCGTCCTTAAACTATTAAACCACCGCTGCACTGTCCATGTAGTCACGACACCGTCTACATATCTTCCGCCCCACTGCAGCGGCGTTTGACCCGTTTTAACTCGTACAAGATACACGCCCTTATGACGCTCTGTGGAAATCCCATTTCACTCTGTCCTTACGAAAATTCACGGTGTAACTATACTCCCACAACCAGGTAGTACGTTGGATATACCCACACCAACAACTGGCCTTCGTCTTATCTCCATTCGCATGCAACTCACGGTGTGAGGCTCAATTGAACACTGACCTCCACAAAAAGCGAAGTAACTTTCTTGGTTTCTTTATAGAACCGAAGATTGGATGCCAACCGAGGACTCCTTCAATATAGAGGGGTTTACATCACTTCCCAATTCACTATATTTATTTACGAATGACGTCTATATATACAACATAAAGGATTTTGTTCAAAATTGTAAGAAAAGTTTTAAAATAAATTTGTAGTGTTAATGCAGTTTAAGCTGTTTTATATGCATACATTGTGACCAGGCTCTACCCTAGCCATAGGAGCTAAATCCACGTTTCTGATTGGTTGGAGTGATTCGTTTCTCGCCACGTAGTATACATATAGCAGAGCATACTAGGGAGCGGGCTCATAAGGAAAATCGCTTGTGACGTGCTTTCAAATCCGGCTCAAGACTTCTTTTTAACTTTCTTAATTTTTTTAAATTCTCTTAAATTTTCTTAAATTTTTCTTTTCTTAAATTTTTATAAGAGTTTTATCATCAAATAAAATGAAAATAACACTCAGTTGGCCTCGTTCGTAATATATAATGCATGAATTGTGCTTTCTCCACCATTTACTTAGAAATTTCTGATAGCCCTTATAAACAATGACGTAACACACCAGAAACACGGGAGTAGTTAAATTGGCATTGCAGTTGCACCATCCGATCGTGACGTAATGTCACGTGGTAATTCGTCCACTTTGCACACACAACTTTACTGATCAAAAAAGTTATTCACTTATGAAACATAGCTGAGCGAGCATCAGCGAGCGAACAAGGTTAGAAGCCAGCAAGGCTCGTTTTATTCCATCTTTGCCCCCATGATAATACCACGTGACATTATGTCACGCTCGGGTGGTGCAACTTTGATGTAAATCTAAACTTATCCTTTCACCCTTCATAATACCACGTGACATTACATCACGCTCGGGTGGTGCCAAATCGGTGTAAATCTATCCTCACCAGCTTCCTTGTGATCAACTTAAAAACAGTTGGCTAGGGTGGCGCGTAAAAAATATATGCGTTTTATATTTGTTGCTTTACCTGAAATCCTTCAGAAGTTGATGAATGCTTTATTCTAAGACTAACGTAGTAAAAAATAATAATTTAAACGTTTTATTGTGAATAAACTATAGTATAATATTATGTTCGTGTTAAAATCAATGCTCAAGTCCATCATGTGATTATTTATGGCAGCAGCTTAAGAAACGATGAAGGTAAGAAGCTATTTACAACGGTATCTACCAAGGATGTTATAAAATAGAGGATCTGTCCATATATATGCTCATCCTATTAAATCAATGAAGCCAGAAAACAACCGAGCATCGCCACGCTTGATTGGCTACTCTCGTTTCTGCCATCGTTTGATTGGCTACTTTCGTTTCCGCCATGATTGCTGACTCAGAAAAATCACGATCTTATTGCACGGAGAGGGTAGAGTAGGGGTGGCGAACCTGTGACGTATGGCATCAAGATTTTGTTGTAAGGGAAGATCCTCTATTTTATAACATCGTTGGTATCTACGGAGTAGTTATCACACCGACTGAGACTTTTATTCCCCCCTTACTCTCCCTTGTGTAAGATGAAGAATGCTTTTTCTGCAACGCTGATGAGCTAGTATGAGGTTTGCATTGAAGAGTGGAAAGCGTTACTTGACTGCTAATATCCGATGTACAGATATACCACAACACTCAGAGTAATGGCGAGACAGCAAGGCCCCATCACACCGAAATTAAAGTACCGCTAAATTTACAATAATTATGTGATATCTTCAAACAAATGAAAGATTAATAAAAGATACCATAAGACTTTGCACAAGATTTAACCAATTGTAAAACAATCGCATGTAACTTACAAACGTAACAATTTAGAACACTGTATTTTGAACACATAACAGCTAGATATATAAGGAAAACATTAGTGCAAGTTCATTAGTAAACATTCAATATAACCATAGTTATTGAAATATGAACTGGGGTTACTTTGCATAGCTGGGGTTACTTTGCATAACATACATAAAAGTATGTTCCACATACGGCCATAACGGTTCTGTGCAATGTTTTCCCTTCAGTATTTATACATTTTACTCCCTACACAAAACTGCGTGCAGTCTACAAATATTGATATTAGAATGATTGTGCCGTTATCAGTAATTAGTGAGAATTATCGATATTTGTAAAGAAAATTATATATTTTCCGGTACCGACACGGGAACCGCATTATAATAGTTTAGCATTTGACACACAAAAATGCCAAGTCAGAAAAAGAAAAAATCCCCGTAAACTGATTTGCCTTGTCCAAGAATATCATACCAACAGTAATTAGTGGAAGATTTCAGACTTTTAAGCTGAAACCCACCCAAATTGCATGATTTCTTTTTCAAACAAAACTAATGTTAGTCATTCCTACGCGTATAAGTCGCCCCCCCAAAAAAAAGTCTAGTAATTTAGAAAAAACGAAGTCTTTGCGAGTGAAGCCTCTCTCAAACTACTTTTCTGAATCCGCCATTGTTCATAATTTATTTTCCAATAACAAATTCATTCCGAGATCTTCCTAAATAGGAAATTTACCTAAATTTAGAATGTTGTAGGTTCCAGTAGTATTAATTTCCTTTCTAAGCGGTATTTTAGACCGGTGCAAAGTAACCCCGAGTAGAGGTTGAAACCGCCTTCTCCCAGTTTTACTTTTTTATGACTTAATTAGCGGTATTTTAATTTCGCAGTGATCAGGGCTCTTAAAGTGACTTCAGTCAATTCTCACAACACTTACCATATTAACTTGCAGGAACACATTCAATGGTAGAAGTGAATTCAAGACGTTATGTTCCAGATATTTTTCAATATCGCATATTAATAGAGATTTGATAGTTATAACTAATACATAATAATAATAAGAAAGGTTCAAATGGTATTAATAGAAAATGCTTCACAGGAACTAAATTCCAACAGGAATCAGATTTGTTGCAAATAAGTTCCGGTTCGTTTCCCCCCAAGTGCAAATTTCACACTGAAGTCAATTGCCAGCAAAAGTCATGTGTTCTTATTTATCCACCATTTTGATTTGAAAATTTCAGAAAAGTGTCGTGATCGGTGCTGGCTCTTGAGGGAAGTCACATCTGTAATGGTGATCGTTTGTAAGGAAGAAAATTTAAAGTATGTAAGAATTTTTGTATACACCTTGTAACTATGAAATGTGTTATACTTCCCTTAACTTTTTTCAATAAATGTTCGTCTTTAACACTGTTACTTTCCTCAAAACTCTTAACTTCACGCTATGAAAAGAATCATTAGGTATCCTTAGTGCTGGGACGCTCTAAAATGTGGCTATGTCTAGTAGTAACTAAATTCTCTTCACTTCTTATAAATGTAATACATAAATTCCACTCCGTAAAATAATAGGCCTAACTGAAAGGTGATAAATGAGGATTTACAAACGTACATTGCAACATGTTCGAAAAGTGATGTTTATGGCGAACGATTTCAAACAATCTGCACATACACTATAGACAGTGGTTGAAGTGAGACGGTATGCGTTAGTACGCAATACCCCCTCTGGCTTTTCAGTGATGAAGGCATACCGCCTTTGCCTTTTTAATGATTAAAATATACCGTCACTGTAATTTAGATGCTAAATTTTTTATAATAATTGTAATTGCCGAATACCTTTCCAAGTAAAAAGATTTTATTTCTTATGTAATTTTATTTCTAATTTGATAATACCGACATTTTGTTATCTTTTTCCTACCTTTTGTTTTTAAAATACTGTGTCCTCAAAGAATTTCACCATTTTGTATTTTGATGTGCCAAATTGAATTGATTCTTTGTTGTGCATATGTCTGCGTCTTCTTGCCTTAAAGTATAAAATTGTCGTGTTTTGAGCATGGGCGGATTTAGGGGTTGTCTGTTGTAGAGGCGGACCTTTCGGGGATTAGGAATACCCCAGAGTCGAGTGGGGTGACTGGGAGTGTTTCCGCAGGAAATTGTTAATATCCTCATTGGTTTTTAGCATTTTCGTATATATTTCTCTTAAAGGGATTTTTAAATATTTTTTTTTTCAGAAATTTGTTGGCAGGGGATTAAAGTCTCTCCATATCCCTCCCCCCGTCACTACGGATAAGCTCTCCAATGGTTTTCAAACATTATGTAAATAGAAATGCAATCTTTTAGGCAATATACCCTTGCTGCATTTCAACATTTACATAGCCTGAATGTCGAGTCAAAATTATAATAAAACTTACCGCCTCTGCTGTTTTTTCCACTTACGTTCCAACACTGACTGTAGAAGTTGAAAATCAATCCTTTGAAATATGAAGCAAGGGCATATATTACCCACAACTGCTTCTTAAAAAATTAAACGTGTGAATCTTATACAGTTGAGCTTATGAATTTTTTTTTTTTTTTTTTTAGGGTTAAGCCGGTCAAAGGGTTACGCCCTTTCTTCGGAACGAGGATTATCAGTATGGGGAATTTGCTTTAATTATAGGGGGCATTGAGGGTTTGGAGCATTATTTTATTTTATTTCATTCTTATTTGTGGGCATCTTTTGCATTGATGGTTTGGAGCATTACTTTATTTTATTTTATTTCATTAATTTTTTTTTTTTTTTTTTTAATGAGAGATGAGGTGAAGTGCAGGTAGACGTCACAAACACGAGGGTAATGTTAGTATGGACGAGTGAATGGTTATCTTCTGCCCTGGGGCGTCACAGGGCTGATGAAGACAGATGAAGCCCGCTGCTAGCAACATTGATGAAACACTAGTGCAGAGATGGATAAATGCATGGACTAAGATGAGGTGGATGATAGATGGCAAAGTCGGCCTTTTGAGGGTCATCGTCGTCTAGAGAGTTATGGTATAAAGTGAGAAGATGTTGGAGAGGAGTGGCTTGGTGACGTGGGGGCGTATCATGTATGATATCCTGTTGAAAGGTGTCAAGGAATATCGGATTTCCTTCTGCAATGACTTTTATGATATATTTAGTGCGAAGTGCTTCTAAGTGTGGAAGTATTGTTGGAAAGTTGATTCGGCGATAGAGGTCGGCAGTCGGTGCTGGTAGTTTGATACGATAAGCAAGTCGGAGAGCATGTCTTTCGGAGATGGCAAGTCTATTATATAGTTCATCAGGGGCAGAGATCCAGCAGATATGGCCATGTGTGAGAGCAGGACGGAGGAAAACTTTATAGGTCGTAATGACTGTGTCGGTGTGTAAGCCCCAGGTTGTGCCCACTAGCCGTCGGAGGAGGTTTAAGCGGTTCGTTGCCTGTGATCGAATCTTTTGTAGGTGAGGTTTCCAACTGAGTTTAGAATCAAAGATGATCCCAAGGTAGGTAACTTGCGATGATGGGCGGATGAAAGTGCCGTTTACATTAAGGTGAAGAAGTGAAGGATTGCGATGGATGCGTGAGCGACAACGAGGTGGGAGAAAAATAAGAGCTTGAGTTTTGAGAGAGTTGATGGTGAGGCGCCATTTAGAACACCAGGAGGTAAAGGCGTCAATTGCCTGCTGAAGTGTTTTATTTATGTTTTGAACAGTATTAGATGTGGCAAGAAAAGCGGTATCATCTGCATATTGGTATACTGAGACATGTGGTGGGAGAGGGGGCATGTCGGCGACATATAAAATATATAGAAGAGGTGAAAGGACAGATCCCTGAGGGACGCCACAGTGAAGAAAGATCGGATAGGAAAGGGATTGGTTGATATTAATATAAGTCATGCGATTGGAAAGGAAAGAAAGTATACATCGGACGTATGAGATTGGAAGATTGAATGAGTGAAGTTTTGCGATGAGGCCGGCATGCCAAACTTTGTCAAAAGCCTTCTCCAGATCGAACAGTAACAGACAAGATGGTTTTGAGGTATTATAATGATTTGTTATAGCAGTGGTGAGGCGCAGAAGCTGGTCAGAAATACTAATATGTGGGCGAAAGCCGGCTTGATGTAGAGGGATGAGATTATGTTCGGAAAGATGAGTATGCAGACGACTGACTAGAATGCGTTCAAATATTTTACTAAGGACTGATGTTAGTTGGATTGGTCGGTATGATGAGAGTGCAGTAGTAGGTTTGTTTGGTTTGATGAAAAGGAGAGTTTTGGAGATTTTCCATTGGGGAGGGTAAAATCCGGTGCGGAGGATGAAGTTGTAGATGGTTGCGAGAAGTGAAAAGAGGATGGGAGGAGATGATTTGATGAGTTTATAGGTAATGTGATCAAAGCCGGGGGCCGTGTTTCGTTTTGATCGGATGGCGGAGGAGATATCTTCAGGAGTTATGAGATCGTTAAGGGGAGAAGCGGTAAGTTGGTGGTGAAGATTGGGTTGGAGGTGAGGAGCGTGCGGGTTTGCGAGATGTTCCACTCGGCGGGTGAGATTTGGATGAAGTGGTTGTACGGTTGGGGTAAAAATGTCTTGAAAGAAAGAGGCGAAAGCATTTGCTTTGTCAGTATCGGTTTGAAGAGGGTTGTTATGTGAGATGATAGGGTATGAAGTATGACGGTTTTTGCCAGTTAACTGATGAAATTTTTGCCAGAATTTGGTAGGGTGCGAGGTAGTGGATAGAGTGTTGCAGGCTGAGATCCAACGTTTCCGTTTGTAGGCATCTAAGTAATTGTGGAGCATACGATTCCAGCGACGATGATGTGTTAATGATATAGGATTACGGGTACGTTGGAAGTCACGGAAAGAGCGTCTAGAACCAGCAATGATAGATTGATATTGTGGAGGTATTGGAGGTTTGTGCGGATGACGTGTGCGAAGAGGGATGTTGGTTTGGGTGGCTGTGTCAAGGGATGTTGTGATTTGGTCCACAAGGTTATAGAGTTCTTCTTCACTAGTGGGCTCCTGAAGATTTTGCAATGAGGTTGTGAGATCGGTTTGAAAATTAGCCCAGTTCGCATGAGTGTAATCAAAGAAATGAATTGGTGGGGGTTGTGTTTTGGGGTGTGTGGTGATAAGAAGATCAAGGAGTATCGGAGCATGATCGCTGCCGAAAGGTGGTAGAACTCTGAGGTTGTGAATAGTAAGAGAAGGAGTACTGATCACTATGTCGGGTGAGGTATTGCTTATTGGGCGTGATGGCGATGGGAGATGATGGTAGTCGACGGCTAGAATATTAGAAATGTAGTTTTGAAAATGTTGTTTTTCAGTCTGTGGACGACTATGAATATTGATGTCTGCCATGATTATATAATGTCTGAACGTGTTGTCGATGTATTGAAAAAATTCGTAGGGAATAGGGTGGCCGGGTCTGATATATATGGTGCAAAGAGTAATGATTTTTGTGCGAAGATATAGTGTGACTATAGAATATTCTGGGAGATCATGTGGTTTTGGGAATGTATGAGGACGGACAGGAATAGTATGATAGGTTCCAATTGCTGTGCCACCATTCACTCGTTGATAAGGTCTAGGACAGTCATGGCGTTGTAATTGAAACTGAGGAATGCGGATATAATCGGTAGGTTTGAGATATGTTTCATTTAGGGTAAAAGCCTGTACTTTTTCTTCTCGGAGAAGTTGTTCAAAAACTGCTTTGTGAGTGACAAGAGATCGAATGTTAAGGAAGAGAAAGGTGACTGCCATGGTGATTGATAACATGAGAAAGGTTGGTTGGATGGGTTTTGTATTTACAGAGATGGCCATTCTGGATCTGTTTTGGTAGATGTTATAGAAAAGTGAGCATGCGGACCTGTATAAGTGGCAGACAGTTGTAGGCCAAATAATTGTTGAGCGATTTGGTCGACTTGCATAAGAATGTGAGGGCGTAAGAAAGGATGGATATTTTGTAGAACGAGCGTCGTGAAGCGAAGCAAGTCTTCTACTGTTACGGGTTCTCTTAAGGAGTTTGTAGGAGTTGTAGTGGAATCGGTAGTGCGGATTGGGACTGAGAGTTCAGGTTTGTCCGTTGGTGGAGCAGGTTTTTGGTGGCATTTGTAGCTGTAGGTTGGATGTTGTTGATGGCAGGTATTACAGAGAGGTGGTTTTTTAAGGTTTGGACAGTTGTTGGTTATATGGTCTTCATTACAATGTCCACAGCGGGGTGAGTTAGGACAGTTTTTTGTTAGGTGTGAGGCATATGTCTGGCATCGGTCGCAGCGTATAGGAAGTGGGGGTGATGTGCGAGATGGTTCAACCCTGTGGCGTCTGCGATAAATATAGGCACCATTTTGAAGCAGATCGTCTACTGTCTCTTTGGATTGTGTAAGAACTCGTACAAGGTAAGTGGGTCCTGATTGACACTGGATGCGGATGCATTTATGTACTTCATAACATTCGAGTCGTAGCTCGTCTAGAATTTCTTCGTCTGAATAGGCCGGTGGAACGCCTTTTATCACTACTGAGAACATGGGCTGTCGTCTAGGTGGTGGTGGTAGCTTTTTCTTGGTTTGTGAGAGTGCTTGGATGTTTGCTTTGTCACCAAAAATGTGAAAGCCTGCTTTGTTCCGGATTGTAGAAACGAAGTTTTGGTCTGGAGATTTAATGATGATTCCGTTTTTAGTGAAGACTATCTCTGATACATTGGCTCTCGGGTAGTATTTCATGAGTTGGATTAAGATATGTTTAGGGTTAGAGTATTTGGTATCAGCATTAGTAAGAAGATAATTGAAGGTTGCTGGAGGTTTGTTTGAAGCGATGTCCATAGCTTGTTCATAGAGGTCACTTTCAGATGCTTGACTGAACGGAGAACTTGATCGAGGTCGAGGTTGTTTTTTCTGACTTTGCGATTGTAGTATATCTCCTGATCGTTTTTGAGAATTGGGACCCGTTCTGGGTTTGGCCCCCTTGCACTCCATCGAGTTCAGAGGGGACACACCCACGGATCGCGAAGACTGCGGAGTGGCCGAAGCCAGTGCAATATGAGAAGAAAACAACAATGATCAGACAGAATGATGTCGAAAATGTGAGATGAGATGATGAAAGATGTCACCCTCCAGCACTGAGAAGTACTGTCAATCCTAGAGAGAGCGTATGCGTGCTGTTCTCAATTGTGCGTGTGCTACACAATATCCTCGAGGGCACGTTAACACTTCCCAGCTAGGCTAGGTCAAAATACAGCTCGTGACGTATGGTACGTCTAGCTGATATGGCTTATGAATTTTTTTTTTTTTTTAGGGTTAAGCCGGTCAAAGGGTTACGCCCTTTCTTCGGGACTAGGATTAGAGGTATAGGGAAATTTTCTTTATTTACAGGGGGCATTGAGGGTTTGGAGCATTATTTTATTTTATTTTATTTCATTCTTAGTTGTGGGCTTTTTTTTTGTTATTTATTTATTTATTTATTTATTTATTTATTTATTTTAATATATTTTTGGAGACATCAATTTGCAGTAGGTAGGTTTCAATGACTATTCAATATTACTGTAACTAGAGGCCAGGCTATTGGTATGTTATGAGAGATGAGATGAAGTGCAAGTGGACGTCACAAAACACAAGGGTAGGGTTAGTATGGACGAATGAATGGTTATCTTCTGCCCTGGGGCGTCACAGGGCTGAGGAAGACAGATGAAGCCCGCTGCTAGCAACATTGATGGAACACTAGTGCAGAGATGGATAAATGCATGGACTAAGATGAGGTGGATGGTAAATGGCAAAGTCGGCTTTTTGAGGGTCATCGTCGTCTAAAGTGTTATGGTATAGAGTGAGAAGATGTTGTAGAGGAGTGGCTTGGTGACGTGGGGGCGTATCATGTATTATGTCCTGTTGAAAGGTGTCTAGGAATATCGGATTTCCTTCTGCAATGACTTTTGTAATATATTTAGTGCGAAGTGTTTCTAAGTGCGGAAGTATGGTTGGAAAGTTGATTCGGCGATAGAGGTCGGCAGTCGGTGCTGGGAGTTTGATACGGTAAGCAAGTCGGAGAGCATGTCTTTCGGAGATGGCGAGTCTATTATATAGTTCATCAGGGGCAGAGATCCAGCAGATATGGCCATGTGTGAGAGCAGGTCGGAGGAATACTTTGTAAGTCGTAATGACTGTGTCGGTATGTAAGCCCCAGGTTGTGCCCACTAGCCGTCGAAGGAGGTTTAAGCGGTTCGTTGCCTGTGAGCGAATCTTTTGTAGGTGAGGTTTCCAACTGAGTTTAGAATCAAAGATAATCCCAAGGTAGGTAACTTGTGGTGATGGACGGATGAAAGTACCATTTACATGAATGTGAAGAAGTGAAGGATTGCGATGGATTCGTGAGCGGCAACGAGGTGGGAGAAAAATAAGAGCTTGTGTTTTGAGAGAATTGATGGTGAGACGCCATTTTGAACACCAGGAGGTAAAGGCGTCAATTGCCTGCTGAAGTGTTCTATTTATGTTTTGAACAGTATTACATGTGGCAAGAAAAGCGGTATCGTCTGCATATTGGTATACTGAGACATTTGGTGGGAGAGGGGGCATGTCGGCGACGTATAAAATATATAGAAGAGGTGAAAGGACAGATCCCTGAGGGACGCCACAGTGAAGAAAGATCGGATAGGAAAGGGATTGGTTGATATTAATATAAGTCATACGATTGGAAAGGAAAGACAGTATACATCGGATGTATGAGATAGGAAGATTGAAAGAGTGAAGTTTTGCGATGAGGCCGGCATGCCAAACTTTATCAAAAGCTTTCTCCAGATCGAATAGTAACAGACAAGATGGTTTTGAAGTATTATAATGATTTGTGATAGCAGTGGTGAGGCGCAGAAGCTGGTCAGAAATACTAATATGTGGGCGAAAGCCGGCTTGATGTAGAGGGATGAGATTATGGTCGGAAAGATGAGTATGTAAACGGCTGACTAGAATGCGTTCAAAGATTTTGCTAAGGACTGATGTTAATTGGATTGGTCGGTATGATGAGAGTGCAGTAGGAGGTTTGTTTGGTTTGATGAAAAGGAGAGTTTTTGAGATTTTCCATTGGGGAGGGTAAAATCCGGTGCGAAGAATGAAGTTGTAGATGGTTGCGAGAAGTGAAAAGAGGATGGGAGGAGATGATTTGATGAGTTTATAGGTAATGTGATCAAAGCCGGGGGCTGTGTTTCGTTTTGATCGGATGGTGGAAGAGATATCTTCAGGAGTTATGAGATCGTTAAGAGGTGAAGCGGTAAGTTGGTGGTGAAGATTGGGTTGGAGTTGAGGAGCGTGCGGATTTGCAAGATGTGCAACACGGCGGGTAAGAGTTTGATGAAGAGGTTGGACGGTTGGGGTAAAAATGTCTTGAAAGAAAGAGGCGAAAGCATTTGCTTTGTCAGTATCGGTTTGAAAAGAGTTGTTATGTGAGATGATAGGGTATGAAGTATGACGGTTCTTGCCAGTTAACTGATGGAATTTTTGCCAGAATTTGGTAGGGTGCGAGGTAGTGGATAGTGTGTTGCAGGCTGAGATCCAACGTTTTCGTCTATAGGCATCTAGGTAATTGTGGAGCATGCGATTCCAGCGACGATGATGTTCTAATGATATAGGATTCCGTGTACGTTGGAAGTCACGGAAAGAGCGTCTAGAAGCAGCAACGATAGCTCGATATTGTGGAGGTATTGGAGGTTTGTGCGGATGACGTGTACGAAGAGGGATGTTGTTTTGGGTGGCTGTGTCAAGGGATGTTGTGATTTGGTCCACAAGATTATAGAGTTCTTCTGCACTAGTGGGCTCCTGTAAATTTTGTAATGAAGTTGTGAGATCGGTTTGAAAATTAGCCCAGTTTGCACGAGTGTAGTCAAAGAAATGAATTGGCGGGGGTTGTGTTTTCGGATGTGCGGTGATAATTAGATCAAGAAGTATCGGAGCATGATCACTGCCGAAAGGTGGTAGAACTCGGAGATTGTGAATAGTCAGAGAAGGAGTACTGATAACAATGTCGGGTGAAGTATTGCTTATTGGTCGTGATGGTGATGGTAGATGATGGTAGTCGACGGCTAGAATATTAGAAACATAGTTGTGAAAATGTTGTTTCTCTGTCTGTGGGCGACTATGAATATTGATGTCTGCCATGATTATATAATGTCTGAACGTATTGTCGATGTATTGAAAAAATTCGTAGGGAATATGGTGGCCTGGTCTGACATATATGGTGCAGAGAGTAATGATTTTTGTGCGAAGATACAATGTGACTATGGAATATTCTGGGAGATCATGTGGTTTTGGGAAAGTATGAGGCCGCACAGGAATAGTATGATAGGTTCCAATTGCTGTGCCACCATTCGCTCGTTGATAGGGTCTAGGACAGTCATGACGTTGTAATTGAAAATGAGGAATGCGGATATAATCGGTAGGTTTCAGATAGGTTTCATTTAGGGTAAAAGCCTGTACTTTTTCCTCTCGGAGAAGTTGTTCAAAAACTGCTTTGTGAGTGGCAAGAGATCGAATGTTAAGAAAGAGGAAGGTGACTGCCATGGTGATTGATAACATAAGAAAGGTTGTTTGGATGGGTTTTGTATTTACAGGGATGGCCATTCTGGATCTGTTTTGGTAGATGTTATGGAAAAGTGAGCGTGTGGACCTGTATAAGTAGCAGAAAGTTGTAGGCCAAATAGTTGTTGGGCAATGTGATCGACCTGCATGAGAATGTGTGGGCGTAAGAAAGGGTGGATATTCTGAAGAATGAGCGTCGTGAAGCGGAGCAAGTCTTCTGCTGTAATGGGTTCTCGTAAGGAATTAACGGGTGGTGTAGCGGAATCGGTTGTGCGGATTGGAACGGATAGTTCAGGTTTATCAGTTGGTGGAGCAGGTTTTTGATGACATTTGTAGCTATAGGTTGGATGCTGTTGATGGCAGGTATTGCATAGAGGTGGTTTTTTGAGGTTAGGACAGTTGATAGTGGTATGGTCCTCATTGCAGTGTCCACAGCGAGGTGAGTTTGGACAGTTTTTAGTCAAGTGAGAAGCATATGTTTGACAGCGTTCGCAGCGGATAGGAAGTGGTGGTGAAGTGCGAGATGGTTCTACTCTATGTCGTCTGCGATAGATATAGGCTCCATTTTGAAGCAGATCGTCTATTGTTTCTTTGGATGCTGTGAGGACTCGAACAAGATAGGTGGGGCCTGACTGACATTTGATACGAATGCATTTATGTATTTCGTAACATTCGAGTCGTAATTCATCAAGGATTTCTTCGTCAGAATAGGCCGGTGGAACGCCTTTTATTACTGCTGAGAACATGGGCTGACGTCTAGGTGGTGGTGGTTGCTTTTTTCTGGTTGATGAGAGAGCTTGAATGTTGGCTTTGTCGCCAAAAATGTGAAAGCCTGCTTTGTTTCGGATTGTAGTAGCGAAGGTTTGGTCTGGAGATTTGATGATGATTCCGTTTCGAGTGAAGACTATTTCTGATACATCGGCTCTTGGATAGTATTTCATCAGTTGAATTAGGATATGTTTTGGATTTGAGTATTTGGTGTCAGCATCTATGTCACTATCGGATGCTTGACTGCAAGGAGATCGTGTTCGGGTTTCTTTTTTCTTACTTTGTGACTGAAGCGAATCACCTGATCGCTTTTGAGGATTGGGACCCGTTTTGGGTTTGGCCCCCTTGCACTCCATCGAGTTCAGAGGGGACACACCCACGGATCTTGAAGACTGTGGTAGGGCCGAAGCCAGTACAACGTGTTAGATATAAGCAGAATGAGAATAAGAACAACGATCAAACACAGATGTTCAAGTGATGTGAGATGATAAGAGATGATAATGGAATCCACCCTCCAGTACTGAAAAGCACTGTCAATCCCAATGAGAGTGTATGCGTGCTAATCTCAATTGTGCGTATGCTACACAATATCCTCGGTGGCACGTTAACACTTCCCAGTTAGGCTAGGCTTGAAGCAAAATACAGCTTGTGACGTATGGTACGTCAACCTGGTGAAAGTATGCTTATGAATCCCGTAATATGAGCCAATATTCGAAACATATATCATCAAAATGTGGATACTTTTATTTCATGTAAAACTTCAACAAAACTCTTTCAGGTGTGTTTTCATTAACGAAAATATTTAAATAGAAATTTAAATTCTAAGTAATATTAGAAAACAGATTTACACACTACATAAATTTTCGGTCTCCGTCTACAACATCACTAATGATTTGGTGTGCTGCCATCTATGAATTTTATTTGTACTACACGAAGGCCGCTTGGAGAACAAAATTCCACGTTAAATATTATTATTTTATTGCTTCCTCTTAGGAAAGCCACTATAATACATTTAATGAAAGTACCGTAGAACGGAGTGATACCAATCATGCAGAGCGAGACCGTTCATTTGCACATACCTGCATTGAGAGTGTTGTCATCTATTGTTTCAATTCGAGTGTGCGACAGAAATCATGAGAAGAATTGTGATTAGTAATGTCCGGATTTGTATGTAATTACAAATCTTTTCCTTCACATGTATGTTCGTCAAAACCTTAAATATTTGTGATTCAAACCTGTGAAGTACTTCAACTCAAGTTTCATATTACATATTTTTACATATTTTAACCAATATTACATGTTTCTATGGTTTCTACATTTTTTTTTTACATAAAACTGTCTTAAAAATTTGCTTTTGCTGAAATTTTAATTTAAAATTTAAAAAATAAACACTCCAACTGTGCAAGGCTTGCATCTAGATTCAATTTTGTCAAGTCTATCTTTTCGTTTCTTTACCCAAAGAGATTTTTTTTTTTTTTTTTTTTGTCAAACCATGTTTCGCAGAATTTTCAACGATAACAAAAGAAATATAAGAAACAAGTAGTGTTGTAAATAGAAAAAGGAACCATTCGTATTTTTTTTTAGAAATGTACGTTTTTTTTTAAGAAAAAATCATTGCCTCTCGTTTTTTTCTAATTTTGTTTTTTTGTTTTCAAATAGTCATTTGTAATGCATCTTATATCTATTTAAGTATGAAATATTTTTATGTAGTTGTAATCACCGTTAAATGCAATATAAATTAAACGCTAGATACTGATACGTTACAAATATTTTACAATTTGCATGAAACACTATTAATAATTCGGTTTTCAACAGTTTTCATCAATATCAACTAAGAAATAAAAGTAGAAGTGATTTTTTCTTCGTGAAAGCAGGCCTTTAATAAGTACTAAAATAATATCGCGAACAGTGTAAAATTCAAATAACTTGTCTAAAGGTAAATACTAATACTAATTTGTCAATGATATATATATATGATATGCAGAGCCGGCTCTACCATAATATGCAACACGTGCATTTGCAGGGACCGGCAAGTTTGGAGGGTCCGACAAAATCTGTCATAAGTATAATATTTAAATTAAATATTTCTTGTTGGAAACAGACTTCATGATGATTGTAGTTACATTTACTAAGCTGACCTTCTATTTGAATACTACATTCATAAATTATATTTAGGTCGCATTAGTTTAAGGTCACATGGACAATGCTAAAGCAAATGATGGAAAAAATCCGAGCACAAACTGCTTGATTGTTGTTAAATGCAAGAATTCAATTCTCGAATAGTAGCGGATATCTGATCCATTTAGTAAGTTATTGTAGTTTTGATATGACAACTAGTCTTGTTTTTGACAGAAACAAGTTCCTTATCATTGAAGAAAGAAACAAGTTTTTAAAAAGCTGTTAACAGATGTAGAAGAAAAATCAAGAAACAAAAGATAAAAGAGCTAATTGCACTGAAATTGCAAACTGATACATTGAGATTGAAGTTCGATATTGAATTCTATAAAAAGGATTACCATATTTTCTCTGCAGATGTCCATGCTCTATCTTTCATTAACATAATAGATTAATATTTAAAGAAAAAAACAGACACAACGGGATTGCATTTTTAGTAAGTATTTAAGCCTTTGTGAGTGCAACTGCACTTACTCTCCCCTTCGTTGTTCATGTTGAAGTAGCATACTTAAAATCATGACTTTTAAGATTTGTTCTTTCTGGAGAAAAGGGGAAGCGGCAAATTATGCCATTGCTAGGGGTGACAAATTGCAAGCGACAACCACCTTGTAAATTCAATGGAAAGAGGATAATAGCACAAAAATTTCGGATGAAAGAAACGAAATAGGAAAAAAATATAAATGATTTCCTAGTGTGGAGTACGTTAACTTTACAATATTCGCCCAGATCACCACATTTAGTTACATTTCTATTATTAAAAATAAGATGCAAAATACTGGGGACGGGGATCACTTCCTTCCTTCAGCTATCTAAGCAATTCTATTTGTATCTTGGTGACAGGGAAGTAGCCAGGGGATAGTCCATAGGGTGTAGATTTCCCCGAATATTAAGGTGAAACAAAAAATGCTACCTATAAATAGCCTTTTTCACACAAACTTTAGCAGTCTACTCCCCCTGACACAAGCACAAACACCGAAATGAAGTAACTAACGGAATAAATGTCAAACGAGTAAATAAGAAGTAATTAACAAATCCCTAAAAAAGTAATTTGCGTAAGAAATTTGAATCGACTTGCTATATTTACAAAAAAAAATGCATAAGGTTAAAACTATTCTACTAAAAGACGAGTTTTTTTTCTTTTTTGCGAGAAATATAAAATGAAGAACTTACCCTCTCCTTCGACGCTATATCGATTCGTTATTCTTTTCATTGTGTGACTACTTCACTAACTTATGCATTTTCTTTCGTTGAGCGTGACTTGGTGAAGTAACGTTGTTTATATGCCTAATCCTAATAATAGTTCTTAATCTTATAAATCTTTCGATTACACTAAGAGGCACATGTGGTATCTTGCGCGATATCAATTCGGATAGGGTTTTCACAACTTTTGCCCTTTGTCGAAATGATGTTGAACCATGAAACTTCAAAAATTCTCTGTTCATAAACATCACATCTTCATAAAATTTATTCGACGGGTGCACAAGACTACCTCTAGAAAGAAACGATAACCATGAAAATTTTCCATCTATTATTTTCTTGTCCTCTGAGCGTAATTCTAGATATTTTTACCTTCTTTGAAAGCTACATATCCAGCTATATACAACAAACTTTCGTTTGACGTGTTTATGTTCTCATCACTATTTTCCTCCAGCGTTTCGTGTACAGAGTTCCGATGAAGTCCTACATGTTCAATTGCATAATTACTACTTGAACATTCACCAGTTTTATGTTCGAGGTTCACAACTATACTCTGTGATTCTTTCAATAGTGATACATAAAACTTGGGGAAAACATACGGTTTTTCCGTCACCGTCTTCACTGACATTCAAATTTGAAATTACAGTGGAAACATTGCGACTTAAAATTAGTTTTCTTAATCGATACTTAACTTCAATTAGTGTAGGATGATCATACTGTCCACCAGCAAAGCGCAGCCGAGAAAAGAAATTCTCTAAACAATCCTGATTAAGTCTACTCGTTAATATATATTGAATACCATATTTACTTTTGACATATTCGAATAAAGATATTAAAGACTTAATAGATATTGCAATATCTTCCTGAAATGGTAAAATATTTTTGCTTCCTACTTTTCTTATACTTAAGGTAAGATTTAGCATTTGTGACAAAATACTCAATTGGGATTGAATAGAATTTCTAAAAGCACTTCTTAAGGGCTTTCTAAAATAGAAAGGTAGGCGCGAATTAAAAGCATGAAAAAATTTATCTATAGCCAAAATGAAGTTCGATAATGTTTCTTCCTTTGGATACACATTACGCACTGCCTTTTCAACACTTTCCAAAAAAAGTTCTGTTGCATATTTCACGCTCTGTCTGTATGTTCCATGAACGTTAATATGAATGTCACGAAGCTTGGGACATATTTTAATTTCATTACAGTCATATTTAGAAAGAGCTACTAATGGGAATTTTGAAATTCTCTCTCCTGATGGTGATACATACCCTTCATCTAAGAAATGATTCCTTAATAGCTTAATCATGTGAGGAATATCGGCAAAAAAGAATATATTTCTTTCCGGGTCGAAAGGATTGCGATATGACGTGTTACTCATAGTTATCCCTAACACTTTCCAAAAACGTCTGTTTGATCCTCCAAGATCTGATACTGCAGCAACCACAGGATACCCTATTTCTTCTAGAGTTTGGACAATAGTGTCAAATAATGTTTTTGTAATATCAAAATCAAAATATATTGGTTGTTTCCATTTACCCACTAATCCTCGAACCATCACCACTAACACCTGTTTAGAAGGTTCACATATAGTATGAGTGAGTTTGCCATAACAAGCTTTTTGGAGAATGTTCATTTCATCAAACGAGATCACACACAATTTTTCTGAAACAGATAGATCTTCAGCTTTGGCGTTCAATATGCATACGACTTGCTTCAGATAACCTGGTTCACATTTTATTGAACGAAACCAACGGCGAATGGTACTTACACTCGGCAGTGGAAAATGGCACTTTTCGCGCAAGAACATGTATGTTTTATTTGACAAAGTCCAAAGAGACAAACACATTGTCATGTCTTCTTGTTGCCACTTAGCTCTCGTTTTCTGATTGAGTAGGCAATCAATTTGGTTATCAGTGAATGTCGTTTGTAAAATTCATCGACTTCACTCGCAACGAATCTGCGCTGCCTACTGGAATTTAATTTTTTACGCAAATTCGAAATTTGAGCTTGATAAGCTCTGTTGCGCCTTTTTTCGGTTTCTAATTGATTCTTTAAATTATTTAGCTGTGCACGTAATTCTTCGTTTTCTTTTACTAAGTTATTTTGGAGAACATTATCATTAACATATATGTATTATCACTCGGTATACTTTTACACTTCTTCTTAGGAGATGATGGTGATTCTTGTAGCATGCTCGCTATTTGTCGTTTCCTCTCTCTTACTAACTGTCGATCATCTCTTTCTGATTTTGGGGGAAAAAAATTAGACGGTAAACTTATTTTGGGGACTGCATCTTGTTTAAGACGTTTTCTGGGAGGGAGGCCTAATAATTCATGTTCCAAGTTACGCTCATAATCATCATTACAAAAATGCGTAGAACAAGTTCTACTATTTTCGGGCTTAAAACTGTCTTTTCGTTTCCACCTCACTGTCCACACCGCAAAGACCGCAGAATAATTTGGGAAACGATGAAAAATAATGTCTTTATTGCAACTTCTGCCGTTGTTCTTACAAATTAAAACAGCACACTAAGACGGCATTTTCTTTAGATATTAGACATGCACTCACTCATTCAGCATTAGCACATGAATATGTGATAATAATGGAAAAATACACACAACAAAAAACAGCCCACAACACAATCACAAAACTAATTTCTAACAGAAATGCTTCTCAAATTCTTCTTTTCAGCCACACATGTTTCTCATTATTTTGTGTTTGTGTATGTGTGTGTGTTTGGCCCTTTAGTTGTCGCCATGTGACGTCATAGTTTGACCACTGCTTCCACGGAGAAAAGAGAGTCGTGTCTGACCCTAGCCTCATATAGAGTAGTCTTGGGTCTAGAGCCTACAGACTACGGTTTACATGCCAATTTCGCAAGTGAAATACTGCTTCATAACAATGAAGATTTTCTGGATCGTGTCGTCTTCAGTGATAAATCAACATTTTACCTAAGAGCTAATGTGAACACTCATAATGTTTGCATCTGGCCGTCAGCAAATCGTCAGGAAATGGTACAGTTCAAACGAGACTTCCCCAAAATTGAATGTGTTTTGTGCCATATGGCGGAAAGTTTATGGGACTTTCTCGCGTATCGACTAGATGTGTGCCGTGTGAGGAATGAATCTCACATTGAACACTTGTAGCAAAGACTGTTTGAGGTGCTCTTTTACTTGATGCATTGCTTATAATTGTACGTAAAATGTAATAAGTACTACGAAGACTTAAAACACCGATATTCATTTTGAAACGCCCTGCATTTCTCACTAACAATCTTGGAACTAAGATGTAAAAAGGAGAGAAAAATTTCCTTATAAAGTTATTGTTTACAACAACAAGATAATTATTAGTCCAGACTATAACTACAACAACACCACGGGTTAGTAGTCAAAAAATGTAATCAAATGTACACTCGATGGCCCAGGTAGCCAAAGCGGAACACACGGGTGTGTCACTCTTTTAATCCGCTCCTGTGTGGACACTAATTAAGATATCGGGATATTATTCTTGCCAAATATGGTTGGACATAGTTTATCACATTACTTTCTTTTTCTTCTGGTGTCGAATTTCCTTCTGAAATTTCACCCCAGTCAAAAATTCGAGAATTTTCTAATTTTGAATTTTCTTTACTTTTTCCCTGTAGCTTCCTTCGTTGTAGAACAACCCCTTTAAATCTTTTCAGGTAGATACCTCGGAGGGATACCTAACTGTTGACATCAATTGGACGGGTCTTCGCTCAGTGTTACCAACTAGGGAAATTAAAATTTCCCTAAATTTGGGAAAAAAAATTCGACACTTTAATTTATAAATCCGTACCTATACGTCCGAGTGCAAGTCAACTTACGCCAATCGAACATTCGTATTTACTTATGTTACGATACTATACGTCGGAGGTCCCTGGTTCGATCCCATCGACGGACTTTTGGATATACAATATCTACTTCGCTGGATTATTTTTATTTTTTTTCTTCCCTCGGAAAGTTTAATTATGTAGTCTCAAGCTTCCTAGAAGCATTTTTGTATATCTTTGTGTTTTATTAAAAGATAAGTGCAATAGCAGATTCCTTTAACTTCATATAATGTCAATATCCTTGTTTGTTTTCCTACCTTTGTGCAATTTATCAACTTTCTACTTGTGTCTGGCTACGTTTCCATTTCTTGGCAGTGTCACTGGTCTGCGTTTGAGGACATTGCTCACATTCAACTTATTTGTAAATATTTCGAGCGGCCAGTTAGCTCTTCTCTAGCTGACTCAATGGATTGCCTCAACTAAAAGTTATTGTCTGGTAACTACGTCAACGGTTATTAAGTGTGTATTTAGTATTTTCTACTTTTCGCTGAGGTTTAGCTTTGCACTTGAAATTCCTCAGAAAGTACAATTCAGGATTTGGAGGTGAATTCCCCAGCGTGTGAGGTCTTCGACTCTCAAACGTTTTGACTCATGTGACGTCACGAACACGGTGTTAGGAGGAGGTGAGTTATGGAGTGACAATATTTGGTATTGAGGAAATCAGGAGGTGTGGTTTGAGGCCTCAATCCGGGAAACAAAACTGGATGGTGAGTGTTTCTCGGAGTACTTCGTTTGGAGTTGTAAGAACAGCAACGAGCCAGCGAGAGGGAGAGGAGAAGAATGGAGTTACTATCTTTGAAGAAGGTACTGTTTATTTCGTCGAAACAATAAGTGACTACGCCAGACTAATTACTCTTATACTTAATTTTCCTTACCTTATCTGCTGCACTTCTAAAAGCAAATTTGAGTATGAGTTATGATTTCTAAATACCATGAGCTACATTTCCCACATGCCGGAATCGAATTATCTTTCAGATGAGATTTACTTTTATATTCCAGCGTAAGTTGCTGGTGGTGAAGAAGATACCCCAAAATCTAGTCATCTATCGGTCTCATAGTGACCAAAGGGATAGATGAAATGGATCTAAACATAACTGTTATTAAGTCATGTTTCATGATGGAGATGCTTTAGGTTTGATCTCTGTAGTACCTGTGCCGCTGGGTTTAAAAAAATTGGTGTTTTCACTTTTTTGTTCTGACTACATTTATTTGGAGATTATTTTTATATGTTGCGTTACTTTGCTGAGGATAATGTGTTTTTATCTGATTTTTGTGATGATTTAGATGCTACTGAATTTTTTGAGCCGATTATTACATCATCTCCCGGTCGCATACATTTTACGCGACAATGTTCTGATAAGATTAAAAAGCAATTACAGTTTACGCATTCGCTTTCAAGTATTGACACTGTATCTTCATTAGATTCTGACAGGTTTGAGTTTACTGTAGACATGGCTGTTGGGGGAAATCAGGATAATATTGGCATTTTGAGTCATATCCTTCGGCCAGAACCTTTTTTTGGACGTATGGGCGATGATATTGTTCGCTATATCGATCAATTTGAAGTATTGGCTCAGGTAAATAATTGGACAGACGTAAAGAAAAAATGGATTCTGGGTTCGCTTTTAAAGGGGTCAGCAGCCTATTGGTTTGACACTACGTCAAAACAAGCAGATTTTCCGTAGTTGTCATACGAGCAGTTTAAACAGAAGTTAATAGCTGCTTTCAAGGACGCGCTTTTGCCTCAACTTACAGAACAGGAAATGCGGATGCGAGAACAAAATGAGGGAGAGAGTATTCTATAATACGTTTACGCCAAGCGTAATTTAATTTTACGTAACGATAAGGATGCGCCAGTAGCTAAGCAAGTGCAGATAATAATCGATGGATTATCTCCGGAATATATGAGATTGGCAATAAAAAACAATATGTTACTGTTGAAGCTTTAGTACAAGATTTGTTGGACGAGGAGAAGGCACGCGTGTTGTTGGAAAGAAAAGCAATTGAAAAGTTGATTAAGAAAAATCCGTTGTTAGCTAATTCTCAATTAATGCAATGTAATCCGCCTGAGAATACTCAAGGTCAATCGGCCTCTGTTCCGCAAAGTCAGCTTTCTCAGGCTGTAGTACGGACTTTGCCCTCTCAAGCTACGAATGCACAGGAAACTGATCAGGTTAAAGATCAGCTGGCTGCTATACAAAGCAATTAACGCAATTGTCTTTGCAAGCAGAAAATAAGAGAACAGATGATCAACGTTCGTTTTCGAGACGTAATACTAATAACAACAATAGTAATAACAATTATGGACGTAATTATAATAGACGGGGCAATGGCCAACGGTTTCAGCAAAATCGTTCTCGGGGTGGTCAGAACAACAATGCAGGGAATAGGACACAGCAAAGGGGTCCTATTATTTGTCATAAATGTGGAAAAGAAAACCATATTGCCACCCACTGTAGAAGTAATTTAAACTGATCAATAGAGTTGATGACGCAGGGCCATCAGCTCTTCAACGTCTTAAAGTCCCTATTCAGATTGATCGTGCGCTTCCTCATGTTAATGTTACTATCAATGGGAAAGAGAGTCCTTTATTATTGGATTCTGGATCGCAGGTGTCTTGTATTGGTCAGGCTATGGTCCCGCGTTTTGCTAAAGTTCAAGCAATGCATAGTTTTTTGAAAGGCGTGACAGGGAATACTTTGTCTGTTAACAAGATAGCTTTGGTTCGATTCAAGCTTGGATCTCAAGTTTTTTGTCACCCTTTTCGGGTTATCCCAGCGTATTCCCACCCACCCCTATTGGGGCAGGATTTTTTATTAGCACATAAGGCAAATTTAAATTTACATGATTTGTCTTTGGAAGTTACGCGGTTTGGTAGGATTCCTAAATTTACTCTGCCCACCGACAGTACAGTTAATTCTGTGTCTAACGAATTTGCAACGCTCGTATCTCCTGTGTATAAGGTTTTTTCGTCTGTTTGGTTGCCCCCTCGTTCGCGAACATGTGTTAAAATGAAGAAATGTTTTGATTTATTGGGAAATAGAGATTATTTGTTACCTAATAAGTTCGTAGTGGGTGCTGTACATGTTTTATTAAGAGATACTGCAGTTGACAGCGTAAATTCACATATTTGGGTTTCGAATCCTACTGACAAGCAATTTTTGCTATGGAAGAATAAAGTTTTAGGGCATGCTGTTCTGAATAGGGAAGAACATTTTTGTAGTAATGTCACAGAAGATACTGGTCTTCAAAAGAAACAATCTGATAAATTTGATTGTACCAGGGTAGATGTGAACCCTGAACTCTCTGAACATGACAAACAACGATTTTATGATTTAGTTACGGAGTATAGAGATGTGTTTAGTTGGTCCCCGGACGATTTTTCAAAGGCACGGGACTATGTTCACGAATTTCAGTTAAAAGATGAAGACCCAGTATATATCCGCCAGTTTCCCATCCCGTTCCATCTTCGGGATGCTGTTCACGAGCAAGTTGAACAGTTACTTAAACAAAACGTCATTCGTCCTTGTCATAGTAGTTACAATAATCCCATCATATTAGTTAAGAAAAAAAATGGATCTTGGAGGTTCGTGGCAGATATGAGATGTACGAATGCTAAGATAAGGCCTATTAATTTTCCTGTACCACCAATTCAGGACATATTAGTGCGTTCTAGTGGTAAAAACCTTATTTGTTCGACAGATCTTTCGCAAGGATTCTTCCAAGTGCCTTTGTCTGAAAAAAGCCAATTAGTAACTGCTTTTTCAGTTCCTGGACTTAAGCAATACTGTTTCACTTCCATTTCTATGGGAGGAGTTACTTCTCCAGCGGCGTTAAATGATTTAATGAAACTAACATTAGAAGGATTAGACGAAAATAAAGTATTCTATTATCTTGATGATATTTTGTGGTCAGACGATACGATAGATGGTATTATTAATACAACACGTGAACTATTTGAACGATTAAGACGTAGAGGTTTGAAAATATCTCCTGAAAAAACCAAATTAGGCCATTTTTCATTTGAAATATTGGGTCACCGCGTTTCTAAGCATAGTATTTCTATTTCTGAACGTATTACTGAATCGATTCAAAATTATAGACGTCCAAGAACACAAAAACAATTGAAAGGTTTTTAGGGTTGTGTTCATTTGTTAGAAACCATGTTGCCAACTTTTCGTCTATAGCGGAGCCGTTGCAGCGTCTCTTGGAAAAAAATGTTCCATACAAATGGACGAGTGAACAACAACAAGCTTTTGAAAAGCTCAAAGAAGTGATCTTGTCTGCGCCTACTCTTATGAAATTTCATCCAGAAAGAGACGTGTACGTCGTCACGGACGCCTCACAACGCGGTTTAGCTGGGGCAGTCCTGCAACCTGAAAGTGATGAAAAAGATGCTCCTTTGGTTCCAATAGCTTACTGTTCTCGTGCTGTAGGGCCACACGAGAAATCATATCACCCATTTCATTTGGAACTTGCAGCGTTGATTTTTACGCTAAGACGCTTTAGATATTTTTTATTAGGACGACACTTTTATTTGCGTACCGATTGTAGATCGCTGGCTTTTTTATGTCAAACAAAGGAATGTGGCTAAATTTTCTCGAATTCTTGCGGAGTTGGAGACCTATAATTACACTATTTCTCATATTTCGGGTGCTTCCAATAGTCTTGTAGACAGTATTAGTCGCCATGTAGATTGCACAAGAGACGAAGCGGATGAACAGAAGAATCTAGAAGATCCCCGGGTCTTTACTATAGAAGAAGATGATAAGTTAAAGGAAGAACAGCGGGAGGATTCCTGTTACAAAGATATCATTCTCTTTTTACAAAGGAAAATACCGCAAAATTACGATATTGAACGACAGGCACTGCGATATGAGATGAAGGATGGTTTGTTGTACCGAAAACATAGACGTCCAACTGGTACACAGTTGTTGGTAGCTATTCCTGCTTCCTTACGAGAGAAAGTGTTTCAGTCAGCTCATAGTTCTTCTTTGGGTAGTTCACATTCAGGATTTACAAAAACATATAATTTGTTGTTAAATTCAGTATATTTTCCATACAAAAAAAGTTCGTCATCGAGCGATGTAGAAGCTGTCAGGTCTACCAACGTTTCAAAAAGGTACCGGGTTCACCTCCTGGTGTTTTACAAACTATGCCTAGCGTGCCTCCTTTCTTTCGTATTGGTATTGATGTAGCTGGGAGGTATTCTGATGCCAATATTCTGCGGCACAAATATTTAGCAATCGCAATAGACTACAATACTCGTTACGTAGTAACGGCTACGTTGGGTGAACAGACATCCGCTGCTTTGGCAGATTTTTTGTACAATCATGTAATTTTACGCTTTGGTCTGTTCAAAGAAGTGATTTTAGATAGATCTACGGCGTTTACTAGTTCTTTGTTTCAAGAACTATGTAATATTTTAGATATTAGAATGAACTTTGTTAATCCTTACTTTCACCAGACCAATGGTCTTGTTGAGAATTCTGTCCGCCATATTGAAGCACTATTGAAGATGAAAGTGGATCCTAACAATCATGGTAGTTGGGTGGATCACGTGCCAGTCGTCACTTTTGCCCATAATATCACTGTAAACCATTCCACGTCATTTAGCCCATTTAAACTGTTACACGGGGTGGACCCTTATTTAGAACACCAGGCTATCATTAATGGACCGTGTATACACAGTGTGAATCAAGAGCGTCTAGCCACTCTTGTTGATATTAGGGAACAGGCCAAGGAAAAACTTTTTAATCGATTTCGTACTTCAGAGAGGTCTTACAATAAACATCATAGATCTGTACAGTTCACGGAAGGACAGCGTGTATGGATCTTTGACCCTTCAAGACGGAGAGGTAATGCCAAAGCATTTTCAGGATTATTTTTTGGACCTGCTGTTATTGTACGAAAAGATTATGAAAATGCTTATTTTGTGAAGTACAAAACTTCAAAGGGAAGAGAAAAAATTGAGTCGATTGCCATCACTAGACTTAAACCGTATTACCCGGATGTAACCCCAGAACCGATAACAGGCGAGGAAGAAGAAGAAATACGTGACATGCAAGTGATAAATGTTGCCAAAGATTGTTCTGAACATAATGCAGAGTTTAACCAGCTAACTTTCACCACTGCACTGAGTGATCCCGTGGAAATTCAGCGAGTTGTGGATGTGTTGGAGCTTCCAACTTTAATGGATTCGTCTCAGAAATTCGCATACAAGAAGCCATTATATAGTTATAATGAGGACATTAACAGGAAAGTGAGTGTATATTATGGTAATATTGCGGATCTGAAGTGTGACATCGTGGTTAATGCAGCGAATGAGACCTTTACTCCCTTGTCTGGAATCGACGGAGCAATTCACAGAGGGGCAGGGAAGGAACTAGCTGAAGTTTGTAAAAAGCTAGGTTCGTTAAAACCTGGTGAAGCTAAGATCTCTTCGGCTTTTAATTTACCAGCGGAATATGTGCTATTCACTTGCGCGCCTAGAGATAATAATAAGAGAATTTTACGACAATGTTACACGAATTGTCTACAACGCGCTTTGGAGAATAATTGTCGGACGATAGCGTTCCCTAATTTGGGGACTGGGAAATTCAATTTTGACAAGTTTCAGGCAATGAAGATTGCTTTATCCACGATTCGAAATGTGTTGGAAGCTAATCTGCAAGATTTCGATCGCATTGTGCTGTGTATTTTTGATAAAGAGAACCGGAAATTATATGAAAATAATATGTTTGCTTACTTCCCAGTGCGGATTTAAAAAAAAGGGTGGTTAATAGTGCATATATGAAGGTTAGTAGAGCTCTTACAGCTACTCTTACCTACATGTGATACTTATGAATTAGAAGAAAAAAAAGAATTCAATAATGTTTCACGGCACTGTATTACGCACTCACTCTCACTGATCACTAGTGTTCAGTTATATAGATCCTGGACGAGAAGTTTTCCTTTCACTTACCTGCAAAGGAAAAGAGAAACTTAACTTGGATATTTATTATACTTTGATTTGACGTTAGTTTATTTTCTATTCAGATTATAAGCTAAAAAAAGAAAAAAGAAATACTGATTATGACATTTTTATACTAGCTGGTATAGTACTTATTTTATTTATTTATTTATTTATTTATTTTGCAATTTTCATTATGACTATTTTACTCGAGTATAATTGCGTAGATCATCATCTATATATATATATTACATGTTTACCTAATTGTGTATTTTACCCTGGTCTGTGACGTTTGAATTTCACCGAATTAAGACTTTGAAACTGCAGTTTTCCTATTTTTTACATTAGTTTTCTCTATTTTGATATTAATTTCCTGATTATGACGAACATTTTTTCTCATCCTAATTTAGTCAATATGCGCATTTTATGATATGTTTTACTTAGTTGTGTTATTAATTACAATATGTACCTGTTTGACTATCAATTTTAGTGTTATTTTTATTACAATTATGTCTTTATGACTGCTACGTTATGGTTTTTAAGTAATTTCAACATTTTATGAGAAGTATAGCAATTTAATTTAATGGTACTAAGCTGAGTTATTTTGTTTGAATGCATCTATTTGCTTTATTATTTAATGAATCAAGTTACACTATGGTAGTTAAGATACATACATATATGCATTGCATACGTTAACGCACTTGAATTTTATTTGAGTTTTGTTTTGAGTTTAATTTTACTTTTATTATTTATTTTGGGTGTTATATGTGTGTTCGTCTGTATTTTTTATAGATGATCCTGGTTTTATCCATTGCCTTTGGTACTTCTGCCAATTTTGATGTGTCGATTTCAAGTGGAATTTTTGAATGAGTTACATGGTCACATATTATACCAATATGCAATTCCCATCATGTTTAACGTAAGTTTCACATTTCCGCAATCCCTGCCTGCGTCTTCTTTGTTCAAATCATTGCACTGTGCCGATAATTCTTCGTATTCTATTCAGACATGCTCTTTAGCTAATAGTCTTGACGCTTTACATTCGCATATAGCGAATAATTTTTTGAAAATTAATGAACCTTATAGATACCGAGAACATTCACGTTCTAAGAGAGGTATTGCTATTTTAGGGAACCTTTTTTCATTTTGCTGTAACGTGGCTACCCAAGGACAGTTATCGTCTTTTCAGAAGAAACAAGATAAATTAGAATCTACAATTATCGAACTAAGACAGCAGTTATTGAGGAATTCTGTTTATATTCAGAATGCGTCTGTTGAATTAATAAATTTCCAGGCGAAATTGGGTAAAAATTTTCAAAAGATGGAAGTTTTTCTAAGACATTGTTGAATCAATCGCAATTTTTGGCTAGGACCTTAGAAAATTTATCAAATAAGGACCAATTGGAAGTTTTTGCGATTGTGGGTGAATTATATCAGTTATCGATGCACATTTTGAAAGTATTAGAATTTCAGCGTTATCAAACGTCCATTCAAAGCTGTCGAGCAGGGAAGTTAGATCCCGTATTGGTGCCTTATGAAGTTTTCCAAGCTCAGCTTCACATTTTACAGGAATCTATAACTAAACAACGTATGATTTTGGCTATTCCTGCTGAAGATATTGATATATATTATACTTTGAAATTACTTGCGTGCACTATTACTGATAATTACATATTTGTGCATTTTAAAGTGCCACTTAGAGAACAAGATGTACAATTTAAATTATTTTCAGTTAAGGCCATTCCATTTGGTTATCATAACCAAACATGTTCAATTAGTATTTCACCAATTTATGTTATTTTTCAGGGTCATATTTTAGTCCTACCAATTACTGGATCAGACCTTTTGTCATGTAATTTGCAAGTTTCACCCTTATGTAAAATCCCATCACATGTTTCTGTGTCTTCTCATTTAGCGCAATGTTTATATAAAGGATATTTTGGTATAACTGTTCATGATATAATTTCATCTTGCTCTTATATTTGTCATGGCAATTCTCAAAGCCAATTGCTGGAATTACAACCACATACTTATGTGTTGACTCATCCGCCTGCTACGGTTCAATTAGTGACTGGTACTAACACTAAACTCATAGACATTACAGATAAAGCTAAGTATGGTTCGATTATGATTAAACTGCCTTGTGGTACGACATTAAGAGTTAATAGTCATTTATTTGCGAAAGCCGTCTTTCCTTGTTTTCAAACGGAATTAGTTACGCCTACTGTGGTGCATTTATTTCCGGCTTTCTTGTCTGCCAATAGTTTTGTTCACCTTAATCAGAAATGTAAAACTCATGAAGTTTTCAATTCCTCAAATTTATTAAATCTCAATTGGCAATATTCTGTACCTCATCTAAATCTTTCTAGCTATTCTGTCGCTTCGGTGGTTCCCTATACTCCAATTTATTATAGAGACAATTTTATTCCTATTTTTCTCGTGGTTTGGAATATTATTTTGACATTAGCCATAGGTTACTTATTATATAAACAAGGTTTTTCCTTGTGTACTCTTTGTATGAAAGGCGCTAGAGCAGAATCTATGACTTTGGATCAAGATGTGTTGTGGATCATTGTTCATATTGTGGAAATTTTATTACTGTTGTTAGCAGTTTTTCTGTTATTTAAAATTTATAAGCGACGCCCCATGTTACGTCGAAATCCTAAAGTTTTTAGAAGTGCTAGCCTGCCTCCACCCCCTCCACCAACTTTTAGTGAAAGTAATAGAACTAATGTTCATCCTTCGCCTTCAGTTTCTTATTTACATGACTATATAACATATTATTGATATTTATTGGAACTTATTCCAACTTGGGATTAGGTATTACTATTAGAGAGATATTTATGGGCGTTGAGATAATAACTTTGTATTAACATCGTACAGTTGTATTGCCCACACACACACACACACACACACACACATATATATATATATATATATATATATATATATATATATATTATATATATATATCATTTTAAGAATTCGTAGTGGTATATGATGCATTTTAGTTTTTTTTTATTATACTGTTTGAAGAATATCGAGAATATAGTTATCTTGTGGAAATCCTGGAATGCACTGAAGCCTACTTCCTACCGATGGATTGGCGTACTTTTTCTGGAAAGAGAAGAAAAATGTAGACGTGATTTAGTATCATCGTTATTGTATATGCATGTTTAGTATAGACTTTGAATTTAATGTGATTAGAAGAAACAAAGATATTTATAAAGAATAATACTACATAATATGTATGCTACGACAGATCGTATTTTATTTACATTATAGACTGTGATTTTATTAGTGTCTAAACTTCTACCAACTAAACGAACATACATTTTACTTTTAATGCTTCGTCTGGACTTATGTTGCCTTTGCTGATATGGACTACAATTGAGAAATCTACGCCTCAGCCTTGCTACTGGACATGGAAGCTTATCGCCTAGTGGATTTGACTTATTGTGATCCTCAATCCTGCCGACTGGTTGTTGTCACGTCGCCCCGAGCACTGGTTTCACCTTGGATATTTTACCTGGACATCTTCACTTTTGGCCGCGTTAGGTTAGGAGTAGTTTGGTGGTGGTCTGTCGTGTCCTGTTTTTCTTGTCAGCAAGTGCGAATATGGACCGCGATAAGTCCATTTCTACGGACACCGTGAAGATTAAATCCTTCATGGTTCAATTTTCTCAAGATTAATAGGACCACTCTTTGCCCCCCGGTTTTGTTCTACCAACATTCTGTGCTATTCTATGGGTAGTTATCTAGTAATGCGTAAATTATTAACCTTATTTTACGGCTTGTCAGTACACTGCCAGAATAGTAAATCCGTTCTTTCCCGCGTGTCACTGTACTGACACAGGCGAAAGGTCTACTTTGACCCGCTAGCACACATATCTTCTTTTTAAATGATGTGCCTTAATGTATGAAGAGATAGTCCATAGTGAAAGGAACCAAAAACGTTGGTTCTCAACCGGTGTGCTCGCGGGTCAAAGTAGACCTTTCGCCTGTGTCAGTACAGTGACACGCGGGAAAGAACGGATTTACTATTCTGGCAGTGTACTGACAAGCCGTAAAATAAAGGTTAAGCTTTGTCTTATATTAGAGTGAGATCTACATTAGAGACTTTACATTGTGGATTATTTATTTCATCCCATATTTAAAAAAAAACTTTAGTGCAAGGCTGATTGGATTTCTATTAATATGATTTTTCTTGTCTTTTCTGCCCTTCGTTTGCTGTATACTACTTATTAACTTTTGTTTAAGTAAGGAAGGTCAAACATAATAGTAATATTATCAGTATTTTTCTTTTTAAGTTTGCTTGTGCTTTACACATTTCAATACCGGGTTTGTTTCCGTTTACTTTGGCTTAGTTATTTGTCCATCCATATCAGTTTCTTTTTTTTCCTACTTCAAGACTATACATATATTTATACTGTAATTTTTGTTTTCTTTTTTGCTTGTATATTTGTAGGACTTACCTGTAAATTACCTTTACTCTGTTTCTTTTCCATCATTTTTTAATTCCGACTTTCTTTTTTTTTGTTTTGGGCTGGATGTATGATGTCGCCACTTTCGCTTATTTGAGAACTTGTCGTCTGCCTGGATTCGTCGTCCGATACTGCTTATGCCATCTAGTGTTTTTTAATCTTAACTTCGAGGTCCTAACTAAGTATGATTTAAGTTTTTTTTATTGTTAATTTTGAATATTGAGAAAAATATGAATGTATACTTACATGTGTTTTTAAGTTTCTTTTAGATGCCGATGATTGTTCTAGATCTTCCATGTATTCAGTTCTTAGACTCAATCATCTTGTTTGCGGGGAGGGAATGTTACGATACTATACGTCGGAGGTCCCTGGTTCGATCCCATCGACGGACTTTTGGATATACAATATCTACTTCGCTGGATTATTTTTATTTTTTTCTTTCCTCGGAAAGTTTAATTATGTAGTCTCAAGCTTCCTAGAAGCATTTTGTATACCTTTGTGTTTTATTAAAAGATAAGTGCAATAGCAGATTCCTTTAACCTCATATAAAGTCAATATCCTTGTTTGTTTTCCTACCTTTGTGCAATTTATCAACTTTCTACTTGTGTCTGGCTACGTTTCCATTTCTTGGCAGTGTCACTGGTCTGCGTTTGAGGACATTGCTCACATTCAACTTATTTGTAAATATTTCGAGCGGCCAGTTAGCTCTTCTCTAGCTGACTCAATGGATTGCCTCAACTAAAAGTTATTGTCTGGTAACTACGTCAACGATTATTAAGTGTGTATTTAGTATTTTCTACTTTTCGCTGAGGTTTAGCTTTGCACTTGAAATTCCTCAGAAAGTACAATTCAGGATTTGGAGGTGAATTCCCCAGCGTGTGAGGTCTTCGACTCTCAAACGTTTTGACTCATGTGACGTCACGAACACGGTGTTAGGAGGAGGTGAGTTATGGAGTGACAATATTTGGTATTGAGGAAATCAGGAGGTGTGGTTTGAGGCCTCAATCCGGGAAACAAAACTGGATGGTGAGTGTTTCTCGGGGTACTTCGTTTGGAGTTGTAAGAACAGCAACGAGCCAGCGAGAGGGAGAGGAGAAGAATGGAGTTACTATCTTTGAAGAAGGTACTGTTTATTTCGTTGAAACAATAAGTGACTACGCCAGACTAATTACTCTTATTCTTAATTTTCCTTACCTTATCTGCTGCACTTCTAAAAGCAAATTTGAGTATGAGTTATGATTTCTAAATACCATGAGCTACATTTCCCACATGCTTTAGTTGTCGAGTTATCTTTCAGATGAGATTTACTTTTATATTCCAGCATAAGTTGCTGGTGGTGGAGAAGATACCCCAAAATCTAGTCATCTATCGGTCTCATAGTGACCAAAGGGATAGATGAAATGGAGCTAAACATAACTGTTATTAAGTCATGTTTCACTTAACAAACGCAAGTACAGATCGTTACAATGGTGTAATTAGGGGGCGCACGAAAAAATTGTATTTAGGTTCTAACCCTTGATTTTTCTAGCTTTTCCCTACTTTTCTTTTTATCCTAATATATTTTTGGTAATTACAAGCTTTGTTCCTTAAATATCGCTATAATACTTGTAGGATATATTAGTGGTGTACCAATGTTTAATTTAAGATAGTTTGCGTCTGTCTGGTAGCAATGTTGCCAGCTACAGAAAATTTTAATTCCAGATTTTAGGGGGAAATTTTGGAAAAATTATAAGTTTTGTCTCTATTATTTCCCTCTTGTAGGCTATATCGGAACAAACGTACCAGTCTGGAAGTTTCGTCTTTGCTCTACGCAACGCAATAGGATAATTAGGAAGTACAGTTGAAGTTTACAATATACCTTGTTCTCTAATTGGAAAGATAACTGTGATTTTTTTAAGGTAGAAGAGATATTTTTTATTGACATGCTTACTTTATTAGATATCGTCACAATATTTGTTAAATATATTAGAAAGATAAACCTTATTTTAAGATAGTTTGTGTGTGTTTGATAGCAGTCTTGACAGCTACAGAAAACTTTAGTTCCAGATTTTAGAGGCAAATTTTGGAAAAATCCCTTTTTTTTCTATTATTTCCCTCTTGTTGGCTACACTCGAACAAACCAACCAGTGTCTACCAGTGTCTAAAAGCGTCGTGCTTAACCCAGCCTATACAGTGCAACATAAAAAGTTTCACTAGAACAATTAGGAGAAGTACAGTTGAGGTTTATAATAAACTATGTTCTGGAAATGGTAAAAAAAGAATGAATTTCTGAGATAGAATGATATATATATATATTTTTTTAATTTCATGCTTACTTTGCTAGAAATCGCATTATACTTGTAGGATGTATTCTTGGAGTACTAGGGTTTATTTCCGGATAGTTTTTGTCTTTCTGATGGCAGTGTTTCCAGCCAAAACAATTATTTCCCGATTTTAGGTGAAAAAGTCGGAAAATTTCACTTTTCCCCTCTGTTACTACTCTTGCTGGCTACATTGAAACAAACGTACCCCTACTTGAAAGCTTCCCTTTTTTGCCCTACAGAACGCACCATAAAAAGTTTCAATAGGATAATTAGAGAAGCTGTAGCTCCGGCATAGCTGTTGATTTTTGCTTCTGAGGCGTAGAAGTGTCAAAATTTCACGTGCATGATGGCAGAGATTTTTTCTTTCCCTCTTTGAATGGAAACCAGCGGGGGGCTCGTTGGCTCAGTGGTAGAGCGTTCACCTCTGGAGCTTGGGGTCCCGGAATCGATCCCAGCCCCTGCCAAGTGAAGTTTGTGGTGGACAAACACCGTGTTCGTGTGTTTTCTCGGGGTTCTCCCATTTCCTCCCACTTTCTTCATTTCACTCATCTCTCATCATCACCGTCTCCTTTAGCCTAACCGGCATAACCGTAGGACGTAAAATTCAAAGACTTCATTTCATTTCATTTCATTTCATTTTGGAAGCCAGTGACTTCAGGATTTCACTGTACCTTGTCAACACACCAAAGAATATTTTTAGGTAACTTGGGGAACACATATATCAACAGTGGTGCTAGATACAAAAAGATTGAAAATCGGTTAGGGAAATTTTGTAAATACTAACCCCTACATTTCCCTAAAAAATTTCCCAACCTTTGGCAACACTGCAATGCAACTTACACCAAAAAATAGCCACATCCATTTTAAGAAATAAAGACCTTAACCATATCAATCGAATGAATGGATTTTGAGCAATAAATCACTAACTGAAAATGTAGGAAAACGCCAAAAATGATCTGGGTCCGAAAGGAATAATCATAATTTTGCTTGTGTAGGTACAAAGAAACAAACGATTTGTAAGTTAAAAGGGTTTCTACTCAAGTTGTTTTGATTATTTCAATAATCTGCAACATAAATCAAAAAGTAATAGTCGCCAGAAAAAAAACAGACATTTGAAAAAAAACATGACAAAGAACGATGTTCTTATTGAAAAAAGCTTCACAGAAAAAGAAACTTTTTTTACAACACTAGAAACAAGTAAAACTCCTTTCTCCGGGGTACATTAGCAGCACCTTTTATTCTCAACTCTGGAGGAAGACAGGTCACGTGCCTCACAGACGACTGGCCAGGAAATTCCTAAAATGAAGTCTATTTGATTGTTATTGGAGGTCGGACGAAAAAAAAAGCAAATCCTGCAATTCGAGTTAAAACTGTATGCTAGTGTGCTTCCAGGAATTTACTGCAAGAGTTCGTTCCAAGAAGCTGGCGACAATGGCAATATCATAGCAGGTAACCTAAGCTTTCAAAGAACTTTGTTTGTTCAACTGAATGACAGGAGGACAGTACTCTAGTATTGCAGTTGCAAAACGCACGTGTTCTGTATTGACCGTCGAAGTTAGAAATGGCTCCGGTTTTCTCAGCTTTATCCGCAAAATTGTGGTCGTGGGTAAATATCGATGATGCGTTTACTACGGACGGTAAAGTGGTGTTGTGCCAAGTGTGTGTGATAAAAAAAAATTGGATGTTTTATTTGCTATGTTGCTATCAATGCTGCTGTTGGTAGCAATGTTGCTATCTTCATTACAGCTCGAGGATTCATTACGTTCATAAGTTGTTCGGGGATGACGTGCAGATTCCCAAGCGATAGATGTGGGATGTACAGTATTCGAGTGCCCACCAGTCTGCATTGCAATTTCGTGGATGCGCCTTTCTTTAATGAAGTTTACTTCATCTTGTAACTGCTTGATTTGGTTAGCGTGCTCATTTACCGTTGTCTCTATAATATCTACAGAGTCTTGAACTTCGTTGAATCTCTGTACTATCTTGCCCATTTCTTCATCATAACGCTCGAACCTAACTGTAATTTGCTGATTTATTTGACTTAGTTGTTGTTGTATTTGGTCCCATTTGCCATCGTTACATTGCTGTAATTGCTCTAACTTTTCATCAAAATCTTGAGCTTGTTGATTCACCTTTTGGTCCAGTTTTTCAAATTGCTGATTCAACTATTCAAACTGTTGAGCTTGATCCCGAGCTAGGTCCTCACTTCGTCGAGCTTGTTCCTTAATTTTGTTCCGATATTCCCTTTAAAACATCCATTATGTTTTCTGGAAAATTCATATCCGTACCACTCATGATATTTCGAAATATTATCTTGCCACTTTTTAAGATGGTACAATTACTATCAGGCTCAATGTTGCTCGTTTTTACTTTACTTCTAAACGATACAACCTATTCTCGGGTTTCCGGCACCAATTTAAAACGGTTCTTTTAAATTATCGAGTCATTAAAAAACCAACTCCGTTGTATATATCCATTTATTTATATCTATCTATTGTCCTGATAACGACATTCCAAAATCCTATTATTTAAAAAATACAAAACATATGAAAATCCTTTTATTACATCGATATTATAATTAACATATTTCTTGGTCTTTCTTATCTTCTAATTACATAATCAGCCTAGTACATATTTTAAAATATCTTACGCCTAAATAAAATAAGGGTTTACAAGTAGTAAAATTATACAAATATACAACGTACTGTTGTAGTCGTTTCCCTCAAAACAAGCATCCAAAGAAGACAATTAAGCAAGCTATCTGTCGCATTTTTTTCTGTGCTGGGACTACTGTGTTTATGAGAGTGTTGCCAGATTGGGCGAGTTTTAAAATTCCCTTGCTACCAAAATTTCAACTTGCGCAACATGCTGGTTTTGGCCTATTTTTAATTATCTGTAGGTTAGAAGTCTTAAGAATGTACTACTTCCTCATTTACGTAAATAAAATGACAAATTATTAGTTTTATATAATACAATAAAAATTTGTTTATTGAGTATTCTATTCACAATGAACAATAGTTTTAGTGAAACTAACATATTGAATACCAGTTCAACTCTTCTTTTAGTGACTTTTAATCTCAAGATCTGAGAACACGAGACTTTTGTTGAGTTTACGTAGCTACAGTGTCACTAATCGTATTGTTGTCTCAATTAACATCTGCACTTCATAGTACGGAACTATATAAACTTAAACATCACAAATTTAACTGTGTTACTGTGTTCTCGATACTAACATGATGAATAAGAGGAGTTAAAATATAAAAAAAAAAAAAGAAAAAGAAACTTCCGAAATTCATGGCTCAAGATGAAATATTTACCAAATCAACTAAAGAAGTGAGAAATAACACTGAAAAAATACGGTACTCTAAACGTTGCAAAGTGTGTTTCTAACCCAGAGAACTGCATTAAGCCAATATGTATATTTAGAAATCAGAAAGGTCGCTTATTTTGTCCAACCACAGCCTGCGCAGTTCATTGCATACAGAAGTTCTACTGCTTTTGACTTAGCGACAGCAACAATCCGTAACTCCGGTAGCCGCCTGATCGTTACCAACCCATACGTCTGATGTATTTCAAAATCCAGGTGTTTCCATAAAATCGGTATATATATATATATATATATATATATATATATATATATATATATATATATATATATATATATATATACTAATCGAATTATGTAGCTGCAAAATAATTCACTTTAATGTTCGGGCTGCCAATGATAATCTTTAGGTTTGGCAACACTGTTTCGTTATGTGTTTTGATTAAGCAAGGTTGTGCTAAGTATTACGGGTGTTGAGATGAATCTCAAAGTAAAAAAGGAACAATGTGTTTTTCTACTACAAAATATGTGAAATCTTAGTAAACTCAGAAATTGTTGACAGCTGACTTGCATCGATGGTTTTCAGGCATGAAACTACCATCACGTCAAGTAATGAGAAATCTGATCAAACGATTCGAGGCTACAGCTTCTGTATATGACCTGCGTGCAGTTGGTTCCCACTCACGCTAAATTTATTTTTTTTATGTGAATCGCTTGATCATCGTTTGATCAGGTATTATCAACAATTTCTAACGTTTGATGAGATTTATTATCATAAATGTAAATTATTTTGGTGGGGATTAACTGCACCCTTTACGCCAAAATTTTTCAATGCTATTAATTTGATATTCGTTTGATCAAGTTTAATCAACAATTTCAGACGTTTGATAGATTTTACTAACAGAGATATAAACAGTAGAAGAGGGAGGCTATATATATATATATCAAATTAGACGACGCATCTTTGGAAACCACTGATCAACTTGAACAAACAAATATCAAGAGACTGACATTGAGATTTGACGAATTTAGCCTAACGAGAAAAGGGATCTCTGCTATGTACTTATCATTTCTCTGAAAGTAGAATATTAAATTGATCAAACGTTGGAAACCCTTGATTAAATCTGAATAAATTAACACCTTATATCTCATGTTTAGATGCCGATCAAATACCTAGGTAAGTCTGTCCAAACTATTGATAGAGCAATGTTCTAACATGTTTTAACAGCTCCCTGAAAAAATTTTCCGTCTTAGCGTTGAGGGGCTTGCGTGCTCCAAGGATCCCAAGAGCTATGCCGGAGATACTTTCGAGAGCTTCCCATGCGGAAAGTCTTTAGGAGTAGCAGCCAGACGAAGAGAGATTTTATGGTAGTGTGCAGCAGCTCTACCACTACCACACTCAAGCTGAAAATGATTGACATTGGCCAGACTTAGATATGAACAAAAAGGATATTGGCAAGAACAGGATGTTTTCTATTGCTGCTTTACTGCTAGGTGCTAGGACTTAGAGAAACCTTCCTCTGTCTCCAGAAAACAACATGGAAAGAAAAGTTAGAAAAGGCACTACAAGGAAATAGGACATTAATGTTCACAGAGGGTCGTTCCCGGCAGTTGAGAAACATACCGCAGGTTTCTTTTCGGTCGTCATCGAACGAAACTTCTACAGGATAGGAACCTGGAATGTGCGTTAGCTGTTACAGTGTAGAAAACTGGAAAACCCGAAGAAAGAAATGGAACGCTTTAAGGTAGATATCTTGGGAATCAACGAAGTTTGTTGGTCTGCTGGAGGAGACATGTCGAGCGGGAACTTCATAATAATTTATTCAGGAGCTGTAAACGGTAGAGCAGGAGTTGGTTTTGTCTTGAATAAGAAGATAGGCAGTTGGAGATACAGTGAAAGAATAATAATGTTAAAGATAGATACAGGACCTAGGAATATGACGATAATCCAAGTATATATTCCTACATCAAACTACACAGATGAGGAAGTAGAAGAACTCTATGAGGAAATAGAAGAAGTATTGTTGGAAATTCAAGACCAGGACAATTTAATCATCATGGGTGACTGGAACGCAGTAGTCGAGGAAGGCAAGGAAGAAAATGAAACTGTGAACTTCGGCCTAGGAGAAAGGAATGCGAGAGGTACACGGCTGATTGTGTTCTGCAAAAGAAAACATAATCCGACTGTAACAAACACTTCCTTCGAACAAACGCTAAAAAGAAAATACACATCGACAAGGCCAGTGGACAAAGTAAGATACCAAATAGATACTCCTAATACAAGTATTTAGAAATCAAGTAAGGAACAGTAAGTGTTACCCAGCTGCAGACATTGACTCAGACCATAATTTTGTTTTGATGAAGAGCGAACTCCGACTAAAGAAGAAAAGAGTGGTAGCGCTAAACAAAAGATAGAACACAATCAAGCTAAGAAGAGATAAAACACGAAAAAGGAATTGGTAACTGCGGCAGACAAAAAGACATCAAGATAGTTTTACTGGGTGATGATACCAACTCAAAATGGGAAGCCATGAAAGCAGCGAATATACAAGCAGCCGACCAGTACATAGGAAGAGAATCGAGAACTCAATGTAAACTCAGAATAACAGCAGAAATATTGGAAATAATGGAGAAAATATTGAAGAACTCTACAAAGGGAACAGAGTGAACGAAGAGATAGGAAAGGAAAAAACATCAATAAAAATGAATTAAGACCATCAATTTTACAATGGGAATTTGAGAATGCTTTGGAGAAAGTGCAACATGATAAAGCCCTAGGAATAGACCAAATACCAATAAAAGTTATTAAGAATTTCAGAATAGCAACAAAGAAGAAACTATTTAATCTTATTAATAAAATGTACATCTCGGGAAAAATACAGAGAGACTTCGAGGAAATCGTATTGGTCCCTATCCCGAAAAGAAGAAAGCACGAAAATACGAAGACTATAGAACGTTAAGTTTGCTTCCCATACATCAAAAATACTGTGCAAAATTATCCCACAACGAATGTAAGGGAAAATCGAAGAACGGTTATCGGAGGATCAGTTCGGATTCAGGAGAAAAAAGGGAACAAGGGAAGCATTATTGATTGAACGACTGATCATAAAGTAGCACATCTGAATAAACAAACCTAAATTGTGATAGCATTTGTATCCTCGTCGCCATAAGTGCCTTTACATCGCAGTGATGGGTATGTGACCGCGCAGTACTCCAAGGAAGGGATGGTTGTATAAGAATTTGTGATTAATTTTGAAGAGTTTTTATTTTGACTAGGGAATTAACATAGGTGAAGGGAGTAAAGACACAGATTTGAAGCATCAGTTCACTGTTATTGAAGCATCAGTGCACGAAAAGATTCGTATTCTCAGTTTTTCTATTTATTGTTTTATATGTTAAGTTAAACACCAGAATATGTATCACTGATATCGAGGATCGTATTATTTTTTTAAAATCGTGTTTGTAACCTATTGTCAAAACATTCATCTCCAGACATGATGTAGAGAGAAGAGAAAGAGATACGACATCTGTAATATATGTATATGTGATTCACTAAGTAACTGTAGAAATTAATTAAAGGACACATAAGAAAGTGAAAAGGAGGTCTAGAAGTCTGAACTTTTTAGAAACGTCCTAGATAGGTGAAAATATAGTTAAAAATTGCCAAAGGTATCATGTAAATTACCTCTCTTTTCTTATATTCTAGTATACTTTTTCTTTCACATCCAAACATCTCTATTCAGAATTACGAGATAAAGGTGAAGAGAGAAACATTTCCATTTCAAGAATTATATAAGGAAAAAAATCTTTTGACTTAGACTAGATTCGAACTCGCAACCCTTGAATCTATGGCTCAGCGCTCTACCGATTGAGCTAACAACTCCTGCTGGAAAAGCCTGATTTCTACAACTACTGATTGCTGAATGGTGTGTATTAACCAAGTTTGCCGAGATAATTGCTTCATATAGCTATTGCAATAATAATAATAATAATAATAATAATAATAATAATAATAATAATAATAATAATAATAATAATAATAATAATAATAACAAAGCAGAATAAGACGATCAGAATTTAAAAAGTCGCATATGTTAAAAGTTTGACGTGCAGAGTAAGTCCTAATATGAGATTTTATTAATTATACATAATTAATAAATGTAAGCTGGGTTTATTCGTGCGTGCTACTCAAACTGCGCAACTCACCACCTAGTCCCATAAGGGTTGTACAGTATGGTACAGTAGCCTTGCGTCCTCCAACCGTGAAGAATGTTTCGGTTTGAACCTATGCGTGTCCTAAGAGGAAGGAGGAGATTGAAAGAAAGAAAAGTGGTTTAGAAATTATGCAAACGTAGAATATATCACGAGGTGAGGTGATATAGAGTTCAGCGTGTCTTTCAGCTACTACTCTATACAAGACATGCATCTACGACTTAACGTGGAACCCGAACCACACGACTCCTGACGGGAATCGAAACCCGTATCACCTCTAGTTCTATTATGGGAGACACAGGAACATGTAAAAATAATCGAAAATGAACGATATTAATGTTAAATCCATAGCTTTTGAGTACATGAATTATGTATGATACCCTCTATATCGTTCACATCAAAGTTTAGCATTATCGGCATGGAGGTTTAATGGGAGGGGTGAAAATTAAAAATTCCTAATTGAAAGATATGATTGTCTATTTAATAGCTTTCGGGGTCGCTGAAATGAATAATTACACTCCCGATACTATTAAACCCCAAAACTTTACTCTTTCGTTAGCAGGAAGTTTATTCATTTACTTAACTCAGGACACCTTAAAATTAAGGATATGAAACTCGATGCATATATTTCTAATTCAAAATTATTAGATACGTATTGTAGCTTAGACTTCTAAGGAGGGGAAGGGACAATTTACGCAATGATTTCCCTCACATTCGAATAAAATACTGCCCCATTATATTGCGAAAACTCATTTCGAGTGGTGTCATTGCTAACAGTTTTCCGTATTTGTTTATATCTTTACTCATTTATAACAGTATCTCACTTTTCCTGTGACGGGAGCAACACCTAAGCGAGCATTCAGTAAAGTAAATGCCATTAAAATCTATATTCATAGCACAGTGGTGCAAATAAAGTTAAGCTCTTTGGCAATCTTTAGCATGTGAAGCGAATAAAGCCACCACATTGGAAAAGTAGCAAATGAATTCCTCTCCGAAAAAGATCCCCCCCACATTTATTTTACAGGTGGTGGTTTATAGCTATACTTAAGTTTGTTGAAGTTGCTCCAGTGGGGCGAGAAGTCATTCGTAATAAGGGGGGAAGGGACATGTAAAAGTAGTCAAATATGAACAATATTAGTATCGAAATCATAGTTTTCGTGGTCGCAGATGAATAGTGACGCTGTCGATGTTACTTAGGAACAAGTTAAGCCTTGGTTGGCATGGAGGTCAGAGTCTGAGGGTGACAGGCAAAAAATAAATAAATAAATAAATAAATAAAATAAAATCGAAAATATCCTATATTTGTGTCGAATATATATTTTTCGGTATCTCTGACATAAATAGTAATATTCCAGATGTGGTATATGACCAAGGTCGGCCCCATTTGCATGCGGTTTCAGAGGAGAGAACCGGTGAAGATTTCAGAACAGTTCCTTTGACTTAAGTTTCAGTACACTGAGAGTGATGAGTGGTAACACACAAATACTGGTGTCACATCCGGACCTATCAGAGGTATGATTTATGGGGAACTGTCGTTGCTCCAGGGAGGCATTACCCCCTGATCAGTCCCTAAAATCCTTACTGCTTTACAGGGACATAGGCAGGAATTTATTTCAGTGATCGAAAGTATTTTTAGGGGTAAATTGTCCAGATGGTAATGTATACGTATACTAAATTCATTTGAAATCCCTCCAGGAGCTCATGCAGCATCGTACGTTCAACTGTACCTTTTCTGAGTCAAAACTTTGTCTCTCTCTCTGTCTGTCTCTCTCTCTCTCTCTCTCTCTCTCTCTATATATATATATATATATATATATATATATAACAGTAACAGGGTCGGTTGTAGACATTTCGTAACTGTAAGCAAACAATATTTAGGCGCCCCGCCTATATGATAATAAAATAATAGAATGCTGTAATGGACAAAAATTCTTCAGATAATTGTTACAATTACAAATTTCTTCAATATATAATAATTCAGTCTTCCTGTGAGTATTAAAGGAAAATGGGGAAATTAAACCTAATTAACTGTGGATGAATCATGACCAAAGTTCCAGTTTTAATAATTTATATCTTTTTTTATTAAATAAGCACAGGAAACAACTAAAATGTATACCTAAGATGTATTTTGACAAATACAGTTAAAACAAAAGTCGAAATAGAATAAAACTAATGAGCTTCAAGTCTAACATTATCACAGGTTTGATTTTGACAAAGAGATATGCTCTTACACTTCATTAAAAGTATATTTAAATAGTGTTTTCTAGTGATACAAATATGGTAATTAGCTTAATTTCTCGTTTTCTTTGTTACTGTAAAGTCCATGTTATAAAGACACTTTTGTGGCTTTCAATTTGGCACAATCTCTTATTATTGCATCCATATCAATTTCATTCAGAATGTCATTTTCAATGGCCATCAAAGCTAGTCTATTTAATCGTTCTTGAGATATACTTGATTTCAAATAATTCTTTATTAATTTTAGTTAAACTAGTTCAATACACAACAAATGACAAAAGTGTGTGTCTTAATTTATATGTAATTTGTCCCCGATCAGTGGCAGAACTTTAAAATCAGGTTTCTCCGCAAAAATTCTTTTCAGGGCCCTTTATGCCTATAGAACAATTCAATTCTTTCATGTTTCTTTCCAACATAGACGTTCGAAATCAGGCAGTAACACAATGTAAACACAAGCAATGATGCACCCAAGATTTTTCTTTGGGGTCCGAAGAGTTTTTCGGAAAAGCCTACAAAATGCAAATAATTTTGTGTATTTGCCCCCTGAAATTGTGCTAATTGGGAGATCCAGACTCTCAGACTACCTGTTCAGTGTTTCGTCCACACATATTTTAGGGGGCCACTCCCCCCGGGAGGAGATCAAAATAATACGTCTATAATATAATAATAAATAAAAGAGTACCAGCAGTGGCCCTCTGAATACTAAGTGTGCCCCCCGGAATATTTTTTCTGAATGGAAAACTGCACCTATTAGGGATGCGCACGATACAAGATTTGTGGCTGTCTCGTCTCGAAAATGTGCTGTAAAAGTGATGGCTCGACTCGAAAAATGTATATTTCTCTATTGGAAGAGCCGTATCTCAAATGGAATTTAGTCTGGAAAATCCTGTCTCGACTCGTCTCGTGCACATCCGTAGCACCTATGTCGGTACATCCCTGAACACAAGCAACTAATAATCAAAACTCTACTTTGCATTAGAATTATTACTAATTTAATATATAGCTCCATCTAAATTTATTCGCAGAAAATGGATTAATAATTATTGTGGAGTGGAGTGGATTTTAGTTTAGCGTCCCGTTCAGCAGCGAGGCTATATGAGACGTGGACCTACTGATTAACGTGGAATCCGAACCACATGAGCTCCCGCCGGGAATCGAACCCGGGTCTCCCACGCCAAGGGCGCGTACGCTAATAATTATTGTTATCTGTCATAATAAAACGAGCATCTGTATACGCTGCTGTGATTGAAAGTGAGAGTACTGAAAATAATACTTGTCATCCAAATGACCTTTCGTCGCTTTCGATTTTATCCTTTCAAGTTATATACTTATATGCCACGGGAAAACTAATTGTATTCAAACAAATTTTGAAATACATGAAATTTAATTCAGACCCGTAACCGAAATGACCGTATCGTTCTATTTTAATTCAACAATTAAATTACTGTAATCAGGTAAAATAAATTTACAGAGTCAAAAGAATGTCGATCTGCAAATTCTTTCGTTAACAGTGACTGATATTGACAACTCCCCACCTCAACATTTGTATGATTTTGTCCAGCACTCGAAAGAAACTTTTTCGATTCCCGGCGGGAGCTCATGTGGTTCGGATTCCACGTTAATCAGTAGGTCCACGTCTCATATAGCCTCGCTGCTGAAAGGGACGCTAAACTAAAATCAACTCAACTCGAAAGAAACTTTTTAGAGCTTTCGGTTGCCTCTTATCTTCTTTCACGTTTTGTAGCTTTCTTTTACTATAAAATGCTCACTTGGTTTCATATCGTTGGTCGAGTAATGAATGAAATGGTGGAATGAAGAAAGTGGGAGGAAACGGGAGAACCCCGAGAAAACCCACGCATACGGTGTTTGTCCACCACAAAGTTCACTTGGCGGGGGCTGGGATCGAACCCGTGGCCCCAAGCACCAGAGGTAAACGCTCTACCACTGATTCGTTAACTTGGTAGACGTATATGAAGAAATCACTAACAGAAAATAGCTGATAGCTTTACGCCTAACCATCTCAGCGACCTCGAAACTATGAACTCTACATGAACATCGGTTGTCGTTTTCGATCATTTTATATGTTACTCCCTTCCAAGGTCGCAAGCAGTCTTGCCCCTTATCCCAATGCATGAAAAGCAAATGATATTTTCGCAAACAACCAGGGGCAGGGAAGGAGTAACAGAACGCACACAACTCGCTGTATAGCTTTAGGGCAAATACCTAAAGGCACAAGCAATAGGCCACTTGACCAAGAGCAATGTTGCCATACATAAGACAAGATAAGCCCACGCTCAGCCTGTTCGACACAAAATCACTGACCCTTCGAAGAAGATAATATTGTCGCGCTCTCAGAGTCAGGTTTTAATTGCATTTGTGTTGAAGTACGTTTTCTTTGGTTTTTAAACATTTGATGAATTTCTTACACACTGTTGTGTATGATATTTTCTATGTGGAATATTATTGTATATTTTGTACTGTACACGTTGTGTAAATAGAACTCATCTGTATTTCTTACATTGACTTTGAAAACTTTAGCAATGCCCTCATGCGCTGTGTACGGCTTTAAAATGAACACACGAAATAGAAAAGTTGGTGAAGAGAATGTTAAGTTCCGTTCATTTCCAAAGCAGGGAGATATACAGCAATTGTAAAGCAATAGGGGTGCAATTTTGTCATCTGTGGTTGGACCCAAAAAGCCGTAGATCCACGCTGCTTATGCCCTTAGCAGAGCTGAGCTGATTTTGAGTTTAACGTCCCGTTCAGCAGCGAGGCTATATGAGACGTAGATCTACTGATTAACGTGGAATCCGAATCACATGAGCTCCCACCGGGAATCAAACCTGGGTCTCCCACGCCAAACGCACGTACGCTAAGCTTGTGCCCTTGGTTTTATGAATTTTACCAAATTAATGAATATCTACATATTTTAACATAGTATATGAGTTCTTTGCTATACTGCTTCTGTAATAATATTTTTGTCATTAATTTGCTTATTATGTATCTTTCTATATAAAATAACAAGTTCTGGCTGGCTGATTGATCAACGCTAGGCCAAACCGCTTAAGCTAGAAACTTGAAGTTTAGAAAGGGCATATGATTTGTAATGTAAGGTCCCACTAAAAAAAGAATATTTGGAAATTTGAAGGGAAAAGGGAGAAAGAGGAGTGGCAATTATCTTAAAATGCCCATACCTTGGAATCTTTGAGTGTTAACGACATGAAATTTGGTATATGGACTTCTCATTTAAAATAATTAGATATGTATGTAAGCGCTTTTATGATATTTGCCCTAGAAAGGAAGAAAATAGGGTAAAGTTACAATTGTTATAATTGGATGGTCATAACTCGAAAATCGTTAAGGTTATTGACATGAAAATTGGTTGATTTTGAGTTTAACGTCCCATTCAGCAGCAAACCTATATGAAACGTGAACCTACTGATTAACGCGGAATTCGAAATACATGAGCTCCCACCGGGAATGAAAATTGGTGTTTAGGTTTTGCAAGTAAAACAATTAAAGACATGTTTCTGCGTTTTTTCATTTTTCTTTAGAAAAAAAGGTATAAATTGTAATTGGTAAAATAGAATGGCCATATTCCAAAATCCCTTAAGAGTAGAAACATCTTGATTAAAGATGTATTTCAGTTTTTTGATATTACGGTTAGAAGAAAAACAGCAGGAAGACAAAGTTGGGGGTTGAAATTGTTAGAATAAGATATGCCATATCTCGAAACCACTTAAGATCAGAGATCTTAGGGATATGAGAAGTGAGAGGCCGGAGAAAGAGCAAATGCAAGCGTCTGGGGGCGGACTTTCCGCCTAGCCGAAAGCAAGTTATGCAATTAAAAAATTTGCATCAGTTAAACTTTACACGGCGGTTTCTGGGTGTTGGTTTTTGAAGCTCCAAGTTAATCACATAACTTCAATTTACATGTGTTTATTTTCTAAAATTCAGCAGTTGTTTATAAGTGGGTATTTTGGACTAAAATTTTACATTTAGATTCATATGTTTTTTCGTTATTTATATCTGGTATCAACTTTATTTTCTTTATCAGAAAGATAGAAGATAATTTATTAGAATATTTTCATAGTTGAGGCTTTTGTTATACAGTAATGTCAATCTTAAGCACTCTCCTTTAATATGTCACATTAGGGTGGGCCAAAATATAAAACGAACAGTAGGCGATTGTCCACAAGGTTTATTTTATTCCTTGTGATGTATACAAATAACCAACGAAATTTCAGTACAATTAAGTCATATTTACAGGTCGCTTCATTTTTGTCTTGTTTTAGTTATTGTAGGATTAAAAGTGGATCTGAAAAGGCATGGGGACGCATTCGGTCACGCTGTCCCGCGTGCCTATTTTTGCCATTTGTAATATTTTAGGAAGTAGGAGATGCCATGTATATTTTTTGAAGTGAGGCTAACGGCGTCCCCCCATTCCCCCTCAGTTTTACCCCTGATTTGTTGCCAAAACTTTTAGAAAAATGTCACTATTTGTATCCTCAATTTAAAAAACGCTTTCTTCAGTGGAGTGGAAACATTTTTAAGATGGTTTTCGACCAATCGAAGAATAAACTGTTTCTGTTCCTAGTCTTTTGTCAAGGCTTCATTATACTTTTGGATGAGACTGATACCTCTTTCAGCTACATTATTCACCACAGCCATTTATTTTGATAATTCACAAAATTCTTGAAAAAAAAAGCATTATCTCGCCAGCGTTGTAGTGTTTGTTTGAGGAAAGATTGAGACTTTTCTTTGCCTTTTTTCATTAGGACATCAAATATTGAGTGTTCTTGCTGTTACTAGATCCTCCAAATTAAGTTCTTCGGGTTTCTTTGTCAACTTAAGTCATAGGGGAATGTTTGGTTATGCTGGCCGCTGCAGGCTTTGGACCATCTTTTCCTTTGTTTCTTCTGATACTCTCTCATAAAAAAAAACTAATTCTGATAAAAGTGCAGACAAAAACTAGAGATATCTTGAAAATGCTGCACATGCACTACTAGAAATGCAGTCCTCTGAGTAAGTTTTCAAAACTGACATAAAGTTAGTCATTGAGAGGGGTTTGGTTGACAAGGGGAGCTTCATTCCACTTTTTCACATAAACAAGGCTGACAAACAGCGCTAAACATGTGATAATTTTACTTTCGCGCAGTCATCCTAAATTGAGACTTAAAAAAAATTCAATGCTTAAATGCCTTTCCCCATCCATCTAGCGTGATGTTTTGGGTCTCGAGCTCGAAATGACTAATTGTCGTTGCATCCACCAAGAAATATGAGAAATAAACGCAAAAGTTCCTTATAATCATCTCTAGGCTTCTTGGCTTAAGGAGCACTTGGTAAATATTTTAACATCTGATATGTTTGTGCATCAATGGATTTCGTGCATAGCATCTGTGCATCACTGGACTCTCAAATAGGTCGTCAGTTGTCTTTGTAAATCATCCTGATTTACTGATGACCACTGTTTATGAAATTGTTTGAACGATGAAGTTGATAGATCTTCTGCCGGACTAAACAAACATTTGAAGATACAAGAGAGGGGCCGTGGTGTGTCAGTAGTAGAGCGTTCACCTCTGGTGCATGGGGTCCCGGGTTCAAATTCTGCTCCCGCCAAGTGAACTTTGTGGTGGACAAACGCCGTGTGCGTTGATTTCCTCGGGGTTCTCCCGTTTCCTCCTACTTTCTTCATTCCACCATTTCATTCATTTCTCAACATCACCATCTCCTTTAGCCTAGCCGGCATAACCGTGGGACGTAAAACTCAAAAATTTCATTTTATTTTTTAAGACACTAGAGAGGACTACCTACATAACATGATGACACCATCTAATGATCACAATGAAAGCTAGGAACTTATCCGGCTATCCGGCTATTAGCACAGCAACTGTGTTAAATTACATTGTAGTCTTGACGCCTATAATATAGTATACATGAATATAATACCCATTAGGAACCCAATATTTTTCTAGTGCAGCATATATTTACCTTAAATTTACGAATGAACGAGTATATACGGAGAAGGGTATACGCTATATTTTTGAGAACGCTCCAGCGTATACCTCAGAAAACTTCTAGCGTTAGTTCATTGGTAATACTACATAAACAAAAAGATTTAAAATGGAGCGACCTGTAAATATTAACCAACAGAGCTGAAATTAAGCAAGTAAATAGGTTATGGCTAGAGGAAAAAATAAGCCTTGTGGACTATTATTTTGAACAAGTTGAATTTTTGCATTTGATTTTGGACCACCCTAATGTTACATGTATCGTTTAAAAAAATAATCCTATTCTTTCTAAAATTATTTATGTAGATCAAACAAGGAACAGAAAGAAGTAAAATTCGTCCTTATCCGTTTGTATTTCAGCTGCTATTTGTTCCTTTCGTTTTGTAGAAAAATCAAAGTACAGAATTGTGCAGGAAAATTGCTTTTGAGAAAGGAATTAAATGAAGATTGTTTAGAAAATTGAAAGTGAATCACTTGCGGTATCGGCATTTGTGATACATCAACAATTGCGGTACTTCGAGTATTGACTTTTGTGGTATTGGGACATTTGCGGTACTATTTGAAATAACTTCTTATTCTCTTTGCTAAGAGAAAATATTTTCGAGTGTTCAGTTACAGGATAAGCACGCAGTATCAACTGCTACACAACGACCAAATTTTATAACATTGGTGTAGCTAGCACTTTGTTTTAGGGGAAAATAACATGACTGTTTTAGGGGACTCGGGTTTTTGCATACTAAGCAGACTAAAAATCTTCTTTCAGAATATGAAACCATTATTAACTCACATACATACATACAAACTTTTCTCAGAACACTAAGAACATGTAAACTCAAATATAAGGATCAATTATACAGAAAAGTGTAAAGAAAAACATTTACTAGGGTGATGATAGACACATCCGAAAGATGTAAAGAAATGCTTGTTTGTGACTGGCCAAAACTGGAAAATGTAAACAAATTCTTATCTCTCATTGGTCAAATGCCTGTCCATAATATTTAAAGGAAACTTCTAGAAATGTTTATATTTTTGTTTTCTTTCATAGCTTTCATTAACACTTTTCCAAGAACTACAGATAATTATGATGGATAGATTGAGACAACTTACAATCACAATAATAAAAACAATAAACAACGTAGCCTCTATTCTGGAAGAAACAATAATTACTCCAACTTTTGAATGTGTACCATTTTCCTCAAGAATTTCTTGACATCTTTTGAGGGTACATAATCAGTTAATGCTTTTTCTATTCTTCCGTCCAATTCTATGTACGCTTGTTGTCTACGTTTCCCTTCAATGTTTAAAGGTCTTCTTTGATACAGCTAGCTGCTGTACACAGCCTCATTTTTTAGATACTTCTAAACAACACACTTAGGAGTTGATTTACTTATTAATGATTTGATTCTGTAATTCCACCTTCAACAGCATTATTCGTTCTGTGCTCTTGATTCGAGTAGTTTCACATGAATATGTCAATACCAGTATTATTTAACCGGCATTATTTCTTAATCACTGTTCTGCAAGATAATCTAAAAACCTAAAGTCTTTCGTGATGTGATGCATCTTCGATAATGGAAAGCCACGCAATAGCAATATCATCTACAGGGAGAAATGGTAGGGCAAAAGAAATTCTGAGGCGGAGCCTCACCTCTGGAACTGATTTATAGTTGAGTTCTAATTCCTGAACCTTCCTCCACAAGCACTGATTAAAATGGAACTTACACCAAGTAATGTGCGTTTCTTGGAACAGTGTTCTTCGAGATGTTATTGTTTTTTGCTCGAAACGTAATTTGCTTAATTTCGAATTCCAATCATAATATTAACCTTCACCAAACTGAAAAACTCTGATATCTCTTACTATCTCTTGCTGGTAAAAGGACGAAGATCCAAGGGACAATATTTGTTTCCTTCAAGATATGTTCCCGTTCTTGAAATTTCAATATTGTCTGTACTGAAAACCCTGATGAGAAACGCATGGTTTCTTAGATGTTTCGATTATTGTGATAGTTTCCATTAAGCAGCCCGCGTGATCTCCTCTTATATATTCATGACCTACTACAATCAGCCAAACAGAATGAATCACATATATTAGGCTGTTGCATCTGCATACCCAACCTCTTTATTAATGTATTCATTCTAATTTAGATTAACGGGGCGGAAACGGATGATTTCGGCGCACGTTCCACGGTGTGTATCGCAAATGTCCTACTGTTTAAGGGAAAGTTTTGAACAGTACCGCAAATATCCCAGAAAAACTGGTGTTCTGGTTTTACCGCAAATGTCCTGATACCTAGAAAACTAATGAGTTCAAGCAATGACCATCCGGATTCTCTAAGATTTAAGTACAGATAACAGGGTATATAATGGAAAAGCATTCTACGTAAAAATATTGAAGCCATTGAAGAACCTTATACACAGCAGGGAACAGTAACATCTGCATTAATTGAAGATATGACTTGAGAAAGTCGGCACTACATGATGAATTATTTACAACAGTACCAGTGTTGTCAACGGCTTGAGCGGATCGGATCACGGCTCAGTAACCACCGAGCCGAGCCGAAAAGTGAGCCAAGGAAAGAACATCATTAGAAAATTAACAGGCATCATAAGAAAATGAATTTGTTAGCAAATGTGAACCGGAGGTTTTAATATTTTATCCCATTTAGAACATACATAAGTATAAATTAACTAAACAAGCAACTGAAAAGTTCTTCCTCCGAAAGAACATTTTACAAGCAAATGAAGAAAGTGATGAAGTGAGAAAATTAAAAGTTCTGGAAAGAAATTCTGATTGACAAACGCAACTGGATTAGGCCAACTGGGGATACAACTTAAGAAAAAGAAAAGAACAATGAAATCTTTGAGTTTTACGTCCGACGGTTATGCTAAAGGGGGTGGTTATGATGAGTAATGAATGAAGTGGGAGAGCCCCGAGGAAACCCACGCACACGGTGTTTGTCCACCACAAAGTTCACTTGAAGGGGGCTGGGATCGAACCCGGAACCCCAAGCACCAGAGGTGAACGGTCTACCACTCAGCCACAGGGGCCCTTAAGGAAAAGGAAAGAAAAGCGCACCACAGACAATAACTCTAGTGTTGTGGGGAAGGTTGTCCAAATAGACTTTTCTTTTTAATTACATTTAAAAAGAAATAAAATATATTTCCATGACGGAATAAAATTCCACTAATATAATAGACATCTAAATTAGAAATAGCAAAAGACAGCTGAAAGTAAGGAGAAAACAGTAATTTCACATCAGGTTCCAAAGAGAATACACAACAGCAAGCGAGTAAGCCGACAACAGCGTTACTTCTCCTATGGTTCTGTCCCGAGCGAGTGTCAAAGGTGACGTCATTGCACGAGTAGGACAGAAACGCGTTCAGTGATGAACTTACCAAGGCAGTAACTACTGTATTTACTCCACGGAGTCCGACACTCTATAAAGTGCCTTTTATCTATACATGATTATGCGCGATCAACATTATAACTGTTACATTTTTCATTCTCTGTTGCAAGAAAATAATTGACATAAGGATAGGACCTGTACTTAAACGAAAAATTACATAAACGGTCTGGTAGTTTTAGATAGAACGATCCGTCAACTGGAGGTGGAATAAGTTCTCAAACATTTAAATATACGACGTCTTATGTAGGTGCACTACGCAACCAGTTACTAGAGAACAAGCCCCGAAGTAAGACTGGTATCAAAACGAGACAATACGAGACTACTTACAGTATTAGTCCCCTTTCAATCGACAAATAGCTATCTCAGTCTCGTCTCGATAGTTCCGAAGTAAATTGTGTGAAATTATTGCACACTAAATTCGACAGTAGATAACTAAAATATACCTCCAAAAGTTCTCCCTATTACTTCAGAATATATCCTGGATGCACCATTTTCTACTAGATAAAGTATGAATTAGCAATTCATATACAATATTCAAAAATGCATGTCTATTTCCATTAAATATAACCATTAGATATATTTGAGATTAGTTTTCCAAGTAGAATACGTATTTGAATCGGAATGAAATAGTACGAATCCATTTCCAGCAGGTGCAACTGAATAAACTTGCCGCTAACAAAGAATAAAGCCTTGGGCTTTCTTGGTATGGGGAGTGTCATTATTCACTTCAGCGACCCCGAAAATTATTGAATAGACACTCATATCTTTCAATTACGAATTTTTAGGACGTCGAAAGCTTTGGATTTAACATTAATATCGTTCATTTTCGATTATTTTTATATGTTCCTGTGTCTCCCATAATAGAACTAGAGGTGATACGGGTTTCGATTCCCGTCAGGAGTCGTGTGGTTCGGGTTCCACGTTAAGTCGTAGATGCACGTCTTGTATAGAGTAGTAGCTGAAAGACACGCTGAACTCTATATCACCTCATCTCGTGAGATATTCTACGTTTGCATAATTTCTAAACCACTTTTCTTTCTTTCAATCTCCTTCTTCCTCTTAGGACACGCATAGGTTCAAACCGAAACATTCTTCACGGTTGGAGGACACAAGGCTACTGTATCATACTGTACAACCCTTATGGGACTAGGTAGTGAATTACGCAGTTTGAATAGCACGCACGAATAAACCACGCTTACATTTATTATATATAATTAATAAAATCTCATATTAGGACTTACTCTGCACGTCAAACTTTTAACATATGCGACTTTTTAAATTCCGATCTTCTTCTTCTGCTTTATTATTATTATTATTATTATTATTATTATTATTATTATTATTATTATTATTATTATTATTATTATTATTATTATTATTGCAATAGCTATATGAAGCAATTATCTCGGCAAACTTGGTAAATACAAATCATTCAGCAACCAGTAGTTGTAGAAATCAAGCTTTTCCAACATAAGTTGTTAGCTCAATCGGTAGAGCGCTGAGCCATGGATTCAAGGGTTGCGAGTTCGAATCTAGTGTAAGTCAAAAGATTTTTTTCCTTATATAATTCTTGAAATGGAAATGTTTCTCTCTTCACCTTTATCTCGTAATTCTGAATAGAGATGTTTGGATGTGAAAGAAAAAGTATACTAGAATATAAGAAAAGAGAGGTAATTTACATGATACCCTTTGCAATTTTTAACTATATTTTCACCTATCTAGGACGTTTCTAAAAAGTTCAGACTTCTATACCTCCTTTTCGCTCTCTTAGGTGACCTTTAACTAATTTCTACAGTTACTTAGTGAATCACATATACATATATTACAGATGTCGTATCTCTTTCTCTTCTCTCTACACCATGTCTGGAGATGAATGTTTTGACAATAGGTTACAAACACGATTTTAAAAAATAATACGATCTGCGATATCAGTGATACATATTGTAGTGTTTAACTTAACATATAAAACAATAAATAGAAAAACTGAGAATACGAATCTTTTCGTGCACTGATGCTTCAATAACAGTGAACTGATGCTTCAAATCTGTGTCTTTACTCCCTTCACCTATGTTAATTCCCTAGTCAAAATAAAAACTCTTCAAAATTAATCACAAATTCTTATACAACCATCCCTTCCTTGGAGTACTGCGCGGTCACATACCCGTCACTGCGATGTAAAGGCACTTATGGCGACGAGGATACATATAGAAAAAGCTTTTGATAACATAGATTGGAATATCACGTTCAGAGCGTTGAAGAAACTGAAGATGGAGTACAGAGACAGAAGAATAATATACAAATTTTAGAGAAACCAGACAACTGTAATAGGAAGAGATCAGAAAGAAGCAAGAATAAGTAAAGGAGTAAGACAACGGTGTGGACTATCACCTCTCCTGTTCAACATCTGTATAGAAGAGGATATGAAAGAATTTTTTGATAAAAGCGAGAAAGGTGTAAAAGTAAATGGCCATGTTTTCAGCACAATAAAGTTTGCAGATGACACATCACTGATAGCAAAGAGCGAAAAGGACTTGCAGGAAGCAATTTCAAACTTGAAAGACCAACTGGAAAATACATGAAAAATGAAGATAAATAACAAGAAAACCAAAGTGATAAAGTGCAAAAGAGTATGATAGAAAGCAGCAAATGTATGCCTAGAGGGAGAGAAAATTGAAGACATTAAGACATTCCCTATTTAGGAAGTCTATCCTCGATTCGTGGGATGCTAACCAATGATGACGATCCCGTGGAGCTACGTACAGAACCCACTTCTCATCAAATGTGAGCACCTTGTCTAGAAATGGCTCTTTCCTCAGAAGAGACATCCAAAAAACAAAAGTGTCTGCTTGCGTTGCCTTCAGGACCGGAGTCAAATCATGCGAGACCCAACTTATAGTGCTACCCAAGCTGATGAAGGTGCTGCCGAAAAAGTTTCTCCACTCACGGAGAGGGGAGAGTAGGGGTGGCGAAGCTGCGACGTATGGCATCAAGATTTTGTTGTAAGGGAAGATCCTCTATTTCATAACATCGTTGGTATCTACAGAGTAGTTATCATACCGATTGAGACTTCTATTCCACCTATACACTCCCTTGTGTAATATAAGTATAGGAAGATGAAGAATGCTTTTTCTCCAACGCTGATGAGCTAGTATGAGCTTTGCATTGAAGAGTAGAAAGCGTTACTTGACTGCTAATATCGGATGTACAGATATACCACAACACTCACAGTAATGGCGAGACAGCAAGGCCCCATCACACCGAAATTAAAGTACAGCTAAATTTACAATAATTATGTGATATCTTCAAACAAATGAAAGATTAATAAAAGATACCATAAGACGGGGTTACTTTGCACAAGATTTAAACAATTGTAAAAAAATCGCATTTAACTTACAAACGTAATAATTTAGAACCCTGTATTTTAAACACATAATAGCTATATATATATAGAAGGAAAACATTAGTGCAAGTTCATTAGTAAACATTCAGTATAACCATAGCTATTGAAATAAAAAGTTTGGTGCAAAGTGACCCCATAGCTAGGGTTACTTAGCAGAACATACAAAAAAGTATGTTCAACATACGAACATAACGTTTCTGTGCAATGTTTTCCCTTCAGTATTTATCCATTTTACTTTCTACACAAAACTGCATACAGTCTAAAAATATTGATATTAGAATGATGTTGCCGTTATCAGTACTTAGTTTGAATTATCGAATTTGTAAAGAAAATTATGTACTTTCTGGTACCGGCACAGGAACCGCAATCTAAAAGTTTAGCATTTGACACACAAAAATGCCAAGTCAGAAAAAGAAAAAAGTCCCCGTAAACTGATTTGCCTAGGTTATTTCTTATGTCCAAGAATAGCATCCCAACAGTGATTAGTGGAAGATTTACAGGATTTGGGACTTTCAGGCTGAAACCCACCCAAATTGCATGATTTCTTTTCTTTTTTTAAAAAATAATGTTAGTCATTCCTATGCGTATAAGTCCCCACCAACCAAAAAAGTCTAGTAATTTAGAAAAAACGAAGTCTTTGCGAGTGAAGCCTCTCTCAAACCACTTTTCTGTATCCGCCATTGTTCATAATTTATTTTCCAATAACAAATTCATTCCTGGATCTTCCTAAATAGGAAATTTACCTAAAATTAGAACGCAGGAGGTTCCAGTAGTAATAATTTCCTTTCTAAACGGTATTTTGAACCGGTGCAAAGTAACCCCGAGTAGAGGCTGAAACCGCCTTTTCCCAGTTTTACATTTTATGACTTAAAAAGATTTCACATTTCAATTTCAACTATTGCATCAAAGTCCCATTATACACAGTAGTATTCTCCGAAACTGACTTAACTTTGACGGAAAATCTCGTACGTGATATCTTTCAAATATTGGCGGCCTTTACAGTGACTGCATTCAACACCTCTACAACAATAAACCCTCCCGGTAATTAGAACTGATGTTAACGGCCAACATTATTGCCAAAATACAGTTAGGTGTTCTATCTTATGGTGCCAATTGGAACTTTCTCTTTTCTGTTCATGGTTTTACCGACAGAGGACTGTGAAACTCTTTTCATATTTTGTGCAAAGTAAAACCAGATGTGCAAAGTAACCCCGTCTTACGGTAGTTGAAAAGTGGAACAAGAACTCGCTATACAATGTTATTTTACATGAGATACCATTATCACTACTTACTTATCTCCTTTCGATTTTCAGTCAATTAAAAAATTGGGCATTTCATTTCGCGTTTCTAATTGGCTGCAAACGGAAAGTTACTAGATGACTCGTGATAACGGTACCTCATACAAAATAATATTGTCTACGGCGTTCTTGTTCCACGTCTCGACTATCTTTTATCTATTTGAAGATATCACATAATTACTGTAAAATTAGCGGTATTTTAATTTAGCAATGATCAGGCTTCTTAAAGTGACTTCAGTCAATTCTCACAACACTTACCATATTAACTTACAGGAACACATTCAACAGTAGAAGTGAATTCAAGACGTTATGTTCCAGATTTTTTTCAATATCTCATAATAATAGAGATTTGATAGTTACAACTAATATATAATAATAATAACAAAGGCTCAAATGGTATTACGTAATAGAAAATGCTTTACAGGAACTAAATTCCAACAGGAATCAGATTTGTTGCAAATAAGTCCCGATTCCTATCTTCCCAAGTGCAAATTTCACACTGAAGTCAGTTGCCAGCAAAAGTCATGTGTTCTTATTTTCCACCATTTTGATTTGAAAATTTCAGAAAAGTGTCGTGATCGGTGCTGGCTCTTGAGGGAACGACATCTGTAAAGGTGATCGTTTGTAAGGAATAAAATTTAAAGTATGTAAGAACTTTTGTATACACCCTGTAACTATGAAATGTGTTATACTTCCCTTAACTTTACGCAATAAATGGTAGTTTTTATCATTGTTACTTTTCTCAAAACTCCTTGACTTCAGTGCTGGGACGCTCTAAAATGTGGCTATGTCTAGTAGTAACTAAATTCTCTTCACTTCTTATAAATGTAACACATAAATTCCACTCCGTAAAATAATAGGCCAAATTGAAAGGTGATAAATGAGGATTTACAAACGTACATTGCAACATGTTAGAAAAGTGATGTTTATGGCGAACGATTTCAAACAATCTGCACATACACTATAGACAGTGGTTGAAGTGAGACGGTATCCGTTAGTATGCAATACCCCCTCCGGCTTTCCAGGGATACCGCCTTTGCCTTTTTAATGATTAAAACATACCGTCACTGTAATTTAAATGCTAAAATTTTTATAATAATTGTAATTGACGAATACCTTTGCAAGTAAAAATATTTTATTTCTTGTGTAGTTTTATTTCTAAGTTGACAACACTTACATTTTTGCTATCTTTTTCTTACCTTTTGTTTTTAAAGTAAGGTGTCGTCAATTAATTTTACCTAATTCATATTTTGATGTGCCAAATTGAATTGATTCTTTGTTGTGCATGTGTCTGTGTCTTCTTGCCTTAAAGTATAAAACTATCGTGTTTTGAGTATGGGCGGATTTAGTGGTTGTCTGTTGTAGAGGCGGACCTTTCGGGGATTAGGAATACCCCACAGTCGAGTGGGGTGACTGGGAGTGTTTCCGCAGGAAATTGTTAATATCCTCATTCGGTTTTTTTTAGCATTTTCGTATATATTTCTTTTTAATACAACATAAAGGGATTTTTTAATTATTTTCTTTTCAGAAATTTGTTGGCAGGGGATTAAAGTCTCTCCATATCCCTCCCCCCGTCACTTCAGATAAGCTCTCCAATGGTTTTCAATCGTTATGTAAATAGAAATGCAATATTTTAGGCAACATACCCTAGCTGCATTTCAACATTTACATAGCCGGTATATCGAGTCAAAATTATAATAAAACATACCGCCTCTGCTGTTTTACCATTTCCGTTCCAACACTGACTGTAGAAGTTGAAAATCAATCAATCCTTGGAGATATGAAACTAAGAAGAAATGAAATGAAATCTTTAAGTTTTACGTCCCACGGTTATGCCGGTTAGGCTAAAGGAGACGGTGATAAAGAGATGAGTGAAATGGTGGAATGAAGAAAGTGGGAGGAAACGGGAGAACCCCGAGAAAACCCACGAGCACGGTGTTTGTCCACCACAAAGTTCACTTGGCGGGGGCTGGGATCGAACCCGGGACCCAAAGCACCAGAAGTGAACGCTCTACCACTGAGCCACCGCGCCCCCCGATATGAAACTAAGAAACAAGGGCATATATTACCCATAACTGCTTCTTCAAAAATTTAAAGGAGTAAATAGCATATCAGCCTATGAATTCCCGTAATATGAGCCAATATTCAAAATCTAACCCAACAAAATGCGGATACTTTTATTTCATGTAAAACTTGAACAAAACTCTTTCAGGTGTTTTCTCATTAACGAAAATATTTCAATAGAAATTTAGATTTTAAGTAATATTAGAAAACACATTTACACAGTTCATAAATTTTTGGTCTCCGTTTACAACATCACTAGTGAATTGATGTGCTGCCATCTAAGAATTTTATTTGTACTACACAAAGTCCGCTTGGCGAAAAAAATTCCACGTTAAATATTATTATTTTATTGCTTCCTCTTAGGAAAGCCACTATAATACATTTAATAAAAGTACCGTAGAACGGAGTGATACCAATCATGCAGAGCGAGACCGTTCATTTGCACATACCTGCATTGAGAGTGTTGTCATCTATCGTTTCAATTCGAGTGTGCGAGAGAAATCATGAGAAGAAGGGTGATTAGTAATGTCCGGATTTGTATGTAATTACAAATCTTTTCCTTCATATGTAGGTTCGTCAAATCCTTAAATGTTCGTGATTCAAACCTGTAGAGTACTTCAACTCAAGTTTCATATTACATATTTTTACATTTTTTGACCAATATTACATATTTCTATGGTTTCTACATCTTTTTTACATAAAACTGTCTTAAAATTTTGCTTTTGCTAAAATTTTAATTTAAAATAAAAAAAAAAATAAACACTCCAACTGTGCAAGGCTTGCATCTAGATCCAATTTTGTCAAGTCTATCTTTTCGTTTCTTTACCGAAAAAGATTTTTTTTTGTCAAACCATGTTTCGCAGAATTTTCAACGATAACAAAAGAAATATAAGAAGAAACAAGTAGTGTTGTAAATAGAAAAAGGAACTATTCGTATTTTTTTCAGAAATGTACGGTTTTTTTAGAAAAAATCATTGCCCCTCGTTTTTTTTCTAATTTTGTTTTTTGTTTTCAAATAATTATTTGTAATGCATCTTATATCTATTTAAGTACGAAATATTTTTATGTAGTTGTAATCACCGTAAAATGCAATATAAATTAAACGCTAGATACTGATACGTTACAAATATTTTACAATTTACATGAAAACCTATTAACAATTCGGGTTTCAGCAGTTTTCATCAATATCAACTAAGAAATAAAAGTAGAAATGATTTTTTCTTCGTGAAAGCAGGCCTTTAATAAGCACGAAAATAATGTCGCGAACAGTGTAAAATTCAAATAACTTGTCTAAAGGTAAATACTAATACTAATTTCCCAAATAGTATTTTTCTAAATACCATATATAAATAATTGGTCGACGAGATATATATATATATGATATGCAGAGCCGGCTCTACCATAATATGCAACACGTGCATTTGCATGGAGCGGCAAGTTTGGAGGGTCCGGTAAAATCTGTCATAAGTATAATATTTTAATTAAATATTTCTTGTTGGAAACAGACTTCATGATGATTGTAGTTACATTTACTAAGCTGGCCTTCTGTTTGAATACCACATTCATAAATTAAAGTTAGGTCGCATTAGTTTAAGATCACATGGACAACGCTAAAGCAAATGATGAAAAAAATCTGAGCACAAACTGCTTGATTGTTGTTAAATGCAAGAATTCAATTCTTGAATAGTAGCGGATATCTGATCCATTTAGTAAGTTATCGGAGTTTTGATGTGACAACTAGTCTTGTTTTTAACAGAAACAAGTTCCTTATCATTGAAGATAGAAACAAGTTTTTAAAAAACTGTTAACAGATGTAAAAGAAAAATCAAGAAATAAAGATAAAAGAGCTAGTTGCACTGGAATTGCAAACTGATACATTGAGATTGAAGTTCGATATTGAATTCTATAAAATGGATTATCATATTTCCTCTGCACGTGTGCTTGCTCTATCTTTCATTAACATAATAGATTAATATTTAAAGAAAAAAACAGACACAACGGGATTGCATTTTAGTAAGTATTTAAGCCTTTGTGAGTTCAACTGCACTTACTCTCCCCTTCGTTGTTCATGCTCAAGTAGCATACTTAAAATCATGACTTTTAAGATTTGTTCTTTCTGTAGAAAAGGGGAAGCGGCAAATTATGCCATTGCTAGGGGTGACAAATTGCAAGCGACAACCATCTTGTAAATTCAATGGAAAGAGGATAATAGCACAAAAATTTCGAATGAAAGAAACGAAATAGGAAAAAATATAAATGATTTCCTAGTTTGGAGTACGTTAACTTTACAATATTCGCCCAGATCACCACATTTAGTTACATTTCTATTATTAAAAATAAGATGCAAAATACTGGGGACGGGGATCACTTCCTTCCTTCAGCTATCTAAGCAATTCTATTTGTATCTTGGTGACAGGGAAGTAGCCAGGGGATAGTCCATAGGGTGTAGATTTCCCCGAATATTAGGGTGAAACAAAATGCTACCTATAAATAGCCTTTTTCACACTAACTTTAGCAGTCTACTCCCCCTGACACAAGCACAAACACCGAAATGAAGTTACTAACGGAATAAATGTCAAACAAGTAAATAAGAAGTAATTAACAAATCCATAAAAAAGTAATTTGCGTAAGAAATTTGAGTCGACTTGCTATATTTACAAAAAAAATGCATAAGGTTAAAACTATTCTACTAAAAGACGAGTTTTTTTCCTTTTTGCGAGAAATATAAAATGAAGAACTTACCCTCTCCTTCGGCGCTATATCGATTCGTTATTCTTTTCATTGTGTGACTACTTCACTAACTTTTTCATTTTCTTTTGTTGAGCTTCACTTGGTGAACTAACGTTGTTTATATGCGTAATCCTAATAATAGTTCTTAATCTTGTAAATCTTTCGATTACATTAAGAGGCACATGTGGTATCATGCGCGATATCAATTCGGATAGGGTTTTCACAACTTTTGCCCTTTGTCGAAATGATGTTGAACCATGAAACGTCAAAAATTCTCTGTTCATAAACATCACATCTTTATACAATTTATTCGACGGTGCACAAGACCACCTCTAGACAGAAACGATAACCACGAAAATTTTCCATCTATTATTTTCTTGTCCTCTGAGCGTAATTCTAGATATTTTTACCTTCTTTAAAAGCTACATATCCAGCTATATACAACAAACTTTCGTTTGACGTGTTTATGTTCTCATCACCATTTTCCTCCAGCGTTTCTTGTACAGAGTTCCGATGAAGTCCTACATGTTCAATTGCATAATTACTACTTGAACATTCACCAGTTTTATGTTCGAGGTTCTCAACTATACTCTGTGATTCTTTCAATAGTGATACATAAAACTTGGAGAAAACATACGGTTCGTCCGTCACCGTCTTCACTCACATTCAAATTTGAACTTACAGTGGAAACATTGCGACTTAAAATTAGTTTTCTTATTCGATACTTAACTTCAATTAGTGTAGGATGATCATACTGTCCACCAGCAAAGCGCAGCCGACAAAAGAAACAATCCTGGTTAAGTCTACTCGTTAATATATATTGAATACCATATTTACTTTTGACATATTCGAATAAAGATATTAAAGATTTAATAGATATTGCAATACCTTCCTGATATGGCAAAATATTTTTGCTTCCTACTTTTCTTATAATTAAGGTAAGATTTAGCATTTGTGACAAAATACTCAATTGGGATTGAATAGAATTTCCAAAAGCACTTCTTAAGAGCTTTCTAAAATCAAAAGGTAGGCGCGAATTAAAAACATGAAAAATTTATCTATAGCCAAAATGAAGTTCGACCAGTTCAACTATTCTTTTAGTGACTTTTAATCTCAAGATCTGATAACACGTGACTTTTGTTGAGTTTACGTAGCTACAGTGTCACTAATCGTATTGTTGTCTCAGTTAACATCTGCACTTCATAGTACGGAGCTATATAAACTTAAACATCACAAATTTAACTGTGTTACTGTGTTCTCGATACTAACATGATGAATAAGAGGAGTTAAAATATGAAAAAAAAAAAAAAAGAAACTTCCGAAATTCATGGCTCAAGATGAAATATTTACCAAATCAACTAAAGAAGTGAGAAATAACACTGAAAAAATACGGTACTCTAAACGTTGCAAAGTGTGTTTCTAACCCAGAGAACTGCATCAAGCCAATATGTATCCTTAGAAATCAGAAATGTCGCTTATTTTGCCCAACCACAGCCTGCCCAGTTCATTGCATACAGAAGTTCTACTGCTTTTGACTTAGCATGAAGTTAGCCCTAACACAGCGACAGCAACAATCCGTAACTCTGGTAGCCGCCTGATCGTTACTAACCCATACGTCTGATGTATTTCAAAATCCAGGTGTTTCCATAAAATCGGTATATATATATACTAATCGAATTATGTAGCAAAAGTATGTAGCTGCAAAATAATTCACTTTAATGTTCGGGCTGCCAATGATAATCTTTAGGTTTGGCAACACTGTTTCGTTATGTGTTTTGATTAAGCAAGGTTGTGCTAAGTATTACGGGTGTTGAGATGAATCTCAAAGTAAAAAAGGAACAATGTGTTTTTCTACTACAAAATATGTGAAATCTTAGTAAACTCAGAAATTGTTGACAGCTGACTTGCATCGATGGTTTTCAGGCATGAAACTACCATCACGTCAAGTAATGAGAAATCTGATCAAACGATTCGAGGCTACAGCTTCTGTATATGACCTGCGTGCAGTTGGTTCCCACTCACGCTAATTTTTTTTTTTTATGTGAATCGCTTGATCATCGTTTGATCAGGTATTATCAACAATTTCTAACGTTTGATGAGATTTATTATCATAAATGTAAATTATTTTGGTGGGGATTAACTGCACCCTTTACGCCAAAATTTTTCAATGCTATTAATTTGATATTCGTTTGATCAAGTTTAATCAACAATTTCAGACGTTTGATAGATTTTACTAACAGAGATATAAACAGTAGAAGAGGGAGGCTATATATATATATATCAAATTAGACGACGCATCTTTGGAAACCACTGATCAACTTGAACAAACAAATATCAAGAGACTGACATTGAGATTTGACGAATTTAGCCTAACGAGAAAAGGGATCTCTGCTATGTACTTATCATTTCTCTGAAAGTAGAATATTAAATTGATCAAACGTTGGAAACCCTTGATTAAATCTGAATAAATTAACACCTTATATCTCATGTTTAGATGCCGATCAAATACCTAGGTAAGTCTGTCCAAACTATTGATAGAGCAATGTTCTAACATGTTTTAACAGCTCCCTGAAAAAATTTTCCGTCTTAGCGTTGAGGGGCTTGCGTGCTCCAAGGATCCCAAGAGCTATGCCGGAGATACTTTCGAGAGCTTCCCATGCGGAAAGTCTTTAGGAGTAGCAGCCAGACGAAGAGAGATTTTATGGTAGTGTGCAGCAGCTCTACCACTACCACACTCAAGCTGAAAATGATTGACATTGGCCAGACCTAGATATGAACAAAAAGGATATTGGCAAGAACAGGATGTTTTCTATTGCTGCTTTACTGCTAGGTGCTAGGACTTAGAGAAACCTTCCTCTGTCTCCAGAAAACAACATGGAAAGAAAAGTTAGAAAAGGCACTACAAGGAAATAGGACATTAATGTTCACAGAGGGTCGTTCCCGGCAGTTGAGAAACATACCGCAGGTTTCTTTTCGGTCGTCATCGAACGAAACTTCTACAGGATAGGAACCTGGAATGTGCGTTAGCTGTTACAGTGTAGAAAACTGGAAAACCCGAAGAAAGAAATGGAACGCTTTAAGGTAGATATCTTGGGAATCAACGAAGTTTGTTGGTCTGCTGGAGGAGACATGTCGAGCGGGAACTTCATAATAATTTATTCAGGAGCTGTAAACGGTAGAGCAGGAGTTGGTTTTGTCTTGAATAAGAAGATAGGCAGTTGGAGATACAGTGAAAGAATAATAATGTTAAAGATAGATACAGGACCTAGGAATATGACGATAATCCAAGTATATATTCCTACATCAAACTACACAGATGAGGAAGTAGAAGAACTCTATGAGGAAATAGAAGAAGTATTGTTGGAAATTCAAGACCAGGACAATTTAATCATCATGGGTGACTGGAACGCAGTAGTCGAGGAAGGCAAGGAAGAAAATGAAACTGTGAACTTCGGCCTAGGAGAAAGGAATGCGAGAGGTACACGGCTGATTGTGTTCTGCAAAAGAAAACATAATCCGACTGTAACAAACACTTCCTTCGAACAAACGCTAAAAAGAAAATACACATCGACAAGGCCAGTGGACAAAGTAAGATACCAAATAGATACTCCTAATACAAGTATTTAGAAATCAAGTAAGGAACAGTAAGTGTTACCCAGCTGCAGACATTGACTCAGACCATAATTTTGTTTTGATGAAGAGCGAACTCCGACTAAAGAAGAAAAGAGTGGTAGCGCTAAACAAAAGATAGAACACAATCAAGCTAAGAAGAGATAAAACACGAAAAAGGAATTGGTAACTGCGGCAGACAAAAAGACATCAAGATAGTTTTACTGGGTGATGATACCAACTCAAAATGGGAAGCCATGAAAGCAGCGAATATACAAGCAGCCGACCAGTACATAGGAAGAGAATCGAGAACTCAATGTAAACTCAGAATAACAGCAGAAATATTGGAATAATGGAGAAAATATTGAAGAACTCTACAAAGGGAACAGAGTGAACGAAGAGATAGAAAAGGAAAAAACATCAATAAAAATGAATTAAGACCATCAATTTTACAATGGGAATTTGAGAATGCTTTGGAGAAAGTGCAACATGATAAAGCCCTAGGAATGGACCAAATACCAATAAAAGTTATTAAGAATTTCAGAATAGCAACAAAGAAGAAACTATTTAATCTTATTAATAAAATGTACATCTCGGGAAAAATACCGAGAGACTTCGAGGAAATCGTATTGGTCAATATCCCGAAAAGAAGAAAGCACGAAAATACGAAGAATATAGAACGTTAAGTTTGCTTCCTAAAAATCAAAAATACTGTGGAAAATTATTCAACAACGAATGGAAGGGAAAATCGAAGAACTGTTATCGGAGGATCAGTTCGGATTCAGGAGAAAAAAGAAAACAAGGGGAGCATTATTGATTGAACGACTGATCATAAAGTAGCTAATCTGAATAAACAAACCTAAATTGTGATAGCATTTGTACATATAGAAAAAGCTTTTGATAACATAGATTGGAATATCACGTTCAGAGCGTTGAAGAATCTGAAGGTGGAATACAGAGACAGAAGAATAATATACAAACTTTAGAGGAACCAGACAACTGTTATAGGAAGCGATCAGAAAGAAGCAAGAATAAGTAAAGGAGTAAGACAACGATGTGGACTATCATCTCTCCTGTTCAACATCTGTATAGAAGAGGCTATGAAAGAATTCTTTGATAAAAGCGAGAAAGGTGTAAAAGTAAATGGCCATGTTTTCAGCACAATAAAGTTTGCAGATAGCATAGCACTGATAGTGGAGAGCGAAAAGGACTTGCAGGAAGCAATTTCAAACTTGAAAGACAACTGGAAAATACATGAAAAATGAAGATAAATAACAAGAAAACCAAAGTGATAAAGTGCAAAAGAGTATGATAGAAAGCAGCAAACGTATGCCTAGAGGGAGAGGAAATTAAAGACATTAAGACGTTCCCCTATTTAGGAAGTCTATCCTCGATTCATGGAATGCTAACCAATTATGACGATCCCGTGGAGCTACGTACAGGACCCACTTCTCATCAAATGTGAACTCCTTGTCCAGAAATGGCTCCTTCCTCAGAAAAAGACGTCCAAAAAACACAAGTGTCTGCTCGCGTTGCCTTCTGGACCGGAGTCAAATCATGTGAGACCCAACTTATAGTGCTTCCCAAGCTGATGAAGGTGCTGCCGAAAAGGTTTTCCCACTCACAACTGAATAGTAGTCAAAGTTCCTAATATGTCTGGCCACTGTTTGCCTCAATTTCTGCCTGAAGATCTTCACTTTGTGCTTGTATTGGTCTTCCGGCATCTGGTGCGCTTAACGAGTGTTTCGTCACCGTCCTTAAACTTTTAAACCACCGCTGCACTGTCCGCGTAGTCACGACAGCCTCACCAAAGGCCTGGCATTTTTTCCGCCCCGCTGCAGCGGCGTTTGACCCCAGTTTGAATTCGCACGGATACACGCCCTTATGGCGCTCTGTGCAGGTCCCATGTTCACTCCGTCCTTACGGAAATTCACGGTGTAACTATACTCCCACAAGCAGGTAGTACGTTGGATATACCCACAAAAACAACTGACCTTCGTCTTATCTCCATTCGCATTCAACTCACAGTGTGAGGCTCAATTGAACACAAATTTCCACAAAAAACGACATAACTTTCTTGTTTTCTTTATAGAACCCAAGATTGGATGTCAAGCGAGGACTCCTTCGATATAGAGTGGTTTACATTACTTCCCAATTAACTATATTTATTTACGAATGACGTCTACATGTACAACATAAATGATTTTCTTAAAGATGTGAGAAAACTGACAAAATAAATTTTTAGTGTTAATGCTGTTTAAGCTGTTTTATATGCACACATTGTGACCACGCTCTACAATAGCCATAGGTGCTAAATACACGTTTCTGATTGGTTGGAGTTATTCCTTTCTCTCATGTAGCAAACATATAGCAGAAATTAAAAGTCAGTAGCTGACGGTCCTCATAGCAGATCATACTAGGGAGCGGGCTCTTAAGGAAAATCGCTTGTGACGTACTTTCAAATCCTTCCCAAGACTTCATTTAGTATCCTTTTCTTAAATTTTTATAACAGTTTTATCATTAAAATAACATGAAAATCATACTCAATTGCCCTCGTTCGTAATATATAATGCATAAAATGTGCTTTCTCCACCATTTACTTAGAAATTTCTGATAGCCCTTATAAGCAATGACGTTATACACCACAATGACACGTGAATGTCACGTGGCAATTAGTCCAGTTTGCACACACAACTTTATTGATTAAAAAAGTGATTCATTAATGAAACATAGCTGAGCGAGCGAAGGAGGTTAAAAGCCAGCAGGCCCCTCTTTGTTCCATCTTGACCTCCGTAATAATATGTCACATTCGAGTGCTGCAACATTGATGAAAATCAACCTCACCCGCTTCCTTGTGATCAAGTTGAGTTGAGTTTATTTTAGTTTAGCGTCCCTTTCAGCAGCGAAGCTATATGAGACGTGGACCTACTGATTAACGTGGAATCCGAACCACATGAGCTCCCGCCGGGAATTGAACCCTTGTCTCCCACGCCAAAGGCGCATACGCTAACCGCTTAGCCACGAGGGAGCTCTCCTTGTGATCAACTTAAAAGCAGTTGGATAGGGGTTGCGCGTAATAAATATATGCGTTTTATATTTGTTCCGTTACCTAAAATCCTTCAGAAGTTAATGAACGCTTTATTCTAAGACTAACGTAGTAGAAAATAATAATTTAAATGTTTTATTCTGAATAAACTATAGTATAATATTATGTTTGTGTTAAAATTAATGCTCAAGTCCACCTAGTGATTATTTATGGCAGCAACTTAAGAACGGATGAAGGTAAGTAACTATTTACAACGGTATCTACAAAGGATGTTATAAAATAGAGGATCTGTCCATATGTATATGCTCATCCTATTAAATCAATGAAGCCAGAAAACAACCAAGCCTCGGCACGTCTGATTGGCTACTCTCGTTTCTGCCATCGTCTGATTGGCTACTTTCGTTTCCGCCATAATTGCTGGCTCAAAAAATCACGATCTTATTGGTCGGAGAAGGCAGAGTAGGGGTGGCGAACCTGTGACGAATGGCTTCAAGATTTTGTTGTAAGGTCAGATCCTCTATTTTATAACATCTTTGGTATATACGGAGTGGTTATCACACCGACTGAGACTTTTATTACAGCCTTACACTCCCTTGTGTAATATAAGTATAGGAAGATGAAGAATGCTTTTTCTTCAACGTTGATGAGCTAGTATGAGCTTTGCATTGAAGAATGGAAAGCGTTACTTGACTGCTAATATCGGATGTACAGATATACCACAACACTCAGAGTAATGGCGAGACAGCAAGGCCCCATCACGCCAAAATTAAAGTACCGCTAAATTTACAGTAATTATGTGATATCTTCAAACGAATAAAAGATACCGTAAGACGGGATTACTTTGCACAAGATTTAAGGAATTGTAAAGAAAACCGCATGTAACTTACAAACGTAATACAAAAAAAAAAAAAAAAAAGTATGTTTAACATACGAACATGACGTTTCTGAGCAAGTTTTCCCTTCAGTATTTATACATTTTATTTCCTACACAAAACTGCGTGCAGTCTACAAATATTGATATTACAATGATTGTGCCGTTATCAGTACTTAGTTTGAATTATCGATTTTTGTAAAGAAAATTATATATTTTCTGGTACCGGCACGGGAACCGCATTATAATAATTTAGCATTTGACACACAAAAATGCCAAGTCAGAAAAAGAAAAAAAATCCCCGTAAACTGATTTGCCTAGGTTATTTCTTATGTCCAAGAATATCATCCCAACAGTAAGTAGTGGAAGATTTACAGGATATGAGACTTTTAAGCTGAAACCCACCCAAATTGCATGATTTTTTTTTTAAAAAAACTAATGTTAGTCATTCCTATGCGTATAAGTATCCACCCCCCAAAAAAGTCTAGTAATTTAGAAAAAACGAAGTCTTTGCGAGTGAAGCCTCTCTCAAACTACTTTTCTGAATCCGCCACTGTTCATAATTTATTTTCCAATAAAAAATTCATTCCGAAATCTTTCTAAATAGGAAATTTACCTAAATTTAAAATGCAGTAGGTTCCAGTAGTCAGTAGCGTAGCCAGGATGTATGTTTGGGGGGGCCCAAGTGCTGTTATATGTACATATAGAAAAAATTACAAACAAAAAATATATGCACATAAAAATATATAAAAAATTACAAACATCAAAGTACCAAAGTACATTGTCGGACCTCTTTGGGGGAGCCCGCCCCTCTGGGCCCTCCCTTCCCTTCGCCACTGCCAGTAGTAATAATTTCCTTTCTAAGCGGTATTTTGGACCGGTGCAAAGTAACCCCGAGTAGAGGCTGAAACCGCCTTCTCCCAGTTTTACTTTTTTATGACTTAAAAACATTTCACATTTCAATTTCAACAATTGCATCAAAGTACCATTATACGCAGTAGTATTCTCCGAAACTGACTTAACTTTGACGGAAAATCTCGTACGTGATATCTTTCAAATTTTGGCGGCCTTTACAGTGACTGCTTTCCATATCTCTACAACAATGAACCCTCCCGGTAATTAGAACTGATGTTAACCGCCAACATTATAGCCAAAATACAGTTAGGTGTTCTATCTGACGGTGCCAATTGAAACTTCCTCTTTTCTGTTCATGGTTTTACCGACAGAGGACTGTGAAACTCTTTTCATATTTTGTGAAAGTAAAACCTAATGTGCAAAGTAACCCCGACTTAGAGTAATTGAAAAGTGAAACAAGAACTCGCCATACAATATTATTTTACATGAGATACCATTATCACTACGCACTTATCTCCTTTCGATTTTCAGTCATTTTAAAAATGGGCATTTATTTTCGCGTTTCTAATTGGTTGCAAACGGAAAGCTACTAGGTGACTCGTGATAACGATACCTCATGCAAAATAATATTGTCTACGGCGTTCTTGTTCCACGTCTCGACTATCTTTTATCTATTTGAAGATATCACATAATTACTGTATTTTAATTTCGCAATGATCAGGCCTCTTAAAGTGACTTCAGTCAATTCTCACAACACTTATCATATTAACTTGCATGAGCACATTCAATGTAGAAGTGAATTCAAAACGTTATGTTCCAGATTTTTTTCAATATCGCATATTAATAGAGGTTTGATAGTTATAACTAATATATAATAACAATAACAAAGATTCAAATAGTATTAATAGAAAATGCTTCACAGGAACTAAATTTCAACAGGAATCAGATTTGTTGCAAAATAAGTTCCGGTTCGTTTCCCCCCAAGTGGAAATTTTACACTGAAGTCAATTGCCAGCAAAAGTCATGTGTTCTTATTTTTCCACCATTTTGATTTGAAAATTTCTGAAAAGTGTCGTGATCGGTGCTGGCTCTTGAGGGAAGTCACATCTGTAAAGGTGACCCGTCTGGAAGGAACAAAATTTAAAGTATGTAAGAATTTTTGTATACACCTTGTAACAATGAAATGTGTTATACTTCCCTTAACTTTTCGCAATAAATGGTAGTTTTTATCATTGTTACTTTCCTCAAAACTCCTTGACTTCACGCTATGAAAAGAATCCTTAGATATCCTTAGTGCTGGGGCGCTCTAAAATGTGGCTATGTCTAGTAGTAACTAAATTCTCTTCACTTCTTATAAATGTAACACATAAATTCCACTCAGTAAAATAATAGGCCTAATTGAAAGGTGGATAAATGAGGATTTACAAACGTACATTGCAACATGTTAGAAAAGTGATGTTTATGGCGAACGATTTGAAACAATCTGCACACCACATACACTATAGACAGTGGTTGAAGTGAGACGGTATGCGTTAGTATGCAATACCACCTCTGGCTTTTCAGTGATGAAGGCATCTCGCCTTTGCCTTTTTAATTATTAAAACATACCGTCACTGTAAAGTAGATGCTAAAATTTTTATAATAATTGTAATTGACGAATAACTTCGCAAGTAAAAAGATTTTATTTCTTATGTAGTTTTATTTCTAAGTTGATAATATCGACATTTTGTTATCTTTTTCTCACCTTTTGTTTTTAAAATACTGTGTCCTCAAAGAATTTCACCATTTTGTATTTTGATGTGACAACTGAATTGATTCTTTGTTGTGCATGTGTCTGTGTCATCTTGCCTTAAAGTATAAAACTGTCGTGTTTTGAGTAGTGATAGGCAGTGGGAATATTCCCGGTGGGAAGGAATTTAAAAATGGGAATATTCCCGCGTTTTTTCCCTGGCCTATAAATTCCCGGGAAGGAATTTATTTCCATTTCTCTACTTTATGTTCCAAATTATAAGAACTATATGACTAATTACTTTATTTTAATATATTATGATTTACTTCTAGGTTTTAAAGAATTTGGAGGTTAAAAAATTTAAAATTATTTGACGGTGCTTTATATAACTAATAATATAAGTTTTTAAGTTCCATTTCCATTTGCACTAAAAAGTAATGTATTTTTTTAGTATTGGGGGGCCAAAACTAGCAAAAAGTAGGAAGATTTACGGAAGAAATAAGTTGATAGTGATGTTCAAGTAGTCAACAAAATATCGAACACAATTTTTTTTTTTTTAGGGCAGTAGGGGATTTATACAAAACGGAAAGGTAAGTGGAAGTGATTTATGTGAGAAAAGAAAGGGAATTGTTGGTAACGAAGATAGAAAACAACGTGCCATGCAAAAGCTGGGCCCTAATGCTAAAGAACAGCCAAAATTAGCAAAGTACTAATTTACAAATGATGAAAATGAACCATTTTGTAAAGTAATTTAGAATTATGTAGAAATAGAGATGAAGTACTATTAATAAACCCTGAACCACCATTAGTAATAGAGGTCGGTCTGTCTCCTCTCTCTGACTCGAATTCCATTTCCATTTGCACTAAAAAGTAGGGTAATTGTTTAGTATTGGAAGCCAAAACTAGCAAAAAGTACGATGATTTACGGAAGAAATGAGTTGATAGTGATGTTCAATTAGTCAAGAAAGTAACGAACACATTTTTTAGAGCAGTAGGGGATTTATACAAAACGGAAAGGTAAGTGGAAGTGATTTATGTGAGAAAAGAAAGTGAATTGTTGGTAACGAATATAGAAAACAACGTGCCATGCTGGGCTCTAACCCGCCTTCATTCGCTAACGTTCGCTCTGCAATGCTGTCTGAATTTAATGTTGGTAACGTAATTTAACGTATGAAACTATAAAACAACCGCATCGGAATACAATATCGCAAAAAAAGTAGGTGCAAAAGCTGGGCCCTAATGCTAAAGAACAGCCAAAATTAGCAAAGTACTAATTTACAAATGATGAAAATGAACCATTTTGTAAAGTAATTTAGAATTATGTAGAAATAGAGATGAAATACTATTAATAAACCCTGAACCACCATTAGTAATAGAGGTCGGTCTGTCTCCTCTCTCTCACTCGAATTTCTGAAGAGGTACTCGGACTTCTTTTACATGTGAATTAACGTATGAAATTTCGAGAAATAGGTAGAATGAAAGGTCGTGTATGGCAATGGTACGTGCTAAAATATAAAGATAAGTAAGTATCTTGAAAATTTTGGGAACATAAATCTGTATGCGCAAATGTTGATAAATTGGTGAGATATGTATCTTCTAGCATTTTCCCAATCTAACTGGTTTATAACATTTATAAATTTAATGTGTTTATAATATCAGTAATAGAGTCGAGTTGAGCAAATCCACTTACATATAAATTTAAACTGCTTAGTGGTTTAAAAGTATTAGGTCTTACTATATGATTTTTCCACACATATTTAATTGATAGAACATATGGTAAATAAATATACATTTATGCGTACTCCCTAAGTATAATGATGTGTTAATAAAGGAACATAGTACCGTTCTGAATATACATTTTAAAGACTCCTCTGGGGACAACAGTAATAATATGCTGTGATATAAAAATTAATTCAACTTTGAAATCATAATATAGCAATAGAATGCAGTTTTCTATCTGATTTTACATAAATTCCCGGATAAATTCCCATTTTGGGAATCTTCCCTGGAATCTTCCCAGGGAATATTCCCGAAAACTATATTCCCGGGAATTTAATCATCACTAGTTTTGAATAGTGATGAGCAGTGGGAATATTCCCGGTGGGAAGGAATTTAAAAATGGGAATGTTCCCGGTTTTTTTCCCTGACCTATAAATTCCCGGGAAGGAATTTATTTCCATTTCTTTACTTTATCTTCCAAATTATAAGAACCAAATGACTAATTACTTTATTTTAACAAACTATGATTTACTTCTAGCTTTTAAAGAATTTGGAGGTTAAAAAAATTAAAATTATTTGACGGTACTTTATATAACAAATAATATGATGTTGTAAGTTCCATTTCCATTTGCACTAAAAAGTAGGGTAATTGTTTAGTATTGGAAGCCAAAACTAGCAAAAAGTACGATGATTTACGGAAGAAATGAGTTGATAGTGATGTTCAATTAGTCAAGAAAGTAACGAACACATTTTTTTAGAGCAGTAGGGGATTTATACAAAACGGAAAGGTAAGTGGAAGTGATTTATGTGAGAAAAGAAAGTGAATTGTTGGTAACGAATATAGAAAACAACGTGCCATGCTGGGCTCTAACCCGCCTTCATTCGCTAACGTTCGCTCTGCAATGCTGTCTGAATTTAATGTTGGTAACGTAATTTAACGTATGAAACTATAAAACAACCGCATCGGAATACAATATCGCAAAAAATTAGGTGCAAAACTGCTAATGCTAAAGAACTGCCAAAATTAGCAAAGTACTAATTTACAAATGATAAAAATTAACCATTTTTTAAAGCAATTTAGAATTATGTAGAAATAGAGATGAAGTATTATTAATAAACCCTGAACCACCATTAGTAATAGACGTCGGTCTGTCTCCTCTCTCTGACTCGAATTTCTGAAGAGGTACTCGGACTTCTTTTACATGTGAATTAACGTATGGAATTTCGAGAAATAGGTAGAATGAAAGGTCGTGTATGGCAATGGTACGTGCTAAACTACAAAGATAAGTAAGTATCTTGCAAATTTTGTGAACATAAATATGTATGCGCAAATGTTGATAAATTTGTGAGACATGCATCTTCTAGCATTTACCTAATCTAATTGGTTTATAACATTTATAAATTTAATATCAGTAATAGAATCAAGTTGAGCAAATCCACTTACATATAAATTTAAACTGTTACTATATAATTTTTTCACACATATTTAATTGATAGAACATATTAAAAATAAATATACATTTATGCGTACTCTCTAAATATAATAAAGTGTTAATAAAGTAACATAGTACCGTTCAGAATATACATTTTAAAAAATCCTCTGTGGATGACAGTAATAATATGTTGTGATATAAAAATTAATTCAACTTTGAAATCATAATATAGTAGTAGAATGCAATTTTCTTTCTGATTGAACATAAATTCCCGGATAAATTCCCATTTTGGGAATCTTCCCGGGAATATTCCCGAAAAATATCTTCCCGGGAATTTACCCATCACTAGTTTTGAACATGGGCGGATTTAGGGGTTGTCTGTTGTAGAGGCGGACCTTTTGGGGATTAGGAATACCCCACAGGTCGAGTGGGGTGACTGGGAGTGTTTCCGCAGGAAATTGTTAATATCCTCATTCGGTTTTTAGCATTTTCGTATATATTTCTCTATAATACAACATAAAGGGATGTTTTAATATTTTTTTTTCAGAAATTTGTTGGCAGGGGATTAAAGTCTCTCCATATCCCTCCCCCCGTCACTACAGATAAGCTCTCCAACGCTTTTTCAATCATTATGTAAACAGAAATGCAATCTTTTTGGCAATATACCCTCGCTGCATTTCAACATTTACATAGGCGGTATGTCGAGTCAAATTATAATAAAACATACCGCCTCTACCGTTCTTCCACTTCCGTCCCAACACTGACTGTAGAATTTGAAAATCAATCCTTGCAGATATGAAACTAAGAAGCAAGGGCATATATTACCCACAATTGCTTCTTCAAAAATTAAAGGAGTAAAAACTTTAAACAAATAACCCTATGATTTTTTTTTTTTAATGCTAGGGTTACGCCCTCTATCCGGGTTGAGTGGTGAAAGTATTGGGGTTGTAAGGAGATTGGAGCTGGTCTATGGGATGTAGGAGAACTGGAACATCATTTATTTAAGTAGCACTTTATTATATTTCAACTTTATTTCAATTTATTAAAGTATCCATTAGACATTATGATCTTGTGATCATAATCATTGGGTCAGGAAGAGATGATGATGAGGTGCACTTGACAGGACAAACACAAACAAGTTGTTAAAAACACGAATGCTGGTTATCTTCTTGTCCAGGGGCTACTCTGGACAGTGATGAAGACATGTGAAGCCCTGTTAGTATGATGAGTTTACAGTGCAACATATGTGGGCGAAACGTGATGGGGAAGATGGTCGGAAGAGTAGGCAGAAGCGACAAAATGATCGGGGTGGTCAGGTGGAATTGTTTTCAGATAAAGGGAGAAGAGCAATGATAGAGGGCAAGTGACGAAATTATATCCCAGATCGTAGTGGCGGTCGATGTCCATGGTGTCCAGAAGTAAAGGATGTCTTTGCTGAAATCGGGTGGTAATGAATTTGAGCCTTAACTTTTCTATGTGATGAAGTATGGTAGGAAAAGTTATGCGGTCATACAACTCCTGCGTTGGACTCGGGAGCTTGATTCGATAAGCTAAACGGAAAGCATGGCGTTCGAGTACTTTCAATTTGGCATAGAAAAAAGGCAAAGCACTAACCCAGGCAGGGTGGCCGTACGTCAAGATGGGACGTAAAAATACCTTGTAGGTATTCAGGACTGTATTAGGCTGTAATCCCCAGGTGGTGCCAATAAGACGTTTAAGTAGATTTAGTCGATTGTAGGCCTTGCGAATGATTTCTTTCAAATATGGCCGCCAAGTTAGGTGATGATCTATAGTGAGACCTAGGTAAGTAACCTGTTTGGCGGTTTGAATTCGTGTGCCATCGACTCTGATGTTAAGAAGGTTCGGATTTTTTTGTACTCGGGAGCGCTTGCGAGGTGGAATAAAGACAATTGCCTGCGTCTTAGTGGAGTTGATGTGAAGTCGCCACGTATTGCACCATCGAAGGAAGGAGTCAATCGCTATGCTGAGAGAAGAATTAATCTGTTGAATGGTCCGGGCTGTGCAGAGAAAAGCAGTGTCATCGGCATATTGAAAAGTGTGCACATTGAGAGGAAGTGCCGGCATGTCAGCTACAAACAAAAGGTATAGAAGGGGTGAAAGAGCGGAGCCTTGAGGTACACCAGAGTGAATAAAAATGGGATGAGATAGAGAGCTATTGATGGTGACGTAAGAGAGGCGGTTAGAAAGAAAATGAAAGATGAAGCGGAGATAAGAGAGTGGAAGCCGGAAGCGGTGAAGTTTAAACATGAGAGCTAAGTGCCAGACTTTATCAAAAGCTTTTTCGAGATCGAAAAGAATGAGGCAAGACGGACGTGCAGTATTATAATGATTCGTAATGAGATTTATGAGTCTGAGTAATTGGTCGTTGATGCTAAAATTAGGACGGAAACCAGCCTGATGCACAGGTAACAGATTATGGGTAGTGAGATGAAGATGAAGTCTGATGACAATGATGCGTTCTAGGATTTTACTAAATACGGAGGTTAGTTGAATCGGTCGGTAGGATGCAACAGAAGCTGGAGGTTTGTTAGGCTTTAGAAACATGAGGGTAGATGAGGTTTTCCAGTCTGGGGGAAAGTAGCCGGTACGGAGAATGAACGTATATATATAAGAAAGAAGGAGAAGAAGACAGTAAGGTGCTTCTTTGATGTGGCGGTACGTTATCCGATCCAGACCAGGAGCTGTATTCTTTTTGCGAGTTACAACAGATGAGATGTCAGCAGTAGAGATAGGAGCGGTAAGAGGATTATTACCGGGGAGGATATGCGTTTCACTTGGTTGTAGATATGGTGCTGATAAGTTTAAGATGTCAGTAGGATGCCTCCGGGGAAAGTCTGGTGAAAAGGGTGTGAATGTAGTTTGTAGGTGGTCGGCAAAAGCGTTGGCTTTTTCTTCGTCAGTATGTAGCGGACAGTCGTTAATTAGCAATGGATAAGGCGTCCGGGTAAGCTTGCCCGTTAGCATATTAAAACGCTTCCAGTACTTAGTTGGGTGGGAAGTTTCTGCTAAGGTGTTGCAAGTCTTTACCCAGTTACGGAGTTTATATGCCTTGACATAATTTCGGACTGTGCGCTGGAGCTTGCGATGATGTCGAAGATCTTCTAAGTTCCCAGTGCGCTGAAACTCACGGAAGAATTCACGGGAACGGTGTATTAGAGGTAAGTAGCTTGGTGGTAAGCGAGGTTGATACCTGGTTAGTGCAGTGGTTGGTATGTGGAGGTCAGAAGCATGACGGATAGAGCTGGTGATGTCGGAGATACGATTATATAGATCCTCTTCTGTTGTAGGCGGCTCAATATGGGGTAAGTCGGCGGTAATGGTTGAACGATAATCTTCCCAGTTTGCTTGGTCGAAGCGTGGAATACGACGAGGTTCTGGTAATTCTCGAGGAGTAGGAGCCTGTGGTTGATCTATGTGTAGCTTGATGGGAAGATGATCACTACCAATGGAATCTAGTACCTCAAGAGTGCACCGTTGTGAAAGGTTGATAGAGGAAATTACTATGTCTGGTGTGGTTTCAGTGATAGGTCGAGTGGGCTTGGGGATACGAAAAATATTGCCTGTGGTATGAGTAGTGATATAATCAAAGAAACGTTGTTTTTGATTATCCGGACGGCTATGAATGTTGATGTCGGCCATGATAATATAGTATTTAAAGGTATTGGATATATATTGAAAGAATGAATAGGGGATTGGATGTCCAGGTCGTACATAGATGGTGGCTATGGTAAGGTAAAGAGAGCGAAAGTACAGAGTAATAATGAGATACTCTGGCAGATTAGGCAAGGATGGATGATACTGGCGATGACTGATTGAAGGATAGAAGCCGATGGCCACACCCCCGTTTGCTCGGCGTGCTGCTATCGCAGAGTCGCAACGAAGAAATGTATATCGAGGTACTTTAAACGACATGGATGGGGTAAGATGAGTTTCGTTAAGGAGAAAGGCTTGGATGGTTTCTTCTAAGAGAAGCTGCTCAAAAAGGGTATAGTGAGAGGCTAGTGACCGGATAGTAACAAATAATAAAGAAATACCCATAATTACGATGCAGCAGAAGGGTTGGAGGTTTCGGGTGATGCATGTTCTTCAAGTGGGGTAACATGAAAATAAACGTGTGGGCCAGAGTATGTGGCTTGAAAGGAACACTTAAAGATGAGGCGAGCAGAGTGGTTGACCACGCCAAGAATGTGTTGGCGAAGAAAAGGATGGATATTTTGCATAGCGATAGTGAAAAATGAAAGTAGTTGTTGGATAGTAATAGCTTCATCGGCAGTTGGTGGTGGTAGAGCTTGCTGAGTTGGTGGTAAAACGGGTCTTAACGGCACAGTTAGCTCCGGATTTAGAGGCTCAGCTGTAGGCCGTGCTTTGCAGCGATAACTATAAGTCGGGTGCTGCTCCGGACATGTAGAACATTGAGGGGGCTTAGCTAAGTTAGTGCAAGCCTTGGTGTCGTGGGCACCACTACAGTATCCACATTTGCTAGGTTGTGTGCATTTCGAAGTCTGATGAGAATTGTACGCCTGACAGCGTTCACATCTCAGTGGTAAAGGTGGCGGTGATTTGGACGGCTCGACTCTATGCTTCTTTTTATAGATAAGAGCGCCATAAGTTAACAGGTCATCAATGGTGGTTTGTGAATTAGTTAAAACTCGTACCATGTACGTGGCTCCATGATCGCTTTTAATGCGAATACACTTAAGTATGGAGTGACCCTCGAGAGTGAGTTCTTCCTGAATCTCGTCGTCTGTGAGGGAGAGATCAACCCCCCTAATAACAACTGACAGAGCCAGTGGTTTTCGTGGTGGTGGCGTCTGTTTAAATTCCTTGGAGTCGAGTCGCTTCATTTGAGCATTCTTGCCAAAAATTTCAAAGCTGCATTTGTTACGTACAGTGGTTAAGAATGTTGACTCATACGATTTAAAGATTATCCCGTTTCGTGTACGAACAATTTGAGCGACTGAAGCGCGGGGTAGGTATTTGATGAGCTGTTGGAAAGCCAGCTTGGTGTTTTCAAATTTGGCATCAAAATTAGTTAGTAAGAATGAATGGAGACGAGGTTTGGAGGAATCTTGCAGAGATGGAAATTCATTACCGTCGTCAAGGTTCATGGACGAGACAGACTGTTCTGATTCACTCACGGTGTGATGACGCTTAGACGGTGGCTGAGTTGAGGAAGTGTTATGTTTATCCGGTGTGCGTGATCGGGATCTACCAGTATTTTTACTTTGAGAAGCAGATGTATGCCTCCGGTCAGTCCCCTGGCCCACTAACGTGGGATTCAGAGACGGCCCAGGAGGTTGCTGTGGTAGTCCCGGATGGCCACCTGACGCCATCCAGATGGGCGCAAAAGATTGCGGCGAAGAGGATGAAAGTGACAATGAAATGAGGTTTTAAAGCGTCCTCGATCGAGAGGAAGCCCACTGTGGCTCTCACTTGAGGCAACAATACGTCCTCGCGGAGATGTCGGTCAGTGCAAGCACTGGCCCTCCACAAAAGAGATGAGAAAACGAATATGATGATGGCCACGGGCTCCCACTTGAGTCAGCAATACGGACTGCAAGGGGATGTCGATTGTCTGTAACAGTACAATCCTCCCTAATTGAACAAAAAATGCTAATCAATGCTCGTAGAGCGTTAGCAATCGACCTCAGACCTTTGAATCGATAATCGATTCTGAATTCTGAGTGAGTGTGTGTCGCCCTATGAATTGCCGTAATATGAGCCAATATTCAAAATCTAACCCATCAAAATGTGGATGCTTTCATTTCGTGTAAAACTTGAACAAAACTCTTTCAGGTGTGTTTTCATTAACGAAAATATTTAAATAGAAATTTAGATTCTAAGTAATATTAGAAAACAGATTTACACAGTACATAAATTTTTGGTCTCCATCTACCACATCACTAACGATTTTGTGTGCTGCCATCTAAGAATTTTATTTGTACTACACAAAATTAAACGGAATGAAATTTTTAAGTTTAACGACCCACAGTTATGCCGGTTGGGCTAAAGCAGGCAGTGATAATGAGAAATGAGTGAAATGAAGAAAGTGGGAGGAAACGGGAGAACACCGAGAAAACCCACGAGCACGGTGTTTGTCCACCACAAAGTCCACACAGCGCTACCTGGGATCGAACCAGGGACCTCAAGCACCGGAGGTGAACGCTCTACCACTGAGCCACCGCGCCATCGACATTTTACCCAAGAGCTAATGTGAACACTCATAATGTTTGCATCTGGCCGACTGTGAATCGTCAGGAGATGGTACAGTCCGCGGCATAAAATTTGTTACAAAAATTCTATGTCCAAATTAATAACAAATTCTTGCCCAGTTATCTTATGCATTCCCGCAATACATGTATCAATCGATTAGTTGCTTCTAGTTTTTATTCCAACTCCTCCCCGTCCTCCACCTCTCCTTGTCTAAAGCAGTGTGTGTGACGTAGTACGCTCTTTCCATTCAGCTGAAAAAGAAACAGGAATCAAGTTTACAACGTTATAGCTTTAAAACAGTCTTTTCCATTCGTTTGTTCTGAAATATTTTTAAGAGCCTAAATTAAAGGAAAGTCGCACAATCTTCCCAGAGCTTCATAAATATCTTTAGTTTCATTCTTTTCTTTCTTTAAAGAGTGCAAGCTAGTAAGATGCCCCCTAAGAAATATATGGAAATTGCCAAGAGCTCTAAAATATCTACGGACAGAAACGAGTTTTATTCAATGATTCATTTAATTTCTTTTCAGTAAGTGCAAGCAAATGTTTCAGGGGCGTCATTTGGGCAGGACAAGAGGGTGTAATTCCCCCTCTCTTGAGCTTCATAAATACGTATTTTTTGATCAAATGTATAGTAATACACTAATAAAAAGTGAAAATCTTATGTCGCCGGAGAATCTCTTCCTTCCCCCCTCCCCCCGAATAAAGTCTAAAAGACACTGGTTTTAACAACAAACCGATAGAGTTACGATAGCACATTGCTAAAGAGCTTACATTTGGTTTCAAGAGTCGAAGGTTTGATCTCAAGCCATATGACTTCCTGGGTGACATTGAGAGAGAGAGAGAGAGAGAGAGAGGGATTCAAGTATGGAGACAGAGAGGGATGATTTGTATACACAGATTTAGAATTGGGGAAAAATAATCGGACAGCATTCGTATTATGACGAAAATTCTGATTTTGTGAAAGATAAGAAGGGAAGTTTTCGAACTGCGAGGATCACATTAGGCAGTTGTCGAATTAATGTGGAGAATTCTTTTTAGAGCATCAGATGATTACGAAAAGAGAGAAAGATCTTCAGAACTGAGGAATTAAGATTTTAAAAAATCTGAAGCTTCCGAGACGGGTTTCGAACCGCGAACCTTGTAGTTATTGAAGCATGACTTTATCCACTCTGCTACGGAGAACTCTGTACTCATGCATATACGTTTCCCTTAGCTGCGTTGAAAGCTACCTTAACCCGAGAAAGCTAACGTGTCGTAAATTTTACGAGCGAGTTGTATTATTTTGATGTTCACTCCCCCTCGCCCGGCGAAAATGGACTAGTCCGCTGAGTTCCGTTTTCTACTATGCCTGCATGCATATTTGCGGATCCCAAACGTTTCAGCATATCCTCTCATCTGATTGGTCGATACAGATGCGATATCACAAGACATGATATACATATAGCACAAAATAAATGAAAATTGTTGTCGGATCAGGTAGCCGAGTGGTTGAGAGTTCGCTACGAGCCTTCACACCGTGAGGACGTGCTTTGTCGCTGGTGCGGTTTTTGTGGTGTGTTTGAACTACGTAGTACCGGTTATTGATATACTATTAGTGCCTTTCACTATCTGTATATAGATATATATATATAGATAGATAAATAGAAGTGATATATAGAATTGTTTCTGTGTCGATACTGCATGTACTGCATTGATATCAATATGTCCCAGAATATTCGTACGAATACTGTGAAATTCGAATTCGATAAGAGTACAAGATCCAGGCGGCCATTAGCACTTGAGATACATAAATGGCTAAGTGAGAACTTCGCGCCCTTATTAACTGAGGCAACGGCCATACAACTGCATAATGAGGAATATTGTATATATGTGAAAATCGGTGATGTGCATAAGTTTAACGTATTTATGTCGAATAACCCAGGAACAGTGAATTTCCGCCACAGTGATGGACTGATAAGTGAAGTACGTATTACAGACGCCGCCTCTGCTTTGACTCGTGTACGCGTTTTGGATTTGCCTATGGAATTGCAGGATGAGATGGTAGTGAATGTATTAAATGAATATGGAACTGTACATAACGTTACGCATGAAAAATGGCCTGCATATCTCCCATACCCTATTTATAATGGAGTGCGTATTATTTCCATGGAACTGAAAAAACCCATTCCCTCCAAAGTGTTTTTTGACAACCAAAAAGCCACGGTGATGTACCAGGGGCAACAAACAACGTGTTGGATATGTGCCTCCCCCGGACACGTCCAGTCCTTTTGCCCAAAGAAGAGAAATGTAAAACCACCCGCATCGCAACATGCTGAGGAACTCCGGATGAAGGAAATATTTAAAGGAACACTTCCATCTACCCGGCGATATGCGAATGCGCAAGTTGCTGAGACTCTACCGCCAATGAGAACCCTGCCAAATGAACTGCCGAGAAGTGATAATAGTGTGCCTCCTCTTAATGATGAAGTTGCATTTCCGGCTTTATTCAAACCCGTTGATGCATCTCCTTCGTCCCTAGCATCTCCAGCGATAGCGAGTGAAGTGACGCCTTCTGCCATCTCTGGGCCTACTCAAGAACTACCTTCGCCAGTGCGCGCTTCTGAAACAAGTGAAATGTGTGAGTCGTCTTCCCAGCGAGTAAACACAGTAAATAGTAAAACCCACGAACAGCAATTAAGTGCCACGCATATATTGGAAGAGGAAGCTGATTCGCTGCCGTTAGGTAAGAAACGAAAGCCGAATCTTGCTGATTCCCTCCATTCGAGTGACGTGTGTGAAACTGTAACCGAAACTTTTAGTTATGATTTAGATACTTCCTCCATAACATCTAATGACCAAGCAGAAACAGTATCATCAGTGGAAACAGTAGAAAAACATGCCAATCAGTTGCCTGTTGCATTTACCTACTCGACAAAATAGTCTGGGTCCAGAGTCAGTTCCATAGCATATTTCTAAGTATTGTGCATCGATATGTTGATTGGCCTTGTACTTTCTTTCCCTCAGACATTTGTCTGCTTTTATCTTTTTTTCTGCAGTTGTAGTATTATTGTTTCCAACAGTAATATGCCTCTGCCTAATGCGCGGTCATTTTGTACACTCAATTTAAATGCTATATCCAACTTCTCTAATCAGTGCTTACTGCAACAATTTGTAACACAACTTGATGCCGATTTTCTTATGTTTCAAGAAGTGGCATTCTCCTCATTTTCCTTTTTACCGGCATATACTGCTATTATTAATCAAGGTGAAAATCAACGGGGAACTGCTATTTTGTACAAGAAAGGTATACAAGTGGATGACGTAAGATGTTTACCTTCCGGGAGGGCAATTCGTTGTCGCTCAGAGGGGTTCACAATTATTAACATTTATTCACCATCTGGGACGCAAAACCGCTTACGCAGGGAACAGTTTTATAATGAAGACATAGTGCCGTTGTTACCAGTAGTACCAGACAAACTTATTATGGCCGGAGACTGGAATGCGGTGGAATCACCATTAGACACGTCAGGACATTATATACCATGTAAGGCTATGCAAACTCTTATCTCACAACTTCACCTACGCGACGTTTGGTTATTATGTCATGCAGAACGACAAATGACGTACCGCTCCGCCCGAGTACAATCACGTTTAGATAGGATCTATATATCAGACGTATGCCGGCAACATATTACAGAAGCGGCCTTGCACATCCCCTCTTTTTCTGATCACGTAGCCGTCTACATTACCTGCAAGTTCCCACAAGCTGTGAGTCGATCTGTTGGTCGCTCATATTGGAAATTGCCATCTCGACTTTTAAACCGCGCTGATATTAAAAATTTGCTCCTTCGTAAGTGGCAGTATTGGTGTAAACAACAGCGCTATTACCACAGCCTTAATCAGTGGTGGGTAGCTTACGCAAAACATAAAATTCGTTCATTCTTTCAATGGCAAGCTCGCGAAACAAAGACCGATCTTCTCAATACCCAGGAATATTATTACAAAATTCTGAATGACATATGGTCACAACCGAGCACACCGGAAAATTTTACTCTCATGAACCACATTAAAGCAAAATTACGTCAAGTGGAACATCAACTTTTTTCTAAGTTGTACAGCCGCACACATCTTGGTGAACAACTGGAAAATGAAAAGACCACCTTCTATCATTATATGCGCAATGTGCACCGTAATACCTCCAAATATATAGATTGTCTAAATGTAGGTGGGGAACAAACCCTCTACAAATTTGATGATATACAAAATGAGTTTGTTCGTTATTATCAGCAAATGTATGACACACCTCAGGATACGTTGATGGACATACAAGACTTTATAGATTTTCCTTTACCGCATGCCCCTCCCGACGCCTTGGATTCCCTCATGCACCCCTTTTCGATCGAGGAATTGATGAGTGCTTTGAAGAAATCTCATAATATCTCCAGCCCTGGGCCTGATGGACTCCCGTACCTATTCTATAAGCAATATTGGGATATTGTTGGTCAGACAGTACTTGAAATAATGAATGAATTATTGCACGCCTCTAATATTCCACAGAATGATGGTATCTTGATACTCCTTCCTAAAAAATCCGGCCGATTTTCTCTTGAGGACTTTCGTCCCATTACGCTTCTGAATACCGATCTTAAAATATTGACCAAAATGATTGCTAGCCGCTTAAAACCCATCTGTAGTCAGCTCATCAGCCCCTATCAAGCTGCACTCAATCCTACGTATAATATGCAAGCAGCACTATCCAAACTGCGAGATATTATTTCATATTACCAGTTTAAACGTCTTCCAGCCTGTGTAGTCTCACTTGACTTTCGGAAAGCTTTTGACAGTATGACCCATCAATATATCTACGCGGTACTTAAGGCATATGCATTTCCTCCATCCTTCATCAGCCTCATTACTACGTTATACAACAATGCATCCTCCAAAATTCATTTAAATGGTCATTTGTCACCTGCTATAGACCTTAAACGTGGTATCAGACAAGGCTGCGCACTTTCGGTATATTTATTCAGTCTCGGACTTGACCCTCTACTACAAAAAATTGCGAGGGAGCAAGATCCACTATTACATGATTTTCACAAGCTTAATATCCAAGCATACGCAGATGATGTTACATTACTCTCTACTGAATTTTCTCATCTTCAGAAAGCAATGCAACATATTGAGCGGTATTCCTTGCTCAGTGGACAAATGCTCAATACACATAAATCTAAGCAATTATTGTTTCATGACTGGCAATGTCCGGATTCACCACCGAACCCTTGGAACGTGCAGTCGGTCTCCTTTCTTAAAATTCTTGGTATTACATTCACTAATGATGCCAAAAATCAACAGCAGCATATATGGAACCCGATCATAACCCAAATGCGTATACAAAGTCAAGCAGATAAACCACGCGCACTTCCCTTGTATCAACGGGTATGGTATGCTAACGCCTACCTTTGCTCCAAACTTTGGTATGTGGCACAAATTTTTCCTTTAACAGAAATGTATGCCAAGAAAATAGACTCCCTCATTGGGTGGTTTCTATGGAAAGGATGCCTTTTCCGAGTACGACGGTCTGTTCTGTCCCTCCCATATGCTCACGGTGGGCTCAATATGATTAATATTCGACAGAAAGCTAAAGCACTACTGTTAAAAAACATACATGTACAGTCTTTAAATGCACATTCACACACTGCGCAGTGGTTAACGTGCTGGACAGCCAGTCTTCATGGAAATAACCCTCCTCACTTACGCCATGAAAATCTTTGTCCATCCTATCTTCGTGACCTCATCTTAAACTGGGCCTATTTACCCACCTTGTCCCAAGAACAGGCCGGTAAAACACGAATTTTATACACCATACTTCAACAACAGCACGACAATTCTGAAACTGCTTCTATCATCACGCACCATCCACACCACAACTGGCCCGCGATTTGGCAGAATTTGAATCATCCTCTCCTCACCAGTGAAGTGAAAAGTCTGTGGTACCAAGCAATTCATAATCTGATTCCCACCAATGAACGCTTATACGCTATTCATCGGAGTGATAATGACTTATGCCTTATTTGTGGACACAGAGATACCTTACACCATCGCCTTTCGGAATGTTTTGATGCTAGACCCATTTGGAACCAACTTATTAATTGGCTGGCACTCATCTGCCGTAAACCTAAACAGTATTTTACGGCGAACATTTTTCTTTTCCCTGACTATCAATGGTTTCCGCCAACTCGGAACACAACCGTTACCTGGCTCCTCGGCACTACTCTCTATTACTTGCTTCACACTAGACCGCACTGTACAGCAATTGAATATTTTGATTATTTGCAACGTTCCCGGTGGAAACTACGGCGTCGGGTGGAGGAAAACAAATATTTCGCGAATTTTTTACATGTCATATTTGATTAGTAAATTTTTTTTTTCCTGGTAGTGTTAACTTACCAGTACAACGTCTTGAATCTCTGTATTTACATATATTTCTCATGTATAGATTCTAGTTTCATAATTATGTACTGTTTTAACACACATGGTTCTTATGTAGTGTTGTAACCTGGACTTTGTATTTCAGAACATCATGAAATAAACGGAAAAAAAAGTGGGTAGAGTGAAAAAAAAGAAAAAAAAAGTGGTCTAGCGTAACATACTAGTAACAAAAACGTTTTTGGCGAGGGTTCGAATCCTGCCTACGGACAGTTTTTTTTACTACTTTTAAAAATGTTTATAACACTTCTTTCGTTAAAATAAGATTAAAAATAATATTTAAAAAGTGATTTAACGATCATTGTTTTAAAATTTTCATTAAACTTCTTTCATTAAAATAAGTTTGCCCTTGTACTATATAGATCCACAGCAAATGTAGTAGTAGTAGTAGTACGTTTGCCCTTGTACTATATAGATCCACAGCTAATGCAGTAGTTGTTGTACTAGTAGTAGTAGTAGTAGTAGGAAGCCCCGCAGGGGTTGTTTGGATTATGTTCTCGACATCAAATTGGCAAGAATGCTGAAACGTTTGGGATCGGCAAAAATGCAGCCTGCATTGTTGGGCAGTATTTACTTTGCTTAGTTTCCGGCTGTATTTCTATATGAACTCGTTAGCCGGTCGTAAGATTTACGATACATTAGGAATAACGCTTGAGTTTTTGTACATTGTTTACTATTATTTTCTACTTCTAGAGTGAACTTACAGATACATTTTAGTGAAAGTGTTGGTTTTATTTTATAGTATTTATTCAAGGAAAATCAAAAAATGAATCGAATGGGTATTGGTGACAGTGACCTTATCAAGACTTATAATGCAACGAAAGGAGGAGTTGATGCACTGGACCAAATGTGCCGTGTAGCCGTAAGACCAAACGATGGGCCTGTGTGTCTTCTTTGGGATGATAAACTTAACCCTGGTTAATGCCTACTTCATTTATGTTCACAACGTTGTGAAAATGGGTCAAAAGCCTTTTTCTAGAAGAAAATTCGCCATGAAAATTCACGGCAGTCTTATTGAATCATGGCTCCAAGAACGGATTCAATACTTAAATTTGCCGCGGAAACTCCGGCAATCCATTGCTGACATACTGAAAATACCGGTGCCAGAGAAGAATGTTTTCCAGTCCAAAACCCAGACTCGCACAATTTGTGGGATCTACCCATCAGCCAAGAGGAGAATGACGTCAATGTATTGCTGCCGCTGCAACAGGCCGATCTGCGGAGAACATCGTGGGAAAAGCTGTGTGTACTGCGCAGAAAAAGTTTGAACAATCAAACTGGCTGCAAAAATGTTCACTCATATGTATTCTTACCAACTGTAGTCATTAAAATCCCAGTTTGTAAAACGATATGTATGTTGTTAAGTTTTTGTAACCAGTCGTAAATTTTACGATACGTTAGCTTTAACGTAACTTTTTGAACATGTTAGCTATCCAGGGTTAAGGGGATATTCCAAAAGTTGACACGGTGGATGCGCCGTTCAGATAGGACGTAAACCTCTCGTAACTTAGTTACAATGTGCAAAATGAACTTCCTCTTCTTCAGGACACTTTTTAAAGCTTTAAAATTTGTTACTATTGTTTTAATTAAGTTACATTTGATAGAACCATCTGATAAAGTAGTGCCAAGCCCTGTGCGTCATTGTCTGTTAGGTGAATGGTTAATGTAAGTTACTCCTACGTGGATGGTCCGAGCTTCCAATCAAGACCATTCTTATTGATTATTTTCTTTGAGCTACACTCATACTGTATATTCCATAAGTTCAATTTGAAGTAATGTAGTCACAGCTAGTTTAATTCGAAATAATTTTCCAATATTATATTTGTTACTAAATTTACATGGCACTCCTCACTGTTTGTAGCCCTGCATAAATGCAAAATTGTTTTAAAAGTATATTTTACTTTCAAGTTTTATTGTTTTTTTTAATTGTCCTTCAACTTTATTTTATAATTATTTTCTATTTCTTAATTATAACATATTTTCTATTTATATTGTATTCTATGTTACACGTTTATTATTTATATTTTATGTCTTACCTTTGAAGAGGAGCTTTTGACAATTCAGAGCAGCAGGGACATACACAGGATGCAGGCCTTTGCAATCAAGAGCTTTTGCCCCCACGAAATCACTACTTTTTTTTTTGTAAATTATATCTAATTTTAGAGATGATGATAGCAGGGGCGGATTCAGGGGAGTGCGTTCGGGCGATCACATCCCCCAGAATAGGGAACTTTTTATACTTTGTATTTTAAAAATAAAACATATCCTAAGTATATTTCATCTTTGTATTATAAACTTAAATTAAAACCTAAAGTAGATAGGCCTCACTTTCTTAAGAAAGTTAATTCTGCAGGAGAGCTACTTCTCCTTTTCTAAATTTGTTTTTTCTTTTATTTTCTTTCTCTCTTTCTTTTTTTTTTTTGCAATCCGCTCTTCCCTTGACTTGACTTCGAACGACCGCCCCTCCCAAACAATCATCCTGGATCCGCCCCTGGATGATAGACATTTTAGTAAAATATGCCCTCAATCGCTGAAATAAATTCATGTCAAGCTTTCGATCGCTGAAATAAATTTCTGTCTACGACCCTGCAAAATAGTGACGATTTTAGGGTGTGATCAGTTAGTAATGCCTCCCTGGAGCAACGATACTTCCCTAGAAGTCATATCTCCGATAATTCAGAATGTGATTTGTGCATTATCACTTTTCACTCTCAGTGTCTTGAAACGCACCAAAAAGGAATTGTTCTGAAGTATTTACTGGTTCTCCCTATGACCCCATTTCAATATGGGCAACCTTGGACATATACACATCTGAAATATCACCTTTTATGTCAGTGATCCCGAAAACTATCCATTCGACACAAATATAGGATATTTTCGATTCTTTATTCCTGTCACTCTCCCATTGTCAACTCGAAGCCAACCAAGGCGTGTTTTGGACTTACGCAGCATCCACAGTGTCACTTTTCATCTTTGCATATGAATTCGACACTAATTTCGTTCGTATTTGACTACTTTTACATGTCACCTTCACCTCTTGGTAGGGATTTTTTCAATATCTCACCCCCACAACTATGGAGAAGTTTCAACCAACTAAGTATAATTATAAATTATCATCTGAAACACAACAGTACGGGTGATCTTTTTCGCAGAGGAATTCGTTAACTACTGTTTCAATATCAATGTATTGACTTTTTTGCTGTCCATGCAGAAGATTGCCAAAGGGCTAAACTTCATCTGCACTATTGTGCAATGAATATAGGTTTTAGTGGTTTAATTTACTGAATACTCGCTTAGATGTTGCTCTCGTCACAGAAAAAGTGATATACAGTTATAAAAGAAAAATGAAATGAAATATCTAATTTTTACGTCCCACGATTACGTCGACTATGCTAATGGAGAGAGTAATGGTGAGAAATAAATGAAATTGTTTAATGAAAAAAGTGGGAGGAAACGGGAGAAATCCGAGGACTCTCATGCACACGGTGTTTGTCCATAATAAAGTTCATTCGGCGTGAGCTGGGATCGAACCAAGGACCCCATGCACCATAGGTAAAGTTATAAAAGAATAGGCGTCTAAACAAATACGGAACACTACTATCAATGACAGTTATATAAGATTAGGTTTTTAGTTATTTCATTCTAAGTTAAAATTTCAATCTATCTTGTTCTTCAGTACTGTTCAAAAACTTAAAGTTGTTGCTGCAAGGACGTGATAAATCTTTTCAGTAGACTTCGCAGTCCCCTTCACAGCTTCTTTTTCATGTAAGGCTAAAGTAGTCTCATTTTAGACATCGAGAAAAAATAGTGGAATTACGAATTTTCAATGGGCCATGTTTTACTCTGGGCTCCCTCAACGCACTGCCGTTAGTTACGTCGCTGTTCAGGATGCATGATGCAGCTTCTGCTTTTAGGAATACTTTCTAAGGCAGTACGAGTTTTTTTTAACCGCTGTGTGAATTAAGTTGTATTTGCTAGAACTGTCGGTTAAAGGAAACTATAGATCCTACACTCAAACACAAATAATCTCTTTCGAAACTCTAATGGAAAACGAAACGAATCGTCCTAAACATGGTACGCTTTTGAAGAGAAAAAGAGCAAAGCAGTAGTTGCACATACGCTTAATGGTGTTTCTTGGATACAAATTTATAACTTACAAAAGTCATGTTCACTTCATGGTTTGATAGATGAAGGGTTAGTAAGGGACACGGGACATTCAGTTGAATGGAATGAAGTAAAAATTCTAGGACAGGAAGGAAGAAGCATAGTTAGGAAATGGAAGGAGGCACGGTTTATAGAAATGGAGGGTAATAAAACAATGAACTGGAACTCAGGACTGACCATCGACCAACAGTGGAATAGGTTGTTAAAAAAGCTTAAAGTATAAGATTTGAATACACATATCTATTATGGTTGTTGTATTACACGTGTTTATGTAGTTATTAGTCAATGTTAGTTATCTATCTATTTCTATATAGATGTGCGTATACATGTATATATGTAATTGTATATTTATATATAGATATATGTGGTTTTATTATATGTATAATTGCATATACTGTATGTGTGTGTCTTTTTTTAATGTATGCGTAATTGTATGTTTATCTGTATATATATATATATATATAATTTATTAATTTATTTATTTTTATATATATTTGTATATATTTATATAATTATTTAATTATTTATGTTAATTATTTATTAGTTTAGATTAGTTGTGCTAAGATTGTCCTTTTTAGGTGTGTGTGTAATTTACAACAGATAGAAAGCCTCGGTATAGGAAAATACAAATCAGAATACTTGAAGGGGATTGGCTGCTGCCAGGAGCCAATCAGAAGCAAGATGTCTCAGCTCTTGTTTGTATATAAGACTGCGTATTTCTCATGTATCTCATAGTGTCTGATGAAGCCAATGTGTTAGTTGGCGAAACTGTAACACGTATGTAGTTTTTTATGTGAATATATTGTTTTGCTCAGCAAATAGTTTGTTTGTGTTCAATTAAACGTGTGTCATCGCCGACTAATGATCACCAAAAATTCTAAATTTAAACAAAATATTCACACATGGTTCCGACTTGAGAACCTCCAGATTATTAGCTAGCGTCTTGAGCACAGATCCACGCTCTATATGCGCTAAATGATATGTTTTAGTATGTTTAAATTAGATTTCCTTGCCTCCAGTTACAAAATTCTAAGTTAGTATTTTTCGTTCTTTCAAAATTTGTTACGATTTTTTTAAATCATATAAGTCAATAATCTTTGGCATAGTTTATACTAATAACGTGGTTGTTCTTAAACCTTTCGTTCGCTATTTGGTTTCGGGGGGCGCTGTGGCTCAGTGGTAGAGCGTTCACCTCTGATGCTTGGGGTCCCGGGCTCGATCCCAGCCCCCGCCAAGTGAACTTTGTGGTGGACAAACACCGTACTCGTGGGTTTTCTCGGGGTTCTCCCGTTTCCTCCCACTTTCTTCATTCCACCATTTCACTTATCTCTCACCATCACCGTCTCCTTTAGCCTCACCGGCATAACCGTGGGACGTAAAACTTAAAGATTTCATTTCATTTTTCGCTATTTGGTTTCTTCCAGGGCTTGCTAACTTAACATAACTATAACATAACGAAATAGACGGAAGTAACGTAATATATTTGTTAACACATTATGTTATGTACCAATTGTAAATTCATATATTTGTTACGAAACACTAATGTTACTATACTTATCAAATAACTATAATGGTACCGTCTTAAAGGAGCAAACTACTTTCTGTTTATCACTAAATAACTTTATGAAGAGATTGATAGGTATATAGTATATTGTAATAACGTTATTACTTTATAAGTTATTCCCAGGGCTTGCTGATTTAACTTAACTTTAAAATAACAAAAAAGATGGAAGTACAGCCAAGTATACCAATATATTTGTTAAATATTTTGTTATGTACCAATTGTAACTTTATATATTTGCTTCGAAACAATTATGTTACTATACTTATCAGATAACTATAGAGTAACGAATTACATGATCAATCTACTTTCTGTTACCACTAAATAACTTTATGAAAAGATTGATAGGAATATAGTATATTGTAATAACGTTATTACTTTATACGTTATTCCCAAGGCTTGCTGATTTAACTTAACGTTAAAATAACGAAAAAGATGGAAATCCAGCCAAGTATAGCAATATATTTGTTAAATGTTTTGTTATGTACCAATTGTAACTTTATATATTTGCTTCGGAACAATTGTGTTACTATACTTATCAGATAACTATATAGTAACGGATTGCAGGATCATTGTGCTTTCTGTTACCACTAAATAACCTTATGAAAAGCTTGATAGGAATATAGTATATTGTAATAACGTTATTATTTTATAGGTTATTCACAAGGCTTGCTCATTTAACTTAACGTTAAAATGACGAAAAAGATGGAAATCCAGCCAAATATAACAATATATTTATTAAATTTTTCGTTATGTACCATTTATAACTTTTATATTTGTTATGAAACAATAATGTTACTATACTTTTCAGATAACTATATAGCGACGAATTAGAAAAAATGAAATACTTTTTGCTATCACTAAATAACGTTAAGAAAAGATCAACTGAAATATAGTACATTTCAATAACGTTATTATTTTATAGCTTATTCCCAGGACTTTCTAACTTAACGGTATCATAACTAATAATTACCGGAACAAAATGTTTTTTGTTATGAGTGTTTTATCCAGGCATGTGAGAAGGGGAAAATGTCCTCTCCAAAGTTGTAGAATACCCGTCTCCCCCCCAAAAAAAATTGAATATATAGATATAGCAGTGTTGGGCAAAATCAATTGAAATCAATTGCAATTGATCAATCAATTGAAAGTAATTGCTCTGAAAATCAATTGCAATTGATTTCAATTGCAATTGATTTCAATTTGTAATTGACAATTAATTTCAATTGCAATTGAATTCAATCATAAAATTTGCAATTAAATTTTCGTCAATTGTTAATTGTTAATTGGTCACCAGGCAATTGAAACTTTTAATTGTTAATTGTCAATTGCAAAGGGTGCAATTGAAACATTCAATTGTTAATTGCAATTGACAATTGAAACTTGTAATTGTTAATTGTAATTGTTAATTGCAATTGAAATCAGCAATTAAAACTGAAGATAAGAAGATGTGTGTATATTGTATTGTCCACTTGTTACTGTTTTACATATTTCAAATAAGGTACTTATAAGAAATGCTGGATACCTATCATCCCTTTCCCCCCCCCTGGGAAGAAAGCCGTGAAACTAAGTATTTTTTAAATATATTATGTTTATGGTTCTATCCCCCTCGAAAGAACTCTATATGCCCGTCATGCATACAATAGGAATGAGCACGAGCGAGTTCGAGCGAGTTTTCTTTAAAACTCGACTCGACTCGAAGCAGACATCTTTGAGTTCGACTCGAGATCTGGGCTCGAAAAATTTCCCCCAACTCGACTCGAATTCGGATCGAGTTTCCAGTCGAGTCGAGCCAATTCGAGCTAAATCCTTTGTGTAGTTCCAAGTACTACTATCTTCAAGTATTCTACATAGACAATATAATTATCAATGATACTACTACTACTATAACTAATTATTATTATAACACCGTGTACCTGTATAAACATGGAATATAGGCGGTTTATATCGGAATACTAAAAATTAGTTAACTGTCGATCTCGGTAGTCAAGAAATCTTCAGGAGGCAAGGACATCGGTCGCGAGGTTCTTGGTTTGAGTTCAGGAGGAGCAAGTATTCGGGCTCGAGCCAAAAATTGTTAGAAGTTATGGAACTCCAGCTAAACATGTTTAAAACTGCTCGACAAGGGTTTAGGGTTTTCAACGACTCAAGCGGCTCGCTCACAGCTCATTCACTTATCGAGCCGAACAGAGAAGTGAGCCGAGCCAACAGCTCATCCAACCGAGCCAGCTCGAGCCGAAGTCTCACACCAGTCGAACCGAACCGAGCTGATTGCTAACCCCAACCGAGCCGGTTTGAGCCATTGGCTCAGTTAAGCTAACTCGAACCCAGCCTATGGACTCGTTTCAACGGAGCTGGTTCGAGCCATTGGCTCCAATCGACCCGAGTCGATAACTCGTCTTTACCGATCCGGTTCAAGCCATTGGCTCAATTGAGCCCAGTCGATGGGTAATCCCAACCAAGCCAGCTCAAGCTGTACCCCAGTTGAACCGAGCCGGGCCGGTTGACATCACTATTCCGGTTGGGCTTCTACTCTGGCTAAAAAATTGGACCGTGCAATTCTCAGCCTTGATGGTAAGAACTACAAAAAATGATATGAAATCTTTAGTTTTACGTCCCACGATTATGCCGGTTAGGCTAAAGGAAACGGTGATGATGGGAAATGAAGAAAGTGGGAGGAAACGGGAGAACACCGAGAAAATCCACGAGCACGGTGTTTTTCCACCACAAAGTCCAAACTGCGCGAGCTGGGATCGAACCAGGGACCTCAGCTCCGGAGGTGAACGCTCTATCACTGACCCACCGCTCCCCCTGGTAAGAACTACAGTATATACTTATATTGGTGCTCACGGCGTCATTAACTTGTTCCACCACCAACGAATTTCGAGGTACTTTGTTTTGCATCTTTTGTGCGTGTATTGTGTCGCTTTGTGCGCCTACTCCCACATTTTGTGCATCACCGGAAGTCGGTCAAAATGGGTCTACAAATACGACGGAACACATTATTGCTCTTCCGCCACCAATGAATTTCGAGATCGTTTCCTTCACATCGTTTTGTGCCGTTTTGTGCGTCTACTTCCGTTTTGTGCGTCATGGGAAGTGGGTTAAAATGAGTCCCCAAGGTGGGACGAAAATGACCAAGAGTTCCGCTACTATTGAATCTCGAGGTCGTTAATTTTACATTGCGTACCGTTTTGTGCGTCAATTCGACGTTTTGTGCGTCACTGGAAGACGCTCAAAATGGGTCTCAAAGGTGGAACGAAATTGACCCACTGCTCCGCCACTACCGAATTTTGTGGTTCTTCCTTTCGCATCGACTAGTGAATGTTTCGTGCCCTTTCGTGCCCTTATTTCCACGTTTTGTGCGTCACCGGAAGTGGGTCAAAATGGGCTTCCAAGATGGGACGAAAATGACCAAGAGTTCCGCTACTATTGAACTTCGAGGTCGTTAATTTCACACCGCGTACCCTTTTGTGCGCCTATTTCGACGTTTTGTGCGTCACTGGAAGACGGTCAAAATGGGCCTCGAAGGTGGGACGAAAATGACCCACTTCTCCGCCACTACCAAATTTCGAGGTCCTTCCTTTTGCATCGACTACTGAATTTTCGTGCTGTTTCGTGCCTCCATTTTCACGTTTTGTGCGTCACCAGAAGTGGGCCAAAATGGGCTTCCAAGATGGGACGAAAATTACCCACTGTTCCGCCACTATCGAATTTCGAGGTCGTTAATTTCACATCGCGTAACCTTTTGTGCGCGTATTTCGACGTTTTGTGCGTCACTGGAAGACGCTCAAAATGGGTCTCGAATGTGGGACGAAAATGACCCACTGCTCCGCCACTACCAAATTTCGTGGTCCTTCCTTTCGCATCGACTAGTGAATGTTTCGTGCCGTTTCGTGCCCTTATTTCCACGTTTTGCGCGTCACCAGAAGTGTGTCAAAATGGGCCTCCAAAGTGTGACCAAAATGACCCATTGTATCGAATTTCTAGGTCGTTTCTTTCGCATCGTTTAGTGCCTATTTTTTTTTAAAAAAGTTTTCTGTACCTACTTCCTCATATTGTGCGTCACCGGAAGTGAGTTAAACAGGCCTTTAAAGTGGGAGTTAAATGGCTCACTGTTGCGCCACTATCTAATTTCGAGGTCGGTTCTTTCGCATCGTTTAGTGCCTGTTTTGAACGTTTTGTGTGTCACCAGAAGTGTGTCAAAATGGGCCTCCAAAGTGTGACGAAAATGACTCACTCCTCCGCCACTACCGAATTTCGAGGTCCTTCCTTTCGCATTGACTAGTGCCTGTTTTGTTACGTTTTGTGCCCCTATTTCTACGTTTTGTTCGTCACCAGAAGTGTGTCAAGGTGTGACGAAAATGACCCACTGTTCCGACACTATCGAATTTCTAGATCGTTACTTTTGCATCGTTTAATGGCTTTTTTTTTTTAAGTTTTCTGCACCTATTTCTCGCCTTGTGCATCACCCGAGGTGAGTTAAACGGGGCTTCAAAGAGAGAGTTAAATGGCTCACTGTTCCGCCACTATCGAATTTCGGGATTGGTTCTTTCGCATCGTTTAGTGTGTATTGTGTACCGTTCTGTTCGCCTACTTCCACGTTTTGAGCATCATCAGAAATGCGTCAAAATGGTCCATCAATGTGTGAGGAAATAGAGCCATTGTTCCGCCACTATCGAATTTGGAGGTCGTTTCTTTCGCATCGTATAGTGCCTGCTTTGTACTGTTTTGTGCTCCTATTTCCACTTTAGTGCGACAACGAAAATGGGTCAAAATGGCCTACAAGTATAGCGGAATAACTTAATGCTGTTCCGTTACCATCGAATGTCGAGGTCGTTTCCTTTACATTTTTTATGCATGATTTGTGTCGCTTTGTGCATCAGTGGGAGAGGGTCAAAATGAACCTTGAAAGTGGAATGGATATGTCTTTTTCTGCCATATTTGTAGGTCGTCTTTGACCCACGTTCATTGGCCTACAAAACGTGAAAATATGCGCAGAAACGGTAAAAACATGCACTAAACAATGCGAAAAAGCGACCTTGAAATTCGATACTGGTGGGAGAGTGGATCATTTTTCTTCCCACATTGAATGCCCATTTTGACCCACTACCATTGATTCACAAAACGTGGAAATAGGCTTACAAAACGGTAGAAAACACGCAGAAGATGATGTGAAGGAAACGACCTCGAAATCGTTCCTGACGGAACAGCATTAACTTGTTCCGCCATATTTGTAGGATAACATTGACCCATTTCCGGTGACGCAGAAGACGAGGAAATAGGGGCACAAAACGACACAAAAAATTTCTATGTAATTATGCTAAATTTCCATTTAAGTTTGTAAGCTTAATTATATGGAAAATTTTATACATTTTTCCTTTACTTTGGTCTACTTTACGTTGATTTGGGACTTTTAAATTTTATTCAGTTTTCCACTGAAAAGTATCTATAATTCAACAAGGAAATAATTATTAATTATAATTATTATCTATATAATTGAATTCATTGTAATTTGTTCCATAACAAACACTTTACCATTTCGTACTAGCTGTTATGCCCGTTCTTCGCAGTGTCACTATACGTCTGAGCAACCCCAATAAATATGGATTCGACACAAATTCTACTACTTTTACATGTCCCGGTGAACCACCCCTCAGACCCCCTTGGTTCGTATTGTGAAAAAATCTCCTCTGGCCCCCACCAACCCCCAACCAATACCACGAAAACTATGAATGTGACACTAACATCTGCCATTTTCTACTAGTTTTTACATATGCCGGTAAAAGTCCCAATAATCCTCTGGTTCCAATTTTGAAAAAAACAATGCCTCTGGCCCACAGCCGATGGGGGCTGAATTTGGAAGTCAACGCCTGTGGAAGTATCACCATTCATCTCAGCGACAGCGAAAACTATGGATTTGACACTAATATCGGTCACTTTCCATTATTTTTACATGTCTCGCAATTCCCCACCCCCGGTGACTCCCGGCCCGCATACAATGGTGGCTAAATTTGAAAATCATCGCTAATGAAAGTATCACCATTGATCTCAGCCACCGCGAAAACTACGGATTTGACATCGGTCATTGTGGATTATCTTTACATGTCTCGTGATCCCCTTTATAATGCCCCCCTTTCTTAGCTGATGGGGGCTCAATATGAAATTAACCGCGGTCTTGAGTTTCACCATTGAGCTCAGCTATCCCGAAAACTATGGATTTGACATTAATATCGATCATTTTCGATTATTTTTACATGTCTCGGAATTCCCCCCTCTGGTGACCCAAGGCCCGCATACAACGGTGGAGGAATTTGAAAGTCATCGCTAATGGTAGTGTCGGCATTGATATTAGCAACCGCGAAAACTATGGATTTGACACTAATATCGGTCATTTTGGATTACTTTTACGTTTCGGTATCCCCCCTCCCCCCGTTGACTCACGAACCGCAGCCGAATACGGTGAATTTGGAAGTTAATGCGATCGGAGTTTCACCATTGATCTCAGCGACCGCGAAAACTATGAAATCGACACTGATATCGTTCTACTTTTACATGTCCCGGGAAACGCCCCCTGAGACCCCCTGGTTCGAATTTTGTTGAAAACGCTTTGCCTTGGTGTGGGACCTGGACCAAGATATCTTTGACCAAAATTTGATAACTCTCGGTCGACTTTTCTGGTCCCCAGGCCGGTCCCGGTAAACGTCCCCTGGAGACCCCTAGTAAGGATTTTTTTTTTAAAAAAAAAAAAGCTCTTCGTCTTGGTCTGGGGCCTAGACCAAGCTATCCGTGACCAAATTTTGAAAAGTTTCGGTCCACTCGTCTCGTCCACAGGCCGCACAAAGATAGACAGACAGACACACGAGCAAACTCTATTTTATTTATATTAGAGAGGTCAGATCCGCCGTTATTGTATTAGTGCGGTGCTTGAGCGATTGATCGTAGAAATTCAAACTCCGATGAGTGATCATTTTATAGGCTTGTTTTATTACAAGCTTAAACTCTTTAGTCAGTAGAGAAGAGGGCGTGAATCATGAGTCAGAGTTGATGACAATGGGTTTTGGTGGGTCTGTGGGTCACGGTGGGTAAGAGTGGTTTATGGTGGGTGGTGGGTCAGAGTGGGTCACGGTGGGTCGTGGGTCACGAGGGGTGGTGAGTCAATTGGTCGTGGCTAAAGTTTTCATTGCCCCACGCCCTCTCTGAACTACAGTGTTGAAAATTAATCAGTGAAAATCAATTGCAATTGATCAATCAATTGAAAGTAATTGCTGTGGAAATCAATTGCAATTGAATCAATTGCCAATTAATTTCAATTGCAATTGAATTACAGAATTCAATTGCAATTACTTTCCACTGCAATTACTTTCAATCAATTGATCAATTGCAATTGATTCTCCTTTTTTAATGGCCAACTGCAATTAACAATTAACCATTACTTATTTGAATTGTTAATTGCAATTAACAATTAAATTTACAGATTAATTGTTAATTGTTAATTCAATTGAAATTTGCCCAACACTGAGATATAACTACACATATACAGCGTATTTTAAAACACTTTCAAGGTTTGGGAGGTGATTCCTAACACCAAGATAAGACAAATAATATAGACGAAAATGTGTCCAAAAATGATTCCTTTCGAAGTTATAGGCTGCCGAAAACATGAAAAAATAATCCTCCAAAACAATGGGAACTACCCTAGTCGGGTCAGGACTTCACTTATGAACTAGTATCTGCCCTATCCAAATATCGATGTTTCATAATTTGCGGTACTACCTCAACAATTTTTAGAGAGATAGTTGGTAAGTACTTCAAATTATATGCCCATAGCCAAACACCCTCTATAAAAAATGTTGCATGAGTATTTTAGGATTTTGAAACATTGATGTTTGGATATGACACATATTAGTTCCTAAGTGAAGTCTGGGGCCGCGGTGGCTCAGTGGTAGAGCGTTCACCTCTGGTGCTAGGGGTCCCGGGTTCGATCCCAGCCCCCGCCAAGTGAACTTTGTGGTGGACAAACACCGTGTGCGTGGGTTATCTCGGGGTTCTCTCGTTTCCTCCCACTTTCTTCATTCCACCATTTCACTCATTACTCATCATCACCGTCTCCTTTAGCCTAACCGGCATAACCGTGGGACGTAAAACTCAAAGATTTCATTTTTCATTTCCTAAGTGAAGTCTTGACCCGACTAAGGTAAGCCCCTAGTTTTGGAGCTATGGACCTTTAAAGTTCATTTTTCATGCCTTTGACAACCTCTAGCTCCGAAAGTAAGTATTTGTGAACTCAGGTTGGTCTATACTTTTTGTCTTATCTTGGTGTCAGAAATCACCTCCCAAAAGTTGTCAGTGTTTTTTAGAAACACCTTGTATATATAGCTAGTTTCTTGCGAGGTTTCAGTCGGTCCTTTCTCATATTCCCCAAAAAGTCACATTTGTTTTCATGGTACAATTTTTATGTGTTCAATATTATAATCCGAAAAACTTACTGTTAGTGGTTTACTTATGAAAGTGTCAGTAGCAACCTCTCGTTTGAAGGATAATTATGAGTGACTAATCGAGTTATTTGGAAGCATTTCATAGGTATCACAAGAAAGTGATGAAAGAAAGTCTGTAAGCATTCCTGAAGGCAGATTTTGAAGACTATGATAAGCTCCATAATGAAGTTGTGCGACCATATGTGATAGCATTGTTAGAAAATTTTGATAGATTTGGGGATACCGTTCGAAAAGTTAATTTATCGTCCCAAGTGTTCAACTGTGGTAACATTATGCTTATGGAGTGGCCCCGTGTTGCGTAGTCGCTAACTCTCGCCTTCGGTGCGAGCGGTCTCGGGTTCGATTCCTGGTGGGGACACTCGGTCGAAAATGAGGTTTTCCTCATTCACATGAGGCAAATGCCAGGGTGGTACCTAACTTATATGACTCAGGCCACTTCCTTCCCTCCCTTTAGTTGGATAGTGTGCTCGACGAGGGACGAAATCCCTCAAACGTGACGAGCTAAATGCATTGATGCCGAAAGCACAGAAATCTAAATCCTAAGATCCATTTCCATTATGCCTATGGATAACGCAATACAAGAACTCAAATCTTTGTGTGATTTGCTTTCTTTGAATTTTGAGGAGTGTGTACCTGAATATCAGTGTTTTCATTAAATTTTAAAGAAGTGTGCAGAGAAGAATATGAAGTTGAGTGAAATTTTACACAAACTTCAAGCGGATAATATTGGGGACGGTTTCCTACACTAAGACATCTAGCTGCCATATTAAGTGTGTGTCCTATAGGTACTTGCAAACTTGAAAGATAATTCTCAAGTATGGAACGAATTTGTACTAAATTAGGACAGCTTAGACCATGTCGCTTAAGTTCACTTGTGCGTACGCGCTTTTGGCGTGGGAGACCCGGGTTCGATTCCAGCGGGAGCTCATGTGGTTTGGATTCCACGTTAATCAGTAGGTCCATGTCTCATATAGCATCGCTGCTGAACAGGACGTTAAACTCAAAATCAGCTCATTAAGTTCACTTGTGTTAATATTCATGAAAAATCCTCGTGAACTGGAACTTTTCCATGTAAGAAATTTTATCAAAATTTGCTATAATCCATCCCCAAAAAGAATTGCACTACCTTTTCTAAAACTTCAAATGTAAACTACGTTGGCTTAATAAAAATGTGTCTTTAAATATTTAGTTCATGAAAAGGTAAGAACCTCTAGATTTATCCTAATATTTTAATAATTGAATAAATATGAATATTTATCTAATAAAAATATTATTAGTAATAATTCTTGTATATGGAGAAGCTTTATATTTCAATGCTTCAAAATTAATGTATAGCAGTAAAGAAGAAAGATACAATTCTCTTAAAGTATACTGACGGTATCTTTACACACAGTATATGAAGGTATGGGTTGCATAAGGTACATGGATACTTTCCACATTTTTAATTAGTTCTCCTCTAGAACTTAAAATTACCCCCCCCCCAAAAAAACGAGACGACTGTATAAAATTGTTGTTACTACTAAAAAGGCATCATTAAAATACTGGCTAAATATTTTGTAATATCGTTATCAGTGTTTCTTCCAGACATGTTTTTGGGGAGCACTGCCCCCCTGGAGGAGACCAAAATAATACATCTATAATACAATAATAAATAGAATACTACCAACAGTGCCCCCCCGGAATACTAAGTATGCCCCCCTAGAATATTGTTTCTGTAAAAAAAAACAGATCGATATTATGGCATATGGTAAAATATTGCGAACAAGAACAATAAACTAAAGAGTGAAAAGTAGCTTTTCATGTTTGAGGGATTTCGTCCCTCGTCGAGCACACTATCCAACTAAAGGGAGGGAAGGAAGTGGCCTGAGTCATATAAGTTAGGTACCACCCTGGCATTTGCCTCATGTGAATGAGGAAAACCTCATTTTCGACCGAGTGTCCCCACCAGGAATCGAACCCGAGACCGCTCGCACCGAAGGCGAGAGTTAGCGACTACGCAACACGGGGCCACTCCATAAGCATAATGTTACCACAGTTGAACACTTGGGACGATAAATTAACTTTTCGAACGGTATCCCCAAATCTATCAAAATTTTCTAACAAGGAAACAGGGGTAAAAGCGGATCTGAAAAGGTAGGGGGACACATGACGTCACGCCGTCCCTGTGCCTATCTTTGCCCATTGTAATATGATTAGAAAGTGGGGGGACGCCACGAATAATTCCTGGAAGCGGAGGGACGTCGTCCTCCCGCGTTCCCCCACACTTTTACCCCTGCAAGGCCATAGAAAGCATACAATAATGATTGTACGTTTGTGTGTATTATTAAATGCAGGTGTAAGTATGCATGAGCTTGCTACATGTCGTAAGCGTCGGTGGACCACCGATGGGCAACTAGCGACATCTCGCCAAAGATTGGCGGCCCCGCAGCTTCAATGCGCGGTGACTCCACTTCCATTTTGAAAATTATACCACCAGCGACCCACTAGTGCCAGAGACGCGACGAAACGCCAATGAACAACAAAACTACTCCCCCCCCAAAAAAATGTTAAATCGTCTATATGCGTAATTTATTTACATTAAGGTGAGTCTAAAAATCAATTTAAAAAGTTTTAAAAAATCACCCCAAGATGGGCGCGAACTACCGAATTTTCTATTATTAGGCACGTGCGCTTCTGACTTAGCCACTGAGGCGATGAAGAAAACGTTGCATGTAAAGGGATAAATACTTGAGATCTTTTTAATTTTGTTAATCAGTGCGCTACTGTAACCGTGCATATTCGACGATAACCGTTTGCGATCAGATAAAATTCGCTCGCCATCCAATTTTATAACAAAATGACGCGCGTCTATTTACTTTATCTCATGATTCTCCCATATTCACTTTCAAATGATCGGTGACAGTTGCCATTTAAATTCATATAATTATACGCACTCATCTCAAGATTGCTCACGCCGTGTGGTCTTTGTGGTGGACAAGCACTGTGTTCGTGGGTTTTCTCGGGGTTCTCTCGTTTCCTCCCACTTTCTTCATTCCACCATATCACTCATCTCTCATTATTACCGTCTCCTTCAGCCTCACCGGTGATAATTTCAATACCCCGACTATAGATATCTCTTTCGACCCGACGAAACCCTGCCGCCAGTGGCACACTAGCGGCAATCCTTCGGCGCGTCGCTATATCGATGATCGACATTTACTGGCAAGTGGGCCACTAGGTGTTGGCAACGTTTACGGCATGGGGTATAGGTTACTACCAGGTATGATGTTTTATTTCTCGGTAACTAGTGGCCGGATCTGTACTAAACTTGCTGGGAAAGTAGCTCATCGTCCATGGAAAAAGAAAAAACTATACACTAGGTCGTTTGCTTATATCCGACCATATTCGATTCGGTGCTGTTACCTGGTGTATCATACTGGAACTATGGGTCTGTTGGCAGAAGCGGTGTTGTGCGTGACCTTCTAAGTGCGTGAGTGTTATCAAATGTCGTCGAAAAACAACCAGTATGGGCAGATTAGGTAATGGTTCTTTTCCATGCTAAGTTTTCGTACGTACGCAAGTTCCAAGTACCTGGCAAATTCCAAATGGAAGAAAGTTGTCACAGTGGATTATCCACATGTCCATCTCACTGCTGGTGCTCTCATTCCGGCAAACATATACCGTGACATTGACGGTAAAAGACACAACAACTTTATTGGTGAGTGTAGGGACAGTTTTTCTCGTGGCATCATGGTTGTTGCGGGATTCAGATATGAGGATAAGTTGATGATACACAAGATAGACAAAAACGTGAATGTGAATGCTAGATACTTCCGAGGGTCTATTTCAACACCTATCTATTGGAAATAGATTCCATAATTGTATGGAATGAGCGCAAATCAGGTGATGTTCCATATAGACAAGACTTCGACCAATACCACCAGAACATTGCTACGGTTTTATCAGGTGATTGCAAAGGAATTGAGGATTTGTGTTATTCTTTTTGAATACATTCCTGTAGAAAGCTCACATGCCAGCCCAATAGATTGTTGCGCCTTTGGACTGTTGAAATATCTTCAGAGTCGCCGACCGCGCACCCTGGTAACCTGGTGAATATCATTCAACTCTGGGCGCTGGTTGCTCTCTTTGATTTTTCTTATAGCGTATTCCAGGACAAAGTTGAATAATAATGGAGACAATGCATCTCCTTGTTTCAGGCGATTCTCTACATGAAAGCTCATGGAAAAAAAAAATCCTATCCGGACTTTACTTTGGGATTCATTCATTTACATAATAATAATAATAATAATAATAATAATAATAATAATAATAATAATAATAATAATAATAATAATAGGAATAACAGAAATACAATCCCAATTACGAAAACAATTCCTTCCAATAAAGAAAAATAGTTGCCATGACGGGATTCGAATCCAGATCGCTGCATATAGAACCCTGCTTTCACACCTTTTATTTTTTTTTAAATTCGTTCCAATGTATTAGTGTTATTGATGGTGATTGTTATTGGTAAGAGAAGGGCGATTTCTACATCAAATATGATTGTTCGCCAGGGGCACCTCATGTCCTTTCGATGTATTCCAAACACGACAGGGACACGAACACAGAAATATCGAGGACAGTTAAAATTCCGACCTTGCTTTTCAGAGGGATTCGAACACCTAGTGGATTGCGGCTCTTGATCCGAAGCCGAAATCCCGAGGCTTTTTTTAAAAATTTTTATTATTTTTTGTGGGCTACTCGGCTATTGCCAGCGGCTACACTTCACCAAATTCATCATACGAATATAAAATAAACTAGTAGTTACGGAAGACAAAAATATAACTTTCTATTTCCACACGAGTTGATACAATTAAAAGAGTGCTAAACTAATGTCTGCCGTGTTTCCTTCTTTGGAAATCAGAAGTTAAGGTGATGAAATGTAATATAAATCGAGACCATCGTTGAAAGCGATGACGTAGCGTCAACTTGAAGAACGTTTCGTGATATTTTTCTTATTGACGGAGATCTATATAACTTGTTTTTGAGTTAAAGAAAATCTCGAGTAAGTGATTGTGACGTTCACATAAAGAACGTCTCTTTATACGAGCATTAGGATCGTGTGTATAGTCTTACATGCAATGATTATAACTGGCTAATAGTGTGGATGGATGGCGAAAGTAAAGTGGTAGGTATGTGGTTAGCATATTGAACTTCTATTCTGTGAACCCTCGCTCAAGTCCCCGATAGGTCCATTTTTTTCAAATGTTTCAATTTCAATATCAATACATACTCAGACGGGAGGGTCCCACAAGTTGTCACTAAAATCTGATTGCCCCATAGCATATCTGATAGAGAATCATCAGAAATGAACATTAGCAAAATTTAAGGTGTTATGAACCAGAAGGATAGGCGCTAGGAGGCTTCAAAATTTGAATATCCAAAATATTGTATTATAGAATTTTGTACGTTTAAAGTAAATATCTTGAAAACCGTTAAAGCAATCAAAACAAAAATTGCACAATATAATGAGAACAAAATGCCCTATCGAAAACCATAAGCAATGTTGCCATAGGTGGAGCAGTGTTGCCAACTCAGCATAAAAATATTTTATTTGAAATAGCACCATATACAAATGTGCACATATTTAAAATGCACTTTTAACACTAAACATAACAGTGAAGTGTAGTGGTGCAGTGTTGCACGTTATTGCACCTACGTCTGCTGAAAATGTACAATGGAGAAGTTTGATATGTGGCAACAGATGGTAATAAAGTAGTATGAATTTAGTTTAAATGCATAAGACAGATAGTATAACATAAGAAAATGTCAGCAGTGTCACAAAATATTGATGCATTTGAAAAACGAAATTGAGTGATACCATTTTTATGTTCTATGTCAGCTTCGAATCTATATAGGAGTGTAAACTGGGATCAGAATCACTATGAAAGAGAAAGATTACAATGAAATGTAAGGTGAAAAGTACACTTTGATGCTAGCGGTCTACTGGTCTACGCTTAGTTGCATGCATGGAGAGCATACCCGCGACCGTTCGGTCTATTTGATGGACGGGTACCACTCAAATGTATCGCACCCCGCCCGTAGTTCCTCAATACGCTATTGAATGCTCGTGCACATGCTGCACCGTCAGAATTTGTCCCCTAATTCTGACTCGCCTACACGATGTAACCCCCATTCTCTGAGGGAGTGGGATACGCCCACTGCGCGGCCGGACCGAAGTCCTGAGTGCCTACCAGTTGACCTACTGGTTGAGAGAGACTGCTAGCGAGTCAGTCCTACTATGCTCTGCAGGCATGGCGCCCGAGCGTTATAAGGCAAGCTCACCTCCCGCCCGTGTTCACCGTTACCCAGATTCCTGGGATTGGATCCCACAAGCTACCGAATCCCACGGTATGACCACAACCCGACAGAGTCCAACCAAATCCGGGGCCCCAGGCAATGCCCGAGGGGGCTTGTTCAATGCCGGCCCTGCCTGCCTCGTTCAACTGGCAACCGCCTTGTCGTGTAGAGGTACCACGCACACGTCGAGATACTCCCGTATCTCATCCCGGACCCAATGGTACGTGTTAAGTCACCATTTGAGTTTGGTGCCAGCCCATACCTACAGAATTTCCTCCCTTTAGCAGGATCAAAACCGTTACCCAGATTCCTGGGATTGGCCCTTCCCCACCTCCGTTTGGTCTCCCTGCAGGCAAGAATCCGACACTCCCCCCGGTAGGGTCGTGCAAGCAATACTGGACTTCCTCTAATTACGGTAGAGGTACACCGTACATTACCAGAACCAATGACTGATGTAGACCGTTTGCTCAAAGGCAGACATTGTCATTTGGGAGCCGTGTCTCCCCTGGTAGGCCCGCTCAAACAATACGGGGCTACCTATCTTTTACGTGTTTAGGTACCACGTACGCGTTTTAGCTAAGCTACTTGTCCGAATCCCAATGGTACGTGTAACCCACCATTAGAAGGGACACCCACACCCTTCCTTCCTTAGGGCCGTTCGAACAATACGGAACCACCTCTAATTACGGTAGAGGTACACCGTATATTACCAGACCCAATGGGTGATGTAGACTGTCTACCTTTAAAGACAATGGCCATTTAAGAGCGGCGGCTCCTCTAGTAGGGCCGTGTATTGCTCACTTCCTCAGCGCTCGAGGTACGAGTATGAGTTAGGATACTAAGTATCCCATCTCGGACCCAAGAGAACGCATTACACTCTCCTTGAGGGCAGTACCTACATCATCCTCCCGGTAGGGCGCTGGATCCGCCCACACTCTTGGACACATCAGCTACCCACTCTTTTTTAGCGTGTTAGGGTACCACGCAGCCTTCTCTCCCAGACCCAAGGTACGGCCTAGTTGTCCATTTCAGGGGATACCTGCATAGACACCTGGATCAGCGCTAGTAACTGCTGTTAGTGTACAGAAAAGTTTCGTGTAAGTTGGGTTGCATCTGTCCAAGCGTTTTACAAAGTGCAAATTATCTGGACCCCAAGGAATGGAATTAGAACACTTAGGAGGGAGATACTTTTGCTGGTGACTGTACATTTAAAAGAATAATATCACACTAGCGACCCTTAAGAGTAATAAAAGAAAGTTTATTAGTAATAAATTCAACGCGCTTAGTTGCTGATACTCTTCGTTTGTGAACGAAAAACCCTGTTCCTAATTGGTGAATTTTATTTCCTTCCCCGTAAAAGAACATAAAATTTCCGGAATTCACAGATCCATTTCCTTCCAACCTAACTTAATGAACTCCTACTAGGTCCATCCTGTATTCCTCTAGCTCATTCGTTACGTATTTTAATGCGCCTGCCCTATAAATACTTCTAATATTCCATGTTGGAAATCTCATGTCCATTTTCTTTTGCTAGGGACGTGCAAAGTTATCAGTTCCGGTCCAAGGCTTCTGTGAGTGTTTCTGAACACATACCTGTTTTTTACATGTAATATTTTTAAGTAGTCATATCATTTTAAAGTATAATATGTTTTGTCCTTACAAACATTCAGTAAATATAATCATCGCAAACTTCTGTCTACACACTCTCTTTGTAAGATATCAAGGGTGACTTACTGATAAGGTGGCACTATTATAAGGACATTGCTGATAAGGGCAAGAGTTAACTGACATTTTTTAACATAGGGCGAAAGCATACATGCCCATGAGACATGACGCGAAATACGGAAGGCGCGAATAGAAATGATGAATATGACTTCGCAACTTGTCATCAGTTTTTATTTACATTACGATATCCTTCCACACCAAACCCCGTTAAATTTTTTTCTTTTATCTTATGACGTAATTTTTAGCCCTTTTCTCAAAACTCTTGTCTGAAGGGGATTTGGCCTATAGTTTTTTCGTCTTACGAAGTCTTTTGGTGATTGACACATGGAAAGGAACAAGACGGCGAGAGAAATTTTCTTGTACCTTACATGACATAAAGTTTGGCCCTTTTTCAAACCTTCGGGGTCTTACTGTAACCAAAAGCACCCGGTTTGACGCGCAAGACTTTTTCTTACGTTCCCGCCGACCTGCACCAGATATAGGGGTGAAAAAATTTGTACCTCATGACGTGATTTTTTCATGTGCTAGCTCCCTGTCCAATACTAACTCCAAAGGATAGATAGTTCTTTTTGTTCCCTTCGTGTAACGTTTCCTTTTTCTCGGTAGTGGTAAACACAACACTCGAAACATTCTGCTCGATCGCCTGAAGGCAAGACAACACAGAGCAGCAAGCAATCAAGGTCTACCTCTCTTAGAACGATTGGGTGCTGCCAAGTTTCAAGCTACGTCTTATCAGCAACATGCAAAGTTGAGTAACAGTAGCGAGACAGGTGCAATTATTCCGGTGCAATTACCGGGGTATAAAATCATATGATAGCACAATAATATTTTACGTTTCACTTCTAGACAGTACTTTCTGTGAATCGAAGCAAAATAGAAAAATCTATTATTAACAATAGTCAGGGCCGGTTTTAAGCTGATTGGACCGTTTTAACAACGTATTGGACCGCAGAGTAAACAAGTGTGTTGTGGTCCCGATGACTAAATTTTGTTCCTAGTACATGTACTTAATACATGGCATTTTGCTCGCGGGGCCCCGGCCAAGTGGTCATGGTACCGTTAAGACGGCACTGCTACTCTCGGTTTTCAAGTACACAACATACGTATTGCAATACATGTACATCCGTGGACTCCACAAGGGAGGGTATGGCCACTCCCTAACAAGTAAATGAATAGTTTGTATTAAGTTACCGGGCAAAAGCAAAAATTTTCTGAATTAAATGCTATAGTAGTTTCTTTATTTTTTTACGCTCACAACTTTTATTGTAAAAATAGATATTACGTCCAGGGAGTATTCTGCAGTGTTTCTACAAGAAAAATGTTTCTCTGCCACTTTGGTTGTAAACCCTTAATTACGGAGAGAGCTAATTAAAAAGTAATTACTGGAATCAGTCATCCTCCTTGCCCTTTTATTATCCCTATCTCCGTAATTAAGCGTTTTCGATCAAAGTTGCTGATTTTTTCTAGCATTGAAGTTCTTAACACACATGCGAAGTTAGAGCTCCTTCGTGGCTAAGCGGTTAGCGTATGCGCCTTTGGCGTGGGAGACGCGGATTCCATTCCCGTTGGGAGCTCACGTGGTTCGGATTCCACGTTACTCAGTAGGTCCATGTCTCATATAGCCTCGCTGCTGAACAGGACGTTAAACTCAAAATCAACTCACTCAACATAAGCGAAGTTTTGAGGTTTTTCCTGGAACATCCTGTATATGAATACGTTATTGCATATATGAATACGTTTACACATACATTTGTAAATTATGTGTTTGAATGTTTAGTATCACACACATGTATTTCTTTAATTAAAACTTAGAATTTATCTTATTAAACAACTTTTTACTTTAAATCTCAAATTACATTTACTCCTGTCAGCCAAGGGCGCACATTAGGGGGGCAACGTGAAGCGCTCGCCCGCTAGAAGAAATCGCACTTCAGAATATCGAAAACTTAATTGAATTTTTAAAATAGTTACAACAAAATTTGAAACTATATCTGAAATGTCCCTTATACGTGCCCCCCCTTGGAAACTACAACATGGGCGCCCTTGCTGTCAGCAGTTAATCATCATAATTATCATAGCAGAAAATCTGAGGATGATATCGATGCGAAAAAACGGATTGCATTTTCGTTTTCAGGACATGTGAGTTGGTAACGATTGTGTTATCTCTGCATATTTTTGAAACTTGAAATTTGTAAATACTGTATTCTATGTGTTGTCAGTGCTTTAAAGCGTATTACTGAAACTATATGTAAAAATATATAAGTAAATAAATATATAAATAAATAAATTGAATCCGGGGCTGCTATTACATACGTTATAGAGAGTTTTAAATTTAGGTTTCGCCCTACATTTCTTGCTTCCTCGCTAACCTTACTAATCAACAAAAATAATTGAAAGAGGGAGCTAGTGTAAGTTATGTGCAGAACGATACTGAAGTACACCCGTCGCGTCGACAGATTTACATTTGTTTGTGTCACAAAATAAAAAAGGTGTCACTCGTGTGCGTTTTCGTGTCGTAAACACATTTGATTGTACTCATGCCCAGTGAAAGGAATAACTCAAATCCTATGACAACAGTTTAACTGACGTGAAACCTAATGCATAAATTGTCATTGAAATCAGCGGCGTTGCCAGGTTTCGGAGGGGGTTCGGGAGTCCTCCAGGAAATTTTTTTGGCAGTGTGTGGATTCGAAACGCAATTTTCGGCTTTATTGTAATGACTTAAATCTTTCGGGGGTCCGGGGGTTCTCCCCTAGAAACTTTTTAGCAATATTTAGACTGGAAACGAAATTTAAGGCTTTATTTTAACAGCTTTTTACAATTTCCGGAAGGTGGTAAACAGACTCCATGACCCTCCCGCTGGCTTCGTCATTGCATTGAACTCAGTGTCCACTAAATATTAAATTGAACTATTACTCATTTGAGTAATTTGTGCGTGTAGTAAAGTTGTGAATTTATTTGTTTTGAAGTGATGTGAACAACATGGCAGGTTTTTCAAAGAATCTGATTTTACTTGAGACAGTGTTGTAAATAGATAGTAATAGGACATTGACCATAAGAGCTCCGAAAAACCCACTCGCACTTCCAGTAATTTCTGTTTTGAGAACTGAACAGAGGATAATACCATAATTTCATTCCACTATTTTATTCATTCTCTCATCATCACCGTTTCTTTTAGCCTACCCGGCATAACCATGGAATTTAAAACTCAAATATTTCATTTCATTTTGTTACCTTTATTTCATCTTTTGGCAAACGCTCACAACAGTTATTTCGCTCAAAACCTTGCTTTCCTTGTAGCTTTTGAACTAATAGTTATATCTGTTTTCAGCTAGTGTATTTTATATTTGCAACTTGTAAAACATTTCTTCCTAACATAATTTGAAAGGAAATGAGATGAAAAATAGTTACATAAAAGTGTTCTTAGTCTCGGGGTGAAGTTAAAAGAACATGACACAAAAATCACAGCTCAGAAATAAATTAGTGTTAGCGTATTACTCGAAACCACTTGACTTTTCCTCATTGCAAATGACACTTTTGGGTCACTTGCTGGTTTTTATGTTTAAATAATGCTTTTAATTTATATATTGTTTTATATCAGTATATTGGTATTGATTTATATATTTTAAGTTATTATTATTATTAGGTTAAGAAATCCACATCTGGTCATTGGTGATTAATTATTGTTATTATTAATTGTATGTAAATGTAATTGTTGTATTTACTATGTATATTTATATTATTTCTATTTTCAGCTATTACAAAAAATACCTCTAGTAAAAAGAATAGTTAGATAGCAACTCTGTTTCAGAGAATAACAGTTTTAAAGTGTTCAGAGAAAGCTTCTTTTTGGTAGGAGAACACCCTCCTCCCTACCACTCGTTTTTTCTACATAGCTTACGATATGATACCTTTCCTATATAAACGGAAGATTTTTACAGGAAGGGGTGTCAGTTGACCGTCAGTCTTGGGGGAGACTTCGAGCAGTTTACAAAAATGTAGTCTATAGGAAGGACTCGGTTCGGTGAGCCGAGTGGGAGCTTTTTTCTCCCCGTAAGAGAATATCATACTTCAAGTAAATGAAGGGGGAGTATTACGGAGGTCTTGCTTAGACTCGTTAGGTTCTCCGAGTCTTAAATAGGGCAGAAGGCATGAGCTATATTAGGTTCTACCTTCTAGTAGGTTTTCATTTTTAAGGGACTTCTTTCTTGGACTAAAATGAGGTTCTGTGAGAAGAAGGGATATAGAAAAATAATTCTTATACTAATTCAAGAAACAGAATGTTGCTAGGGAATTAGACCCCGTAAAATAGGGACAGGATTTGATCCTTGAAATGCTACATTCCATATTTAGGTGGATATGGCATTTAGATTAACAATTCCCTGATACTAGAATTTTTGAGTACGTGTTCAAAACTGAAGCTGTATACGGTTTTGGTCGGTTATAAGGTAATTTGTTCCTCTTGCAGGACACAATAGCTTTTTTATGAATACTCAGAACACAGATTCCTGGGTTCGATCCCTCGAAGTGGACTCGTAAGAGGCTACTGATAGAGTTTTTAGATTTTTTAAAATCACATCTCCTAATTCAGGGAGTATGGTTCTTATCTAACCTTTACATCCCATATCTATTTAAGGATCTTTCGTTACTATAAGGCGAACTCATTTTCCTTACCTACCTATCCCTATAATAAGTATTTAGATAGATATCCTTCTAGTGCATCTCCTATTTAAGGGAGTACACGAAATAGGGTCGTAGGCAGGGGCTTTTGATGTAGTGAGTCAATGCCCTTTATAAGTTAAGGTTGACAGAGGACAGAGGAGTGAACGCTCTACCACTGAGCCACCACCCTCTGACTTTCCGCCCTCCCCCTGCATCCGCCTGTGTGTTTACATGATTGATATAGCTCCTTATACAACCTATGCAGAGTTAATAGTAGTGGATTACTAATTACAAAGATACATGTTACTGCTCGAGGCTCCATATGGTATTTTGTATACACATACAGTACATTAATACATTGATTTTGATACATTAATTGCCATTTAGAACTTCATCTCTACTACAATTCTTAATTCTAACTGGAGTGGTACGGTCACAGAGAAACTTATTTTTAAAGAAAGAAAAAAGCTCATCAAGAGCAAGAAAATGTAGTTGCTCCTTAATTTGATTTGATCTATATTTTATGGGCTGTTCTATTAGCAATGGCCTATCCCATCACGACTAGGAAATGGCCTCATTCAGTGACCACAATAACTCAGAAAGAATGAGAAAAGTAAGCAGCCTGAGTCTAATGAAGAAGCTTGGGCTTGAGACAAAGGTTTAATCCCAGCATTTGACTAGTGTTACAGAAAACAAAGGACAAATTTCCGTGAGGACGACCGCTTTAAAAAAGATTTACTACCTTTTCGGTCAAGTACTTCCACCAGAATCGAATCTGACAGTGAGATTGCTCTCACCTAAGTCGATAGTTTTACTCAATCAAATTTGGAGTAATTGTGACATATTAAGGCACGAAAACCAAATATCAACAGAATGAAGAGAACGCAAGGCTGTCACACGATCAGATACCAAAAGTGTCTTAAAATCTTATTTTAAGCATAGGAATGAAAATCACTTTGTCAATAATTTCGAAAATTTTGCTGATTCGGAACACCCGAATTTTCTGACACGGACTTTCGAATCCGAATCCAAGATCCGGTTTTTCAGGCCCGGATCCAAGATCCAAAATTTCGGATCCGGATTTTCGGATTCGGATTCAAGATTCGGTTTACCGAATCCGGATCCAAGATCCGAAATTTCGGATCCGGATCCAAGATCCTGATTTTCGAATCCGGATCTAAGATCCGTTTTTTCGGATCCGGATCCAAGATCCGAAATTTCGGATCCGGATCCAAGATCCTGATTTTCGAATCCGGATCTAAGATCCGTTTTTTCGGATCCGGATCCAAGATCCGAAATTTCGGATCCGGATCCAAGATCCTGATTTTCGGATCCGGATCCAAGATTCGGATTTTCGGATTCGGATCCAAGATCCGAAATCTCGGATCCGGATCTGGCCATCCCTAATGGATACGCATTCAAGATCGAATTTCACAGGAAACTAGTTGCTTTCGTATAGTTAGTTTATAACTTTGTAAAGAAGAAAAGGAATTAATTCCCATTTCTTTATGTTCGAAAAGCAATGGGAATACAACACTCGGGTACATCAGTTTATTGATTTCAGATTGGCCTACGACTTGGGAAATATTGTACAATATTCTTACCGAACTCGGCATATACCAAAATAGCTAATTAGATTAGTAAAGATATGTTTAAATAAAACTCAAAGAAAAGTCTGGGTAGGAAAATATTTTGCCATGATCTTTCACATACAGAAGGGACTAAAACAATGAGATGCACTGTCGCAATTATTATTCAAATTTGTTCTGGAATATGCTATAAGGAAAATTAAATATAGCAACAAGGCCTTAGAGCTTAATGGCATTCAGCAGGTTATGGCTTATGCTGATCATGTCAAACTGATAGATGATGTGAGGACAATTGAAAGACATGCAGAGGTTTTATTAAATGCCTGCAGGGATATGGGCTTAGAAATAAATACAGAATAAAACTAAATACATGAAAATGCACGGTGATCACAATACTCAAGTAATGGATACGTTAAAATATCAAACAATACTTTCGACTTAGTAGACCTTTTCAAATATCTTGGATCCACATTATCAGACCACAATCATATCCGTGAAGAAGTTAAATGTTGATTGAAAGCATTGAATTCAGTTCAAACTCTTTTGTCTTCGTGAATTCTCTAAAAAGAAAAACAAGTTGAAGCTTAAAATATATAAAACAGTTATTATGCCTCTTGGACTGTATGGTTGCAAAACTTGCTCAATTACTGTGAGGAAAGAACGCAGACTGAAAGTATTCGAAAATAAAATCCTGTGGCGAATATTCGGACCAAGAGGGATGAAAATGGTGAATGGCGGAAACTTCATAACGATTAACATAATTTATACCATTTACCTAACATTGTTAGAGTCATTAAGGCTAGGAAGTTCAGGTGGGCAGGTCATGTAGCGAGAATGGAAGAAAGTAGAACCACTTTAAAGATATTAATTGGAAAGCAAATCAGGAAAAGACCATTAGGAATACCTAGGCGTATGTGGAAGGACAAAATTAAGATGGATCTCACAGAAATAGGAGTACAAAGGACAATTGGCTAAAGACAGAACTCAATGAAGAGCTTTCTTGAATACGGCTTCGAATCTCCGGGTTCCATAGGCCACAGAATTCGTCAAGTCAGTTAGTTATGAAGAAGAAAATGAGGCGTTACTGGAGTAATCCTTACGTAAACTTCACCTGCCTGAAAGACCTTCACATCTATATTCTTAGAATTGAGATAGCAATGAACCAAAATGTTTCATATTTTTTCACATAAACGTAAATTCATTGGATGAACTGTTGTTGGTAAACTACACTGGAACATAACTTTACTTGAAAGGTTTCATAGTGCTGTTGCAATTGATGGATCTGAAGTCCGAGTGCTTTGTTTTTTCTATTATTTTTTATGCTATTGTTTAAAAATAAACGCCCTCCATCGTAAGCAGGCACAAATTTTAAAGCACTACACTTCATATTTTCGTGGCTATATGATTACTGTACAATTCTTTGGTGTGGGAGAGCAGGATTTGATTCCTGGCCGAAAATCAAGTCCTCATAATTCTACGTAAGTTATAGACCCACGTCTCACATAGCTTCAGTGCTTAATACGGGCAAACTCCAGACCAATCAATTATCCAATCATAAACAATGGAAAATATGACATTGAAGAGTGATTAAAACAAGCTTACATGTCTGGAGTTTAATGTAATTTTTACTGTCAAAACTTTGTGTGATGTGTCCTACGTAGGATCCAAATCACATGAGCTCATGGCGGAAATCAACCCCAGGCGTCCCGCACAAAAGACAAGTGCCCAGAAGAAGTAAAACGCTGTTTATAATTTAATCGTTTGGATTCAAAATTGAAATAGTTCACTTTCCTGTAACTACGAGTTACTATAATAATTCATCAAAATTTCTTCAATTTCCGTGCTTAACATTTTCTGAAGCGTCTATGGATGGAATTCCAATACTCTGTCCCTTTGGGAGAACGTATTCGTAAATTTAACAAATATTGGATATTGGTTAAGTTTTAATATACTTTTCTTTAATTACACAAAGGATATTAGTCGTGCATGAAAAAGGAATGAGGCCGCGGTAGTTCAGTCGCAGAGCGTTCACCAATGCAACGTGGGGTTTCCGGTTCGATGCCAGCTTGCGCCAAGTGGCTTTATGGAGGACAAACACAATGTGTGTGGTTTTTCTTAGGGTTATCACGTCTCTTCCCACTTTCTTCAATCACTTCATTTATTCTTACCATCGTCATGTACTTTATCCTATCCGGCATAAGTATGGGACGTAAAATTCAAATATTTTATTTTCATTTTCTTTTTAGCAAGTCTTCTCCTTTACGACTTACCACACTAATATTCAATAACATTAATACAACTGTACGCAACTGATTCTTAATCGTAGTAACGAAATGCTGTTTTTTTTCTGTCAATAACATTATTTTTTATACAAATGGAAATGGTAATAACGTATATTTTATGAAATTATATTACGTTTAAAACTTCTGTCTTTTAAATTATCATCCAATCTATTAAGTTAGCATTCAATAAGTTATTGCAACTGTACGATACATGTGCGCCGACTACGTGTGTGCTCCGGGGCTCTAGCACCCACACAAATAATCTTATGGGTGAGTCGCAGCCACGAGATTTTTAATTTGATAGAAATAAAATAAACATTTCTCACTTGATTGCCATTACCAAAAAATAATAAGCAATTAGAACATTGAGATGGAATTAAAAATTTCTAACCTCTAAAACATAATTGTTTGTTTCAAATGTGTTTGTGCAAAGGCAAGCAAACAGCACACTTAAGGGCAGGGACATGCCGAAGAAATCTTGCGATCGACGTCGAGGTTTAAGTCGCGGTCGCACCCTCGATACTAGCACATAAACATGGATTCAAATGGGTAAGCGCATGCCGATGACGTACGCTACATGACGACCTAGAGGTCGACCGCGAGGGTGAATTAGTGGTCGCGATGATGAACAACTGAGTTTGTTTTGACATCGATGTTCAGCGGAAGCATTACTGTGGCTCGTATTTTCATTGGTTCTCCCTGAAGCGCTGCACGGAATAAAGTCTTCATTTGATTAGAAGTTCGTCTGCAGCGGATTGAGTGTGTCTATGCTCAAGAGATTTTTGCTGCACTATTATATTTGATTAGGGCCAGTCCTACAATATCCTGATATTCTTTCTGATTACTATCAGTCAGAATTAGATATCAGGAAGTTGTCAGTTACTTTAACCCGTGGTCCGTTCTACAATATACTGTGCCTGATATATACTCTGTCAGATAGTTAACCCGAATCAAGGTTTTAACGGACCATTTGATTGGTTGGTTTTCTGTTGCTCATACTGAAAACAATTGAAACGTCAAGTGCATTTTCAGTATGCTTGTTTAAATTATCCTATTGAAAACATGGGAAACAGAAATGAGTACCGGTATTTTTTCTTATGCACGTTATTGTCCAGGGGTACACTATCGTAAAGGCAAACACAAACTTAAGTAATAAACACTTTTTAGGCTACACTTACATATGCATTGGTACTATATACATAGAACTATTGCTGTTCGTCCTTACAACCTAAGAAGCATTACTAAAATATATAACGTTAATTTCGTTATATATTACACTCCATTTTATAATACTACACGTAATAACACAATCTGAGCTTTTAATTAATTCATTTATTTGATATTCCACCTCGAAAAATATGTAAATTAGATTAATAATTTAGATATTATTTTATAGAACATTCAATTTCAATAATTAAATTCTATGTTTTAAATAGAATATATTTCTTCATCTTCTAACTATACAAATTACATGGCGCTTATGTGCGGGCACTTGTAGAAAATGGGTACTACTTATCGTTATAAATTGGCATATATTCGAGCTAAAATGGTCTTCTAGGCCTCGCTATATATCGAACAATCTCCTCATCGTCCTCGGACAACATCAACAATTCTTCGATTTCGTCCATGATTCACTACACGACAACTAACAAGCAGTGTTGCCAGACCGATCAGTTGGAAAAGCAGAAGATTCGAACATAAAAAACAGGATAAAGCAGTGGACACATAAAGTGGCGGCATTTGAGTGCATGCAGGGGGACCAAAAAATTTGCCATTATTAAGGGGACAGCGGACAAAACAAGAGGTCCAGAATTCATCATTACTTTAATTTCAAAATAAAACAATACATACAAAACATAAATTTGAATTTTAATTACTTCCAAATAAGAGTTGATGATCGTGGAGAAGTGATCTAAGCTACTCTTCCAACCAGGGGTAAAAGTGGTTCTGAAATAGTAGGGTGACGCATGATAGGCCGTAGGCCGTTCTCCTTGCCTATGTTTGTTTACTGTATTTTTTAGGAAGTGGGGGACGCCATAGATATTTTGGAAGTGGGATAACGACGTCCCCCCAGCATACCTCTCACTTTTACCCTGCTTCCAACCCAAGTCCCAATCTAAACAACACATACTCGTAAATCTTACAGGAAGTCATAATGATCGCCAACCATCATGCATATACAAGATGACTTACAGTTGTATCCTTGTATTCATATTATATACATCAAAATTCTATAACTATTTGCGCTACAGAGCGTTGTGTATGGATACAGAGAAATTTCCTCTTTTTATGTAAGTAAAAATCAAAATTCAATATTAATAATAATATATTTCTTTAACTTCTCGAAGTATGGAAAAAGCAGGAGATTGTCCACTGTTCATTGCCTTTCACAGTAGATCAGTAGAACGTAGAAAAAGCAGGAGAACTACTGCAAAATCAGTAGCTCTGGCAACACTGCTAACAAGTAGCTGATAGCTGTTAACAGGCAATTGAACTTCCTGTCAAAGTACCAACCAGCCGATAGGGTTTATCAGCCACCTGATTGTTATCAGGACATTGTAGAACACTTATCGGAAAAATGTCAGGAGGATATTTATATCAGACAGATATCAGAAGATGGTAGGATTGGCCCTATGAAAGATATATTAATAGAACTAATAATGTTTCAGCAATATGGAATAAGAAATACAAACAACTTCATAATAGGCACGTTTTAAATACAGAATGGAAGAAAATAGCAACTGAAATGGGAATGTCAGATAAGTTATTTATTTGAGAAATATATTGTAGCTTATTATTATATAAGGCAGTGGCGGTCACAGGGAGGGGGTTTTCGGACTGAAGCCCATAAATTGTAGAATTTTTAAAGAAAAAAAGAAGCTACTGTTAATCATATCTATGCTTAAAAACTCCACGCCGCCCCCATTTCGAGTATTAACCCTTTCCGGATCCTGGCTTTTTGGGCTATTTTTTAGACTTTCAGTCAAGCAGCTACTCTGCCGTGTCGTGACAAAACGCTGTAACTTTGGCGAAGAAGTTTTGCGAAAATGAGCCTTAAAGTTTTCATCCGAAAATGTGATCTGTATCGTGTAGAAATAGTGTATCTTGACTTTGGAAACACGTGGTTACATGTAATGTTACGTAAATGCATGTTGTGTGATTAAATTTGGTGAAAATTGATTGGTTGACCATTATTGCCTAGTTACACTGGTTCTGCATGATACAGATCACATTTTCGGATGAAAACTTTAAGGCTCATTTTCGCAAAACTTCTCCGCCAAAGTTACAGCGTTTTGTCACGACACGGCAGTACTGTATCCTCACTATTTATCCCAGGATCATGGTTCATACCTCATTCTCTTCAGAATAGAGCTGGCTTTCGAATGGTACCACTTGCATGCTCATACCATATACCAGAAGCGGGGAAAAATGTCAAAGTGAAAATTTCGGAGGGATTTTTTTTCTCGAACTTTGGACCCCCTGGACCCCCCCTGTGTGATCGTAGCCATCAAAAAAATCTGATAAATAGTACTTGGTATACTGAATGTGTGTGCCAAATTTCAAGTTTCTATCTTGAATAGTAAGGACGGGAGAATTTTTATCAAAAGTTCACACAATGCCCCAAAGTACCATAAAACACTATGATCTCAGGGAAAAAAATCCTGAGACATCCCTAATTACCCTAGGACTATAATCCGCCAATCATTCTCTTCAGAATAGAACTATCTTTCAGGCGGTACCATTCATATGTCTCCATCATGTGTCTAAGGCGTGAAATTCCTGAAAAAGGGATTTTTTAGGGCAAATTTTCCCTTTTTTCAACTTTTGCCCCTCTGGACCCCCTTGTTTTTACGCAGAAATCGGAAAAAAAACTTCTGGTAAATACTACTCGGTGGACTGAATGTTTGTGCAAAATTTCAATCTTCTACGTGAAAAAATAAGCCCGCCAAAAATATATACACCGACAATGCCCCATATTACCTTATATAGAAGTATATTTTTCAAAAATTCCCTGAGTCATCCCTAATTACTCTAGGATAATAATTCTACCGTCGTTCTTTTCAGAATGGAACTGACTTTCAGACGGTATGACTCACGTGGTCCTATCATGTATGTAAGGCGGGAAAATGACGAAAAACGGGATTTTTTGGGTAAAAATCGCTATTTTTACCTTTTTGCCCCTCTGGTTCCCCCCTGTTTTAGCACTGACATCGGAACAAAAAATCTGGTAAATACTACTCCGTGGACTGAATGCTTGTGTGCAAAATTTCAGTCTTCTACGTTCAAAAATAAGCCCGCCAAAATATATACACCGACAATGCCCCATATTACCCTATATAGAAGTATATTTTTCAAAAATTCCCTGAGACATCCCTAATTACCCTAGGATAATAATTGTACCGTCGTTCTTTTCAGAATGGAACTGCCTTTCAGACGGTATGACTCACGTGGTCCTATCATGTATGTAAGGCGGGAAAATGACGAAAAACGGGATTTTGGGGGTAAAAAATCCCTGTTTTTACCCCTTTGCCCCTCTGGTTCCCCCCCTGTTTTAGCACTGACATCGGAACAAAAAATCTGGTACATACTACTCCGTGGGCTGAATGTTTGTGCAAAATTTCAATCTTTTACGTAGAAAAATAAGCCCGCCAAAAAATATTGAACATACGCTTAGAAAATGAGAAAATAATTTTTTGACTTATGACGTCATCACCTCCTATGTCTGGACACAGGACGGTCTGAAACCATACGTAATGTCTTCTGCAAGGCGTCTGGACTTGGAAAACAAAAAAAAAAGAAAGAAAAAAACCGGACGAAAAAGCTCAAATAGAAGAGAAATAACGCAATGTACCATGAAAAGTGCATATGGTACACCTTGTCTCAAAAAGGTTGAGCGCATTCTTTACTGGTGTTTTGAGGCAATAATTTTCTAAGTCCAGCTTCGGGTATCTTCGGGAAAAAGTAAGCCAGGTTCGAACCTCCAAGCCAGCCTTTGCAATCGGGAAAAAGTTTGCAGATTTGTTTTTCTTCTTTTAAATATAATAAGACTTGTTACCAAGTGTTTAAAAAAGCAACATTGATTGAAATACTTAATGATACAATATTTCGAAATCTTTTTTTTTTTTAATGTCAGCACATGCTTGTTTGTCATTTAGCTCTCCATACGTAATGGAACATTTAAATACGTTAAAGAATCTTTCCATATGTAAAAGAATGCTCAAAGTTAAGAAATAGAACATAATTATCGCCTGAGTACTAAAATAAAAGTCAAAGTAGAACAGAAACAGCGTTTGTAATGGATATGAATGTCATAATTATCTTGAGATCCGTTATACATCGCTAGAAGCATAGTTCTAGAAGTCCTTGTGTTAGCTCATTGGTAAGCTGTCGGATTTCAAATCTTAAGGTTGAGAGTTCGAATCCCGTCTAGCTTAGTCCTTTTTTTAAAATTATATTTTCCGCAATGCATGAAAAATTATATAAAATAATTACATTAGAATACATAAGTTGTGTATATATAACATAATCATTGCAGAACATAGTAATTATTATGTTTAAAATATAACATCTGAGATAATTTTCACAGTAGGTCGGTATTATATATGAGGATGTAAATACAACTTAAGAAACTCGTTCAATAGCAATAAATAAATCATGTAGTGTATTTATTTGCAGCTATTTGTCATATAGAGGGTAATTCTCAACATTCATAATACAGAATGTCATTTATGTTCTTGAAAAGTTATTCGATGCATAAACAGAAGGTATAAACAGAGAATCCAAAGTCGGAACGCTCACAAAAAAATTCATGAACCCCAAAGGTCACGTGAGCAGACTGGAATTGTCCTTATGAAGCATGCCACAGCAGAAAGTCTTTACATAGATTTTCAATTCAATTCCTGATATATGCTTTTGCAATGTGGAAGTGGTGATGCCTTCAGTCGCCCTCTCTCGCTCGCTCGCTCGCTCACTCTCTATTTATACAGAATATAAAAGTGGATTTATGTGTGTATTTCAACATAATTCTGATATATCTACAGCAATTTTAACTATATTTCTTACAGTCTGGAAAAAGAGTACTGTCGGGATACATAAAAAAATGCTAGAAACGGGTCGATATTAGTATCGAATCCATAGTTTCGTGGTCGCTTAGGTGAATGGTTCTACTTTCAATTCAAGTCCAACTAAGCTCCCATTAGCACCCAGGATGGTTACGTAGCGACATAAAGATATCGAAATCATTCGATATTAGAATCGAATCGTAAGTTTTCAACGCCGCTAACAGTGCAGCATTTCCCATTAGTCCACAATAGTCCACATTTCACATTAGTCCCATTGCCTAGAGGGCAACATATTTGCAGAGTGCAAAGTTTAAAACTTGAATAATATTTTATTTTTTTCCGTATGAAAAAGTTATAAATCAAGAGCAAATATACTATTTCACGAACAATCCTCTTTTACTATTCTGATATGTTTAATAATAGCGTAAGAAATCTAATAGTAATTCAGAACATGTTTCACAGTTGTTATTTTTTGTTACATAGTTGTAGCATATGTCCTGGCATTTTTTAAAATTATCTTTTATGAGCGGGGGGACGGGGGTGCATTTTCTATATATTGGAAATTGGTAGTGGGTTGATTTGTAAAAATAATCGAAAACGATTGATATTAGTTGAGAAACAAATTGAGTAATGCAAATTAAAGTTCTTTTTGAATTTTATACCCACTGCTTTCTATTTATAATTGCTGAAGCTGGTGTTTAATATATGGAGCGTTCCGAGCATAAGGCAATCAAGCCATAAAATTTGTATCCTAAACTTAATTACATGGGCATTTTCAATTAGTACAGCATGCTTAATTATATAGAAAATTAGTTTCTCTCTCTCTCTCTCTCTCTCTGTTTTTTTTTTTTTTTACGTTGGTCTACTTTTCCTTGATTTGAAACTTTCAAATTTCACCCTATTTTCTACTGAAATGTGTCTGTAAGGCAACAAAGAAATAATTATATATGATAAATTTAAATTCATTTTAATTTGGAAGATGAGAAACACTTTGCCATTATATATCGTAAAGGTCAGACCCACCAGTATTGTAACAGAGAGGTGCTTGAGCCATTAACGGTAGAAATTCAAACTCCGATAAGTGATAATTTCACAGTCTTGTTTTATTACAAGTGTAACCTCTTTAGCCAATGGAGAGGAGGACGTGGGCCATCGGTCAGAGTTGATGTCGATGGGTTTTGGTGGGTCGGAGTTGGTCACAATGGTTCAGAGTGGTTCATAGTTGGTGGTGGGTAAGAGTGGATCACGATGGTTGATGGATCAGAGTGGGCCAATGGGGCATTTGGGTGGCGGGTGATAGTGGGTCATGGTGGGTCGTGGATCAAATTTTCATTGACCCACACCATCTCTGGTTAAAATTGTACTAAAGATAAGAGGCACCGAAGATGCATGTCGGCTATTATGTTCAAATTTTGCTCATGGATAGTACTCCACCAGGAAGCAATAAATCTGAAACGGTTCACGGTATCACCTTCTAGAACTCGAGATGTAGGGGTTTGTCTGATTGGCTAAATTAAGACGTCAATGATTTATCCTTGAACAACCAAGCTTTTTATGATCGTTTCCGTGGGGAAGTCAGAAGAACACGTGCCTAGTAATCGTAATATTGATAGTTTGCGTCCACCCCGGGTATTTGTTTTGTGTTTTTTGATTCACCTAAATATAAACAAATCACACATATAGGCATTTTGACATATTTTGGGAGAGTAATTTTGTGGTTCGTTGGCGTTTCATCGCGTCTCTGCTGCTGGTAGTAAAGTTTTCAAAATGGAACTTGGGCCACCACGGATCGTCGCTGCGGGGCCACCAATTTCTGGCGAGAGGTCAATAGTTGACCATCTGTAGTCCACCGACGCTTACAGCTTAGAGTAATTAACGATGTCTTTGCCTTATAGAGTTCATGACTACCGACGTCGGCAGTCAACTAGCTTTTAGTATTCCTTTACTAACCATCTATTGTTCATGTTTGTACACGGTGTTGTCATAATAATAATAATAATAATAATAATTATTATTATTATTATTATTATTATTATTATTATTATTATTATTATTATTATTATTATTATTATTATTATTATTATTATCATTATTGTTGTTATTGTTATTATTATTATTATTTGTAGTAATAGTAGTATAATTGATGATAGAATAATTATTGTCTATGTATTGTCCAGGTAGGACTACACACAGGATTTTGCTCGTTTTGGTTCGACTTGACTCTAATCCGAGTCGAGTTGGAAGATATTTTTCGCGCCGAGTCCAAGAGTAGACCTCAAAGATGTCTGTTTCGAGTCGAGTCGAGTTTCAAAGAAAAGTCGTTCGTGCCCATCCCTACTAATGAGAGCTTAATCGGAGTTAAGCGAAATTGAAAGTCTCACTATTTATCTAAGCGACCCCGAAAACTATGAATCTAATATCGATCATTTTCTACCAATCTTTTATATGTATCCCCCTCCCATTCACCATAGGTAACCCGACAGCACTCTTTTCGAAACTATAAGAAATGTGGTTAAAATTACTCTAGGCCAGTGGTTCTCAATCTAATTCCTACCACGATCCCCTTTTATCACACGCTCTTGCCAGCGACCCTTTTATAATTTGTTTTATAATAAGCTTGTGTGGGATTTTTAACATACCTATTTCTATAATAGTAGAATCCATTTTTTTGTTTATAGTGAACAGTGCCATGGAAAATCAGCGCCTTGGGCGAGAGTATAGTACGATGTCACCGTATATATGAGTGACGTCGACAGACTAGCTACGAAGCGCCACCATGGTTGGCACGAAGCTCAATAACATTTTCAAAATAAACCCTACCTTTCCTTAATTTTGAGCACATTTTATTACGTTTTTCCTTCTATTTTACACATGTGCACATGCACTTTCCTAACATGAGTAACACACTTCCTCCGAAATGTGTGGCCCCTTTTTTCGGCGCCCGGCACTGACAGTGGATTCAATAACTGTAATATCTATATTCCCAACGACGAAGGTGCTGGTTCAAGATGGATGTTAAACTCCTTCATTGAAGAGGCCATTAACGTATCCGATCTAAGCCCACAACTTCTTGACCAAATAATAGAATGATCATGCGACAAGTCTTTGCAACTGGTTTTCTGTAACGAAGACTTGGACAAGTTCTGCCTGATGAGGAGAGAAGAATATCCTGGTCTGGGGATTGCTGCTTTAAAAGTAATAATTCCATTTGCTATATCGTACTTGTGCGAAAGTGTGTTTTTTATGGTAAACATTAAAACAAAGATAAGAAATCGCTTATCAGTTGAAAATGGCTTGATAATGTTCGTCATGAAGATTGAACCGGACATTGCTGAACTAGTGAAATTACACCATGCTTAGGTGTCTCATTAGGTTTTAATTTTAATTGTATTTCAATGTGCAGGTCTTGTTGCATGTGTATTTTTCTAGTATTTCTATATACAGTTCTCATTAGTTTTATATCATACCTCTTTGATTTAAATTCATTTTTAAACAATTCTACTAACTAACTAACTCTATGGCCTATGGAACCCGTAGGTTCAATGCCGCGTTCACAAAAGCTCTACACTGACTTCTATCCTTAGCCAATTGGATCCAGTTTCTACTTTGTATTCGTATCTCAGCGAAATCCATCTTAATATTGTCCTCCCATCTGCGCCTAGGTCTTCCTAATGGTCGTTTTCCGATTGGTCTTCCAGTCAAGATTTTGAAAGCGTTTCTACTTTCTTCCATTCTAGCTACATGACCTGCCCACCTAAGCCTTCTAGACTTGACGACCCTAACAATGTTGGGTAAACCGTATAAATTATGTAGTTCCTCGTTATGAAGTTTCCGCCATTCCCCATTCCCGTTCCTCTTGGGTCCGAATATTCGTCTAAGGATCTTGTTCTCAAATATTTTCAGTCTATGTTCTTCCCTCAAAGTAAGCGACCATGTTTCGCAACCATACAGAACAACAGGCATGATTATCGTTTTGTATATTTTAAGCTTCAAATTTCTCGACAGAATTCGCGACGACAAGACTTTGAACCGAATAGTAACACGAATTCTACACCCTTTGAAAATGTTCAGTAGACTTATTTTTTATTGTTCTTTACAGTGCGTATAAAAAACAAAAGTATGCCTATCAGAACAAAATCAAAAATAATATTTAAAAATAATTTCTGGTATTAGATTCTAACTATATTTATCTCTTCCGCCTATCTTCGCGATCCCCTAGGGGCCGCGACTCCCAGGTTGAGAAACCCTGCCCTAGGCATACATGAGTTATGTTGGAACATACATACATACACTTTTATGTGTATAAATGCAGATAAGAGAGAGTGAGAGAGAGCGATTAAGGAATTACCGCTCTCAATCTCTTCACTTTACTTTTGTGATTCGCGAATTTCTTACGTGACAGTTTGGGGCTAGCTAGTTTTTTGTCTTGGACCACGATCCGATTTTCGATATGCTCTACCTAAATGCTGTAATGCGAATATTGAGAAGTTATCTGCGATGAAAGTAGCTGCAAATAAATACATTACATAACTTATTTATTGCTATTACACGATTTTTAAATTTGTATTCAATATTCACACATAACACACCGACGTTCTGTCAATACCTCAGATGTTATATTTTAAAGATAAGAATTACTTATGTCGTGAAATGATATGAATATATATATTCAACTGATATATACAACTGATGATATGAATATATATATTCAACTGATATATACAACTGATGAATTGTAATGTAACTATTTTACATAATTTTCATGCATTGAGGAAAGTAGAATATCATAAAAGAATTTCATCTGAACGGGTATCGAACTCACGATTTAAGCGCTCGGTGGTGTACCACTGAGCTAACATGACCGCTTTTCGGAAGCTGCTTCTGAAATATAACTGAGCTCATACGTGAATGCTCTTTTCCGTATGGAAATCACAATGACGAAACGAGAGTGTGAATACATAGTCTCGAAATATTGTATCATTAAGTATTTCAATGTTACTTTTTTCTACACTTAATACCATTTCAACATGTCTTATTATATTTAACAGAAGGAAAAACATATCTGTACATCGTTTCCCGATTACTAAGGTTGGCTTTGGAGGTTCGAACCAGCAGCTTTAGTTTACTGTTTTCCGAAGATACCCGAAGTTGGACTTCGAAAGAGTTTGTCTCAAAACAGCTATCATCATATCGCTCAATCTGTTTGGTGTATGGTATATGTTTTTATACGTGTAAAGTCAGTATAACAATTCATTCTTTAAACAGCTTTTCGTATGTATTAATATTCCTTTATAAAAACTGTTTTTGATATTATTATTACGGCACACCATTTTCAGATTTCTTTCGCGAGTCGTTGACTAAGTCGTTCCCCACCAGCGTTGCCAGACTCACAGCTCGGAATTATTCCAAAACCTGATCGAACTTATGCTAGATTCGGTCAAATTATGCTAGATCCTCATAATTACTAATTCAGGAGTTTAAAAAAACGAAGTTGAGATACGATAACGTAACTTAAAATACACAGAGAGCAAGAATGCAATACTTCACGCATCAAAATTTTAACTCAGCTAAATTAATGCAGTCGTTGCCAGACTCAATGGCGTATATATCGTATAAATGAATGCAAAGTTTTTGTTTACATATTTTGAAAGAAAATTACTTCGGAGCATAAGGGGAGTTGGGAATCGTCTGCTGGGGGGAGGGGCGGCAGATTTTTGGTCGGTCTCGGAGCTGTCATTTCAGGAATAAATATGATCATGAAGTCAGAAATAAAGATGGTGAAGTTGTCAAAAAGTTGGGGGGAGAATGGCCCCCATAGCTCCGCCCATGCCTCGGAGTTAAAGGATTAGAAAACCCTGGGTGGAGCCACAAAAAATCCCAAAGACGTTTCGAACTTACTTCGGAAAATAAGACTGCCTGTATGGTTTACCGACTGTATGAATCAATGGAAGAGGATACATTTCTGCCGTTCTTTTTCTTCCCACGACCAACTTCTTTCTCATCTCCAGGTTTTACGGCTTTCTGATAAACTTGCTGAAATTGTGCTAGATTTGGGCAGGATGCTAAAAGCAAGATGCTAGATGCTAGAGACATGCAAATTATGCTAGATCTAGCATCACTATGCTAGATCTGGCAACGCTGTTCCCCACAATAGGCGTGTCGTGCAAGTAACCAATCACACGTCAGGTACTAGCTTTTACCTACCTATTGCTTTCTTCTCACAGCTCAGAACATTGGTAACTATGGATAGACGTACAGCAGTAATTACTTTATGGGAGTTGGAAGGTTATTCTGCAACTGCAGCTAGCAGGCGAGTAGGTGTCCCGGCCTCTACAGGAAGGCGATGGATTCGGAAATATGGTGCTACAGGTCAGACTGATAATTTACGATCTCCTGGTCGTCCGCATGTGTCAACCGAAGCCCAAGATGCGAGATTAGTAAACGAAGCCCGGTTAGACCCACCAAGGACGTCTAGACAGCTAAGGGAAGTTTCTCTCTTTCCTGGTAGAAAGCATACAGCTCTGCGAAGGCTTCGTCATGCTGGGTTACGTGGCCGTGTTGCTGCCGTGAAGGAAAAACTCTCAGACGACCACAAAATTTACCGTCTCGCGTTTGCACAGGCGAATGTGGGTCTCAATTGGGAAAACGTAGTTTTCTCAGATGAATCCATATTCACAACATCAAAGGAGGGACGCCGTTTTGTGTATCGTCCGAGAGGCACCCGATATGACCATGGATATGTGGCTGCTTGCAATCGCAGTGGCCATATATCTATTTTATGTTGGGGTTGGATTTCCAGTCGCGGAGCAGGACAGCTTCATAGAATTGAAGGACAGCTGGACAATGCTCAGTACTTAGACATTATCAGTAATATCATGGTGCTATCTGTACGAGTATTTCAGCCTGATGGTGTAATTCAGTTCCAGCAATACCAGTCGCCAATACATACTTCCCGTGTGATTCAGGAATGGTTCGCAGGGCACCCTGAGATTGATTTAATCGACTGGCCGCTCGTGGAGCAGACCTCAATCTCATGGAAAATATGTGGGCAGAAGTGAAGCGTACTCTAAGGGAAAGTTGGCCTGAGGCAGATCCACCAAGAACTCAGGATGACCTGTAGCATCTTGTTTCCGAAGCATGGCTGGAGGTAGGGGAAGGAGATAGATTTGTCACCCATGTAATAGATTCCATGCCCAGAAGAATGGAGCGTGTAATAAATTCAGAAGGGTCTTGGACACAATATTAATGTCCCCGCCTTAACTCCCGAAAACAGCTCTTTTCAGGGCTACCTAAACGCTTCTGAAAATATTTCTAGAAGTAAACCACTCCTTGTATCCGATTTCTGTGCAATCCTACTAACAAAAGAATGATAATTAGCTGTAGGCTTTGAACTCAAGACCTCTTTATTGGCAAGTCCGTACTCTACCAGTGAGCTAACATGAACACGCAAACCCAACCTGAAGAAACACGACTTTCAATTTCTGGTATTCGATGACAATGATGCTCATATACTTGGCAAATGTTGTATTCAACTTGGGATATTCCGCAACACACACACACACACACATAAACAAAGCGAAAGAGAGAGAGAGAGAGAGAGAGATGAATATACAAAAGCATATTCAACGTATTCGAATGAGACTCTAAGTAACGACATTCCGTTCTAAAGAGAGTTTGTGTTTCTTCCCGTGACGTTAAGGGGATCGGGAAAAGTTATGTGTCTTGAAGCAGGATACGACTTTGGATACTCTGTTTATACACTTTCTATATCCGTAGGAATATATTGTATTTCACGAATGTAAATGACATGCTGTAATGAGAATAATGAGAAGTTACATCTGTATGACAAATAGATGCAAATAAATACACTACATGATTTATTTATTGCTATTGAACGAGTTTCTTAAGTTGTATTTACATCCTCATATATAATACCGACCTACTGTGAAAATTATCTCAGATGTTATATTTTAAACATAATAATTACTATGTTCTGCAATGATTATGTTATATATACACAACTTATGTATTCTAATGTAATTATTTTATATAATTTTTCATGCATTGCGGAAAATATAATTTTAAAAAAAGGACTAAGCTAGACGGGATTCGAACTCTCAACCTTAAGATTTGAAATCCGACAGCTTACCAAAGAGCTAACACAAGGACTTCTAGAACTATGCTTCTAGCGATGTATAACGGATCTCAAGATAATTATGACATTCATATCCATTACAAACGCTGTTTCTGTTCTACTTTGACTTTTATTTTAGTACTCAGGCGATAATTATGTTCTATTTCTTAACTTTGAGCATTCTTTTACATATGGAAAGATTCTTTAACGTATTTAAATGTTCCATTACGTATGGAGAGCTAAATGACAAACAAGCATGTGCTGACATTAAAAAAAAAAGGTTTCGAAATATTGTATCATTAAGTATTTCAATCAATGTTGCTTTTTTAAACACTTGGTAACAAGTCTTATTATATTTAAAAGAAGAAAAACAAATCTGCAAACTTTTTCCCGATTGCAAAGGCTGGCTTGGAGGTTCGAACCTGGCTTACTTTTTCCCGAAGATACCCGAAGCTGGACTTAGAAAATTTTTGCCTCAAAACACCAGTAAAGAATGCGCTCAACCTTTTTGAGACAAGGTGTACAAATTGTATCATAGGATCCCGAAGGGGTTAAACGTATATAGTGCCTTATATAATAATAACCTGCAGTATAATTCTCAAATAAATAACTTATCTGACATTTCCATTTCAGTTGCTAAGAAGCTATTGTAAATAATATCTATGCTTAAAAACTCCACGCCCTCCCCCAATCCCGAGATGAATAAAAAGGGTTTCTTCTAAATTCGTTATTGACGTAAGGCAAAGAAATACCTGTAAAGACAGGCACGTATCCATAGGGAGGAAACGTCGAATAATGGAATTGCAGTGCTGAAATTTCATTTGCTGCAGTTAATACCACCTCCACCCCAAAATCTGAAGACATACCTGATTTATTTATTTATTAAATTTTACTGGGAAACGACTTCTCGCCTGAGTGCTGAAAGAGGACATTTTCTTCACAGAAAATTGAATAAAATGTAAAAGTCTTTGATTTAGAATATTGATAGAGATGAACAAGAGATGAGACTCAAATATTTTTGCGAAACAAGAGACGAGACTTTGGTATTTATCATATCCCGTCTCGCGTCCATCCCTATTTATAAACTGTTTGGTGTTTTCAATTTCAAACTCTGGTTTTGCAGTAATTTTTGTGCACTGACGGAATAATTTCACATGCGTCACAGCAATATTTTCCCTTAAACTGAGAACTTAACAGCGAGGGTGCGATCTCCTCGCTATGTGCGCCCTTCATCATCGCGACCTAAACATCGAGGCAGCGACCGCGACTTAAATCTCGATCTCGATCGCAAGGTATCTTCGGCATGCATTTACTGTAAGTCAGTTATTTTGTAGTTTATGTTCACAACAAAACCCTTATACAGTTCTTTCTGCAATACCATTAAAATTATTTGTTTTTATGAAGATTTTTTCACTTTAATATGTATGAATGTGGTGTTTTCTTTTAGTAACGTGTTGATAATATCATTGCCTCTTGCGATCATTGTGCATCATATAAGTTATTTTAAAGTATACACTTAATGGTACGATTACATATGTTGAGGATATTCATTACAGTAACTTATCCTTAACCTTGGACCCGGGTTTGAACCCATTTCTCTTGCGTTTAAATCAGACGTGTTAAGGCAGCCCCAACTTATCCTTATAGTACCGATATGTTTTATTTTATCACACCACAGCCCTTTATGACAGTGTTCAGAAAATCTTTTAACTAAAAGGAAATCAATGAAAAAATATCGAGACTCCCCTGAAAACGCATAACAAGTCCTGCCATTGATATGCACCCACATAAGTTTTGGAAAGTCGGCACCGTTGGTACGATAACCTCAACAACGAAATGCTTTCTTCGCCCACTAATAACGTTATTTTTAATAAGTACCGTAAATGTGAGAGTAACGTTTGAAATTATACCTATGACAATAACGTTACTAAATTGGTTTCGTTTTTCGTTACGATACAGGAAGTGTAACAAATAACGAATATGTTTGATGCAATTAAATACAATGATATTAAGTTAAACAGTTGTGTCTTTAACATTATAATTTTGTTGCAACTTATTACGTTATCATACTTTAACGTTACTGCATCATAACTCAACATTAGTAACGAAATGCTCTCTTCGCCTGCCAATAACGTTAGTTGTAATAAATACCGTGATTGTGAGAGTAACATTTGAAATGATACCCATAGCAATAACGTTACTGAATTGGTTTCGTTATTTGTTACGATATACGAACGGTAACAAATAACGAATATATTTACTGCAATTAAATGCAATGATATTAAGTTAAACAGTTATGTCTTTAACGTTATCATTTTAATGAAACCTATTATGTTACCATACATTAATTTGATTGCAGCAGTAACCGAATCTTAATAACGAAATGCTCTCTCCGCCTGCCAATAACGTTATTTTTAATAAGTACCGTAATTGTGAGAGTAACATTTGAAATAATACTCGTGGCAATAACGTTACTGAATTGGTTTCGTTATTTGTTAGGATATAGGAACAGTAACAAATAACGAATGCATTTACTGCAATTAAATGCAATGATATTAAGTTAAACAGTTATGTCTTTAACGTTATCATTTTTATGAGACCTTTTACGGTACCATATATTAACTTTAATACAGTACTAACCCAATCTTAATAACGAAATGCTCTCTTCGCCTGGCAATAACGTTATTTTGAATAAGTACCGTAATTGTGTCGGTAACAGCTAAAACGGTATTTAACGCAGTAACGTTATTCATTTAGTCTTAGTTTTTGTTATCATATAGGTATGGTAACAAATAACGAATTAAAAATAACGCACATTATGTTAAGTTAGCAAGCCCTGGTTTCTTCTCCACACCAAACTACAGATATGATACGTTTAATTCTCATACTTGTCAGCTGGTTTCAAAGCAGTCACCATTATCTGGTAAAGCAATTTTGTTCGCCACGATTCATGAGTTTTGTAACAAAACACGTCAAGAAATGAGTTAAATGAAGGCTGCAAGAGTTTATATCAAAGTTGAGTATTGTGAGCTAGTGACAAGCATGTAATAACGTCTCGTATTTGAAAATAATGTTAGCTACTTTTAATTCACTAACTGGTATTAGATTTAATTCAAGCTTAATGAATTGGAATTAACAAACTCAGTGTAGCTTAAAGAACAAAAACGTAAGAAGAACGGACGAGATTCGAACCCTGGACCACCAGTACAAAAATCCTGTTCACTAACCCCTCACCTAACAAGCCATCAACTTCTATAAGTTTTAAATTTGCAAGCAAATGATACCTTTATAAGTTTGTGCAATCAATGTTTTGCTGTTTTCCTCTTCAAGAACGTAACATGTTTACGACGATTCATTTCGTTTTCCATTAGAGCTTCTAGAGAGATGATTTGTGTTTAAGTATAGGATCTTTTGTTTTCTGTAACCGACAGTTCTAGCAAATACAACGCAATTGAAACAACTGTAAAAAAAGCTAGAAAGTATTCCTCTGAACAGTGACGGGAGTGCGTTGAGCGAGGCCAACAGCAAAATGGGGTCCATTGAAGATTCGTAACTCCACTTTGAAGGTTTTTAATTAATTTCACACTTTTTCCTCAAAGTCTAAAATGTAACTACTTAGCCTTAGATGAAAAGGAAGTTGTGAAGGAGCTATAGACTGCGAAGTCTACTGAAAAGATTTATCACGTCCTTGCAGCAACAACTTTAAGTTTTCGAACAGTACTGAAGATCAAGATTGATTGAAATTTTAACTTACAATGAAATAAATAAAAACCTAATCTTATATAACTCTCATTGATAATAGTGTTTCGTATTTGTTTAGAAGCCTATTCTTTTATAACTTTACCTATGGTGCATGGGGTCCTTGGTTCGATCCCAGCTCACGCCGAATGAACTTTATTATGGACAAACACCGTGTGCATGATTGTCCTCGGGTTTCTCCCGTTTCCTCCCACTTTTTTCATTAAACAATTTCATTTATTTCTCACCATTACTCTCTCCATTAGCATAGTCGGCATAATCGTGGGACGTAAAAATTAGATATTTCATTTCATTTTTCTTTTATAACTGTATATCACTTTTTCTGTGACGAGAGCAACATCTAAGCGAGTATTCAGTAAATTAAACCACTAAAACCTATATTCATTGCACAATAGTGCAGATGAAGTTTAGCCCTTTGGCAATCTTCAGCATGGACAGCAAAAAAAGCCAATACATTGATATTGAAACAGTAGTTAACGAATTCCTCTGCGAAAAAGATCACCCGTACTGTTGTGTTTCAGATGATAATTTATAATTATACTTAGTTGGTTGAATTTTCTCCATAGTTGTGAGGGCGAGATACTGAAAAAATCCCTACCAAGAGGTGAAGGTGACATGTAAAAGTAGTCAAATACGAACGAAATTAGTGTCGAATTCATATGCAAAGATGAAAAGTGACACTGTGGATGCTGCGTAAGTCCAAAACACGCCTTGGTTGGCTTCGAGTTGACAATGGGAGAGTGACAGGAATAAAGAATCGAAAATATCCTATATTTGTGTCGAATGGATAGTTTTCGGGATCACTGACATAAAAGGTGATATTTCAGATGTGTATATGTCCAAGGTTGGCCATATTGAAATGGGGTCATAGGGAGAACCAGTATATACTTCAGAACAATTCCTTTTTGGTGCGTTTCAAGAAACTGAGAGTGAAAAATGATAATGCACAAATCACATTCTGAATTATCGGAGATATGACTTCTAGGGAAGTGTCGTTGCTCCCGGGAGGCATTACTAACTGATCACTCCCTAAAATCGTCACTGTTTTGCAGGGCCGTAGACAGAAATTTATTTCAGCGATCGAAAGCTTGACAGAAATTTATTTCAGCGATTGAGGGCATATTTTACTAAAATGTCTATCATCCAGGGGCGGATCCAGGATGATTGTTTGGGAGGGGCGGTCGTTCGAAGTCAAGTCAAGGGAAGAGCGGATTGCAAAAAAAAAAAGAAAGAGAGAAAGAAAATAAAAGAAAAAACAAATTTAGAAAAGGAGAAGTAGCTCTCCTGCAGAATTAACTTTCTTAAGAAAGTGAGGCCTATCTACTTTAGGTTTTAATTTAAGTTTATAATACAAAGATGAAATATACTTAGGATATGTTTTATTTTTAAAATACAAAGTATAAAAAGTTCCCTATTCTGGGGGATGTGATCGCCCGAACGCACTCCCCTGAATCCGCCCCTGCTATCATCATCTCTAAAATTAGATATAATTTACAAAAAAAAAGTAGTGATTTCGTGGGGGCAAAAGCTCTTGATTGCAAAGGCCTGCATCCTGTGTATGACCCTGCTGCTCTGAATTGTCAAAAGCTCCTCTTCAAAGGTAAGACATAAAATATAAATAATAAACGTGTAACATAGAATACAATATAAATAGAAAATATGTTATAATTAAGAAAGAGAAAATAATTATAAAATAAAGTTGAAGGACAATTAAAAAAAACAATAAAACTTGAAAGTAAAATATACTTTTAAAACAATTTTGCATTTATGCAGGGCTACAAACAGTGAGGAGTGCCATGTAAATTTAGTAACAAATATAATATTGGAAAATTATTTCGAATTAAACTAGCTGTGACTACATTACTTCAAAATTGAACTTATGGAATATACAGTATGAGTGTAGCTCAAAGAAAATAATCAATAAGAATGGTCTTGATTGGAAGCTCGGACCATCCACGTAGGAGTAACTTACATTAACCATTCATCTAACAGACAATGACGCACAGGGCTTGGCACTACTTTATCAGATGGTTCTATCAAATGTAACTTAATTAAAACAATAGTAACAAATTTTAAAGCTTTAAAAAGTGTCCTGAAGAAGAGGAAGTTCATTTTGCACATTGTAACTAAGTTACAAGAGGTTTAGGACCTATCTGAACGGCGCATCCACCGAGTCAACTTTTGGAATATCCCCTTAAGGTAGCTTTCAACGCAGCTAAGGGAAACGTATGTGCATGAGTACAGAGTTCTCCGTAGCAGAGTGGATAAACTCATGGTTCAATAACTACAAGGTTCGCGGTTCGTAACCCGTCTCGGAAGCTTCAGATTTTTTAAAATCTTAATTCCTCAGTTCTGAAGATCTTTCTCTCCTTTCGTAATCATCTGATGCTCTAAAAAGAATTCTCCACATTAATTCGACAACTGCCTAATGTGATCCTTGCAGTTCGAAAACTTCCCTTCTTATCTTTCACAAAATCAGAATTTTGGTCATAATACGAATGCTGTCCGATTATTTTTCCCCAATTCTAAATCTGTGTATACAAATCATCCCTCTCTGTCTCCATACTTGAATCCCTCTCTCTCTCTCTCTCTCTCTCTCTCTCAATGTCACCCAGGAAGTCATATGGCTTGAGATCAAACCTTCGACTCTTGAAACCAAATGTAAGCTCTTTAGCAATGTGCTATCGTAACTCTATCGGTTTGTTGTTAAAACCAGTGTCTTTTAGACTTTATTCGGGGGGAGGGGGGAAGGAAGAGATTCTCGGGCGACATAAGATTTTCACTTTTTATTAGTGTATTACTATACATTTGATCAAAAAATACGTATTTATGAAGCTCAAGAGAGGGGGAATTACACCCTCCTGTCCTGCCCAAATGACGCCCCTGAAACATTTGCTTGCACTTACTGAAAAGGAATTAAATGAATCATTGAATAAAACTCGTTTCTGTCCGTAGATATTTTAGAGCTCTTGGCAATTTCCATATATTTCTTAGGGGGCATCTTACTAGCTTGCACTCTTTAACTGGGCAAGAGTTTGTTATTAATTTGGACTTAGAATTTTTGTAACAAATTTTATGCCGCGGACTGTACAGTTGAAGCGAAACTTCCCCAAAATTGAATGTGTTTCGTGCCATATGGCGGAAAGTTTATGGGACTTTCTCGCCTATCAACTAGATGTGTGCCGTGTGACGAATGAATCTCACATCGAACACTTGTTGCAAAGACTGTTTGAGGTGCTCTTTTACTTGATGCATTGCTTATAATTGTACGTAAAATGTAATAAGTACTACGAAGACTTAAAACCCCGATATTCATTTTGAAACGCCCTGCATTTCTCACTAACAATGTTGGAACTAAGATGTAAAAAGGAGAGAAAAATTTCCTTATAAAGTTATTGTTTACAACCACGATATTATTATTAGTCCAAACTATAACTACAACAACACCACGGGTTAGTAGTTAAAAAAATGTAATCAAATGTACACTCGATGGCCCAGGTAGCCAAAGCAGAACATACGGGTGTGTCATTCTTTTAATCCGCTCCTGTGTGGACACCAATTAAGATATCGGGATATTATTCTTGCCAAATATGGTTGGATATAGTTTATCACATTACTTTCTTTTTCTTCTGGTGTCGAATTTCCTTCTCAAATTTCACCCCAATCAAAAATTCGAGAATTTTCTAATTTTGAATTTCCTTTACTTTTTCCCTGTAGCTTCCTTAGTTGTAGAAAGACCTCCTTAAAACTTGCCAGGTAGATACCTCGGAGAAATACCTAACTGTTGACATTAATTGGACGGGCCTTCGCGCAATGTTGCCAATTAGGGAAATTAAAATTTCCCTAAATTTTGGCAAAAAATTCGACACTTCTGTTTATAAATCCGTACCTATAGTGTCAACTAACGCAAGTCAACTTACGCCAATCGAACATTTGTATTTACTTAACAAACGCAAGTACATATCGTTACAATGGTGTAATTCGGGGGCGCACGGAAAAATTGTATTTAGGTTCTAACCTTTGAATTTTCTAGTTTTTCCCTACTTTTCTGTTTACTGTAATATATTTTTGGTAATTACAAGCTTTCTTCCTTAAATATCGCCATAATACTTGTAGGAGATATTAGTGGTGTACCAATGTTTAATTTAAGATAGGTTGCGTCTGTCTGGTAGAGGTGTTGCCAGCTACAGAAAATTTTAATTCCAGATTTTAGGGGGAAATTTGGGAAAATTATCTGTTTTATGTCTCTATTATTTCCCTCTTGTTGGCTACATCGAAACAAACGTATCTGTATGTGGAAGTTTCGTCTTTACCCTACACAACGCACTATAGAAAGTTTCAATAGGATAATTAGGGCAAGTACAGTTGAGGTTTACAATAGACCTTGTTCTCTAATTGGAAAGATAACTGTGATTTTTTTTAAGGTAGAAGAGATATTTTTTATTGACATGCTTACTTTATTAGATATCGTCACAATATTTGTTAAATATATTAGAATGATACCAAAGCTTATTTTAAGATAGTTTGTGTGTGTCTGATAGCAGTGTTGACAGCTACAGAAAACTTTAATTCCAGATTTTAGAGGCAAGTTTTGGAAAAATCCCTTTTTTGTTTCTATTATTTCCCTCTTGTTGGCTACACTCGAACAAACCTACCAGTGTCTAAAAGCGTCGTTCTTAACCTAGCATACACAGCGCAACATAAAAAGTTTCACTAGAACAATTAGGAGAAGTACAGTTGAGGTTTATAATAAACTATGTTCTGGAAATGGTAAAAAAAAAAGAATGAATTTCTGAGATAGAATGAGATATATATATATATTTTAATTTCATGCTTACTTTGTTAGAAATCGCCATGATACTTGTAGGATGTATTCTTGGAGTACCAGGGTTTATTTTCGGATAGTTTTCGTCTGTCTGATGGCAGTGTTTTCAGCCAAAACAATTAATTCCCGATTTTAGGTGAAAAAGTCGGAAAATTTCACTTTTCCCCTCTGTTACTACTCTTGCTGGCTACATTGAAACAAACGTACCACTACCTGAAAGCTTCCTCTTTGCCCTACAGAACGCACCATAAAAAGTTTCAATAGGATAATTAGAGAAGCTGTAGCCCCGGCATAGCTGTTGATTTTTGCTTCTGATTTTCGTAAAAGTGTCAAAATTTCATGTGCATGATGGCAGAGATTTTTTTCTTTCCCTCTTTGAATGGAAGCCTGCGACTTCAGGGTTTCACTCTACCTTGTCAACACACCAAAGAATTTTTTAGATAGCTTGGGGAACACATATATCAACAGTGGTGCTAGATACAAAAAATTTTGAAAATCGGTTAGGGAATTTTTGTAAATATTAACCCCTACATTTCCCTAAAAAATTTCCCAACCTTTGGCAACACTACAATGCAACTTACACCAAAAAATAGCCACATCCATTTTTAGAAAAGAAGGCCTTAACCATATCAATCGAATGAATGGATTTTGAGCAATAAATCACTAACTGAAAATGTAGGAAAACGCCAAAAATGGTCTGGGTCCGAAAGGGATAATCATAATTTTGCTCGTGTAGGTACAAAGAAACAAACGATTTGTAAGTTACGAGGGTTTCGACTCAAGTTCTGTTGATTATTTCAATAATCTGAAACATAAATCAATAAATAATAGTCGTCAGAAAAAAAACCGACATTTGAAAAAACATAAACAAGTAAAACTCCTTCCTCCGGGGTACATTAGCAGCACCTTTTATTCTCAACTCTGGAGGAAGACAGGTCACGTGCCTGACAGGCGACTGGCCACGAAATTCCTAAAATGAAGTCTATTTGATTCTTATCGGAGGTCGGACGAAAAAAAAGATGAAAGCAAATACTGCAATTCGAGTTAAAACTGTATACTAGTGTGCTTCCAGGAATTTACTGCAAGAGTTCGTTCCAAGAAGCTTGCGACAATGACAATATCATAGCAGGCAACCTAAGCTTTCAAAGAACTTCGTTTGTTCAACTGAATGACAGGAGGACAGTACTCTAGTATTGCTGTTGCAAAACGCACGTGTTCTGTATTGACCGTCGAAGTTAGGAATGGCTCCGGTTGCCTCAGCTTTATCCACAAAATTGCAGTCGTTGGTAACTATCGATGATGCGTTTACTACGGACGGTAAAGTGGTGTTGTGCCAAGTGTGTGTGATAAAAAAAAAAATTGGATGTTTTATTTGCTATGTTGCTATGAATGCTGCTGTTGGTAGCAATGTTGCTATCTTCATTACAGCTCGAGGATTCATTACGTTCATAAGCTGTTCGGGGATGACGTGCAGATTCCCAAGCGATAGATGTGGGATGTACAGTATTCGAGTGCCCACCAGTCTGCATTGCAATTTCGTGGATACGCCTTTCTTCAATGAAGTTTACTTCATCTTGTAACTGCTTGATTGGGTTATCGTGATCATTTACCGTTGTCTCTATAATATCTACGGAGTCTTGAACTTCGTTGAATGTCTGTACTATGTTGCCCATTTCTTCATCATAACGCTCGAACCTAACTGTAATTTGCTGATTTATTTGACTTAGTTGTTGTTGTATTTGGTCCCATTTGCCATCGTTATATTGTTGTAATTGCTGTAACTTTTCATCAAAATGTTGAGCTTGTTGATTCACCTTTTGGTCCAGTTTTTCAAATTGCTGATTCAACTATTCAAACTGTTGAGCTTGATCCTCACTTCGTCGAGCTTGTTCCTTAATTTGTTCCGATATTCCCTTTAAAACATCCATTATGTTGTCTGGAAAATTTATATCCGTACCACTCATGATATTTCGAAATATTTATCTTGCCACTTTTTAAGATGGTACAATTACTATCAGGCTCAATGTTGCTCGTTTTTACTTTACTTCTAAACGATACAACCTATTCTTCGGTTTCCGGCACCAATTTAAAACGGTTCTTTTAAATTATCGAGTCATTAAAAAACCAACTCCGTTGTATATATCCATTTATTTATATCTATCTATTGTCCTGATAACGACATTCCAAAATCCTATTATTTAAAAAATACAAAACATATGAAAATCCTTTTATTACATCGATATTATAATTAACATATTTCTTGGTCTTTCTTTTCTTCTAATTACATAATCAGCCTAGTACATATTTTAAGATATCTTACGCCCAAATAAAATAAGGGCTTACAAGTAGTAAAATTATACAAATATACAACGTACTGGTGTAGTCGTTTCCCTCAAAACAAGCATGCAAAGAAGACAATTAAGCAAGCTTTCTGTCGTATTTTTTTCTGTGCTGGGACTACTGTGTTTCTGAGAGTGTTGCCAGATTGGGCGATTTTTAAAATTCCCCTGCTACCAAAATTTTAACTTGCGCAACATGCTGGTTTTGGCCTATTTTTAATTATCTGTAGGCTAGAAGTCTTAAGAATGTGCTACTTCCTCATTTACATAAATAAAATGACAAATTATTAGTTTTATATAATACAATAAAAATTTGTTTATTGAGTATTCTATTAACAATGAACAATAGTTTTACTGAAACTAACATATTGAATACCAGTTCAACTCTTCTTTTAGTGACTTTTAATCTCAATATCTGATAAAACAAGACTTTTGTTGAGTTTACGTAGCTACAGTGTCACTAACCGTATTGTTGTCTCAATTAACATCTGCACTTCATAGTACGGAGCTATATAAACTTAAACATCACAAATTTAACTGTGTTACTGTGTTGTCGATACTAACATGATGAATAAGAGGAGTTAAAATATGAAAAAAAAAGAAAAAGAAACTTCCGAAATTCATGGCTCAAGATGAAATATTTACCAAATCAACTAAAGAAGTGAGAAATAATACTGAAAAAATACGGTACTCTAAACGTTGCAAAGTGTGTTTCTAACCCAGAGAACTGCATTAAGCCAATATGTATCCTTAGAAATCAGAAAGGTCGCTTATTTTGTCCAACCACTGCCTCCCCAGTTCATTGCATACAGAAGTTCTACTGCTTTTGACTTAGCATGGAGGTTGCCTTAACACAGCGACACCAACAATCCGTAACTGCTAATCCGTATATATACTGATCGAATTATGTAGCAAAAGTGTGTAGCTGCAAAATAATTCATTTTAATGTTTGGGTTACAAATAGTTCAAATCTTCTACTTTTTAATCTTTAGGTCTGACAACACTCTTTCATAGTGAGAACCATGTCTCGTTATCTGTTTTGATTAAGTAAAGTTGTGCTAAGTATTACGGGTGTTGAGATGAATCTCAAAGTAAGAAAGGAACAACGTGTTTTTCTACTACAAAATATGTGAAATCGTAGTAAACTCAGAAATTTGTTGATAGCTGACTTGGATCGATGGTTTTCAGGTATTAACAGTGACATAGCACACTTTTGCGAGGCCCCCCGCAAAGTGTAGAGAAGGGGCCCTAGTTGTAAAGCTGACAGAAGTAAGGTTGAAGTTCTACTTCTTTAAATCTTTATTCATCGCAAGACTTCGGGGCCCCTATACCGGGACCCCTATACCCGGGGGCTGCTACGCCACTGGGTATGAAACTACCATCACGTCAAGCGATGAGAAATCTGATCAAACGATTCGAGGCTACAGCTTCTGTATATGACCTGCGTGCAGTTGGTTCCCACTCACGCTAAATTTAAAATTATTTTCATGTGAATCGTTTAATCACCGTTTGATCAGGTATGATCAAGATCAGATTCACTAACATAGCTACAGGCTATATTTAGTAGAAGGCTAACAACACGCTAGCCTCACTTCAGGCCAGATTCAAAATGTTTCGATGCCAATCGTTTGATCTTCGTTTGGTCAGGTTTGATCAACAATTTGCAAAGTTTGATCAACTGCACTGACAAAGCTGTAAAGATTAGAATAGGTTTCTAGATTCGTACACCACCGATTCGAATGATGTTATGTTAATCGTGTGTTTGTTTTCATACAGTATTTTGTACATAAAGTTTATATAAGTGTCTATATTAAAATATTAAAAAATAGTAATTATATGTTTTAGTGCATGAGTATTAGTGAAAATTGCCTACTGCTCTTACTCTTAAGAAGTAATTTGGTTAAAATTAAAATTTCACCAGATCAAAGAGCATATTGAGAACTCAGTTTTATTCAAGAGACCTATTTCTTGCAACAGAACACTTCATGTTTGTAAGCTTGTATGTAACTGTAATTAATGCATGTAACTGTAACTGTAACTTCTGTAATTAATGCACATCTACGAATAAATGACATAATAGAAATAAGTGCAGACTATTAATTTTCAACTAGCTGAACCTGCGCTCTCTACACAGCGCATCATTCACATATGAGCATGAATCTCCTTGTCATTCCTCATATCTGTACAGATACAAGTGAAGGACTCCTTCATAAAAATCGGAAAGGGGTATCATAAACGGGAAATTTTTTAGATTATTTTTTTTTCAATATTTCGCACCGTTTGCAAGATTTGAGCCCACTTGTAGTTGTAATTTCTAATTCATATATGACCAGTGTTTCCTTTCTTTTTGCATGCATTATGTAATAAGTAAATAAATTACACACACAATTAATTATGTCAGAGATATACGGAGTTCATTGTGAAAAAATAAACTCCCCAAACAATGAAGATTCATCTTGGACTGGAGAAATGGTTATCCTTCGTTTTCTTATAATTTGGCCATGAAACAAACCCCTGGCAGGGCCGTACCCAAGGGGGGGGCCAAGGGGGGCATGGCCCCCCCTCATCAGCTAATGATGTATTTTAAACGAGTAAAAAATCAAACGAAAGAACGAAAAATGAAATAAGTTCTTCATTGCTACTTTATTCGGTGGAAGTTTATAATAAAAACAGAAATGAAGGGTCCGGTTTATTTTTTTCTCTTTCTTATTTTTCTTGACGAATTCGCTTTACACAAGTTAGATAAAAACATTGTGTTGCTAACAGTTTTTTTTTTTTTAACATTTGGATTTAACCAAACATTCTGGTCAGTGTTCCAATATTCGTGCTACCTTTTCTTTTTTTTAAAAAAAAAAAAGCACGAAAGTATTTTATATGAAAGCAAACAAAAAAATGGTATTAACGCTGAATGTTCTAATTATAAACCAAATACTAGTTGTTTGCCCTCTTTTTCTTGCAATATATTCGCCACAGAGCTACACCGATGAATAGCATAAGAAATTAACACATTCTATTTTTCTCTCTAACTGTCTTAGGCTAATAGAAGGCATTCCTAATTTCCCGAGAGTCTTTTCTTTTGAAATTTTAATTCCTTTATATTTTATTTTATAGGTATTTATGGACATTACCGGCATCTACGGCCTTAAGCCTGCAGGCCAGTAGTCAGGATTATTTCATTGGGAGGGTACAGCCTTTTAATGGGAGGGCCTACTAAAACCTTATATATATTAAAACATGTTAAACAATTTATGTTGATTTGTCACTTGGGGTGCCCGGCCCCCGTGGGAGCCCCGTTGCTACGGACCTGTACGCATGAGGGATGACATCCCTCATCATACCCACTATTATTGGAAGGGGGAAGGATGAAGGTAATGGCGAAGGAAAGAAGCGGCATGGGATCCAACCCTGACATTTGTTTGGGGGGAGTGAGGAAAAAATAGAAAAAATCTCAATTGGAATTTCTGGCCAGAAAAAGTTGTTACACCTTTTCGACCGAGTGGATCCCTCGGAAATGGTACCTAGGACCGCTCGCACCAAACGCGAGAGCTTATGACAGCAGGCTGACAAAATATAATCGAAATTTAAAAGCGTCCCGACTGTTTGTTAGAACAATTGTCATATTTTTTGTACTCTTTCTTCGCTAAAAAATCAATTCTGATTGTATATATGTACTGCACGTTATTATACATTAGTCTGTTAATTTAAACATTTGTGATTATAGAATAATAATAATTATTATTATTATTATTGAACATTAAAAATCACGACACTTAAGTAGCAGATCTACTGTTAAAACACACACACACACACACACACACACACACACACACACACACACACACACAAATAGAAGGAGCCCGGAAACGTCATTCATTTCTTGATTTCTGAAAATTAAATATCAACAATGGACTTTAATGTATAATAAATCTGTGTTCTGTGGAGTAACGTTTGAAAATTAGGAAATTCTGTGATTCTGACATCTAAATACCTAGATTTCGCGCTCGGAGAATTTAATAACTTTATAGTTTTATTTATTTTTAACAGATTGGTACGGGAAGTGTGGTGGTGTTTTTGAGCTTCGTACTTCGGTATTGGAGTGGCTTTTGAACTGCACAATAGAGCGGAACGTCTGTCGGTGGCTCAATATATGCGACAAAGCTAGCTTGGGAGATAGCAATAAATTAAGGAACAAACATGGTGCAGTCTTAAGGTCACTGACCCTGTCATTTTTCGCGCTCCGAGGGTGTCTTTCCTTCATCTCTTTTGTGAGAATGAGAAAAAAGAACTGTCCCCATCAGTGCTATGTTGGAAAGCTAGCGGAGTGCGTGTGTATCTGTGTATGTGTTCGTGTCTTTCAGTGCTGAATGCGCGTGTCCATCCCTTTCAGGGAGAAGAGTGGTATTTTATTTTTTTTATTTTTTTTTAATTAGTGAAGTGTTCTCTGAATTTGTTTTCGGGTTAGTGAAATGAAGCAGAAAGAGGATATACGCAACTTTTTTGTCAAGAAAAGTAAAGAAGCCCCTGAAGATACAACGGTTCCTCAACATAAAATAGCAGAGTCCTCTGTTCATCGCGTGAATACAAGTTTTGAAGAAACCAGCAGTGCATCGACAAACTTTTCCTCTCCGCCTTCATCTGATTCAAATGATATTGGGAACTTCGTTGGCATAAAATTGGATAATTTAGAAAAGGTGAACTTGTTAAAAAATCTTTGGAAACCAGATAAACTATATAATTTTCCCTGTGAAGAAGCACAAGGCCGTAAGCGTTTTTTCCAGAGAAGATGGCTGGAAGATTTTAGTTGGTTGGCCTACTCCCACAAGGAAAGAGGTCTGTTCTGTGCGATTTGTGTTCTGTTTACGGAAAAGAAGGAGGCAGGTCACCAGAGTCTAAGTGCATTCGTGACGAAACCTTTTTACAATTTAAAGAAAGCAATAGAGTCCTTCAAACAGCATGAAAGTAACAAATACCATAGATATGCAGCAGCGAATAGGGTGACAGTATGTAATTTAATTGAGGGGAGAATAGTCAGCATCGATCAACAAATTGACAACCAGAAAAAAATAGAAGTACAAGAAAATAGGAAAAAGCTCGTACCTATCGTGGAAACTATTCGTTTGTGTGGTCAACAGAACCTACCCCTGCGAGGAACACAGGACTGGGGTCGGATTGAGTTGTCAACTCCAAAACATAATGATGGCAACTTCAGGAGTCTTCTGCGATACCGCGTCAAATCTGGAGACACAGTTCTTGAAGAACATTTGAAAAATAGTCCGAAAAACGGTATGTACACTAGTGCTAAAGTGCAAAATGCTTTAATAGATTCGTTTAGACATTTAATACAATCTAAAATCGTGGACAAAGTAAAACAAAGAAAATATTTCAGTATTCTCGCTGATGAAACAACGGATGTTTCTCAAACAGAACAATTCTCTCTGTGTGTGCGATATGTGGATCTCGATGAGTGTGTGCTTAAAGAAGACTTCCTGTGTTTTGTGCCTGTATATGATGTGACCGGAAAGGGCTTATCAACAGTGATAGAAGACAATGTAAATAGTCTCGGCTCGGACATGAACAATTTAAGAGGACAAGGCTACGACGGCGCCGGAGCCATGAGTGGGGAGTTTAGAGGAGTTCAGGCACTAATCAAGAAACGTTATCCTAAGGCCTTCTACCCACATTGTATGTCCCATTGCCTTAATCTGTGCCTTTCTGATGCTTCGAAGGTACAAAATATTCGTAATGCAATGGGGGTTATATCTGAATGCTGCACATTTATTCGTGCAAGTGCGAAACGAACAAGAATTCTGGAAGATAAAATTAAAGAGCTTCTGCCGAACTGTGACAAAAGTAGACTACAAAAAGTTTGTGAAACTCGATGGTGCGAGAGGCATGAAGCTGTGCTACTCTTTAAAGAAATGTTAAAGCCTATTATTGCTGCTCTTGAATAAATGAAAAGTAGCCCAGGGGTAGGCGAAGCATCATTGAAGGCTTCATTACTTTTGCACAGCATCTATAGCACATCATTTTTAGTGTCTTTGCTTGTGTTGTGTAAGTTACTGAGTGTAACATTCACACTCTCAAAACAGCTGCAGAAGAATGACATTGATCTAGTGAATGCTTTCGCTGAGATCAATCTTATCAAAAAATCTTTGCAAGCTATAAGAGAAAAGTCCACATCAGAATTTCAAAATATATTTGAAAATCTTACAGACCTTGCATCCGAACTAGAACTTGAAATATCTATGCCACGAGCGAACAAATTTCAAAAAAACCGGCAGAACATTTCCACGTCGAACCCAGAAACTTACTACCGCGCTTCAATTTTTATTCCGTTAGTTGACGATCTAATTTCTTCACTGGAAGAGCGATTCCTACATCATGGGGAAACCATTTCGTCACTGCAGTTTTTCATCCCTCGGTTCTGTGATGTTCCATTTGAAAAAGTCAGAGACTGTATTGACGTTTACAAAGATGATCTTGATAATCCATTTGAAGATTTAATGAAGGCGGAGTGGGATTTATGGAGATTGAAGTGGAGAGAGAGTGCAGACCGCCCAGCAACAGCCATTGCCGGATTAGCAGCTTGTTCTCCATCACAGTTTCCAAATATTTTTACAATGCTTCACATTCTAGCTGTCTTACCAGTGAGCACAGCTACAGTGGAGAGGAGCTTCTCTACTTCGAGACTCCTGAAAACGTATTTAAGAAATACAACAAGCGAGGACAGACTCACTGGTTTAGCGCTCATGTATATACACCGCCACGTAAACGTAACAAACGATGAAGTAATCACCTTCTTTGCTCAGTCACATTCTCGGCGTCTTCAGCTGACTTTATAAGTGAGTAGGACCTTCGTTTATTTTATTACATTTCTGCATGTTTTTATATGTTATTTCAGCCTTGTGTTTGTGTTGTATAAAGTTGAACCTAGATTTGGGATCTGAACATTTTTCGTTTAATTTACTCATGTTCATACCCCACCCCCAAATGCCACTAACGGGATAGTATTTATGGGTACACACAAACTAATGTCCCAATGACACGCCTAGTTTCATCTATTTAGCTTATTGCATAAAGTGTAGGTATGTTTTTTAAAGTATTCTGAGTGTGGTGCTGCCCCCCCCCCTCAAAAAAATCCTGGGTACGGCCCTGCCCCTGAGAGATATACAACCCTCATATACAACTATGCGATGTTGGAATATATAACTCATAGACTATGATGCTTTACTTTTACAAAAATTTCTGTACTTCCATTGTACCCCTAAAAATGTAATAAAGAACTAATGGCCATGTTTTTTTGTTTTTAAATATTCAATTAGAACTGGACAATTTACACAAAATTTGGAATCAACCAATGAAAACGGCACGTTTCTAGCACTTGTGGGTTCAAGATCTCATTGTCGAAAGGACTGGAGACAAACATATAAACTTTTCTGTGGGGACAAACATATACGCGTAAATCTATTATTTTAATATATAGATAATGATTGGAATAGTTTTATTTTCGAGTGCTATTTTTTGATATTGCCAATATTGAAATTTTTGAACGTACGCGTTTGAAAAAAAAAAGATATGATTACTAGTAAAATTAACCTAATACAAATATTTTTGTTTTCAATTTTTCCAATTTTTCAAGAAAGGAATAAAAAAAACTGTTTTTTACCAACATGTTCAAAATTTCCGGAAATTTTACAACACTAGTTCAGACACACACGTACTTTGCCCAGCATTAAACTCTGATGTTGGTTCCGACGCAGTTCGCTGCCTGTCCTGTTTTACCAGTCTGCCCAGCCTACGACGTCCGACAAATGTAATGAGGTGGGGGGCGCCCAACCCCTCGACGTTTGGACGTCGTTTCCCCTTAGTTTCGCCACTTGTTGAAGACACTCACCACAACACTCATCGAACACCTGACAAGTCCAGCAGTTTCCGAAATTCTCGTGCCGAGTGTTTCTGAATGAGTATTTTCTTCAAAATAATATTAAAATTTATAGAAAGATTTTCGAGACATTCGAGTCGATTCGAGATCTTTAGGAGCTGTCTCGACTCGACTCGAAAATTCGAGTCGAGAAATAAGTTTGTCTCGACTCGTCTCGAATTTTACAAAATGTGTCTCGAGTTGAATCTCGACTCGAATTCGAGTCGAGTCGAGTCGAGATTCGAGACATGTCTCTACTCGTGCGCATCCCTAATTGATCACAAGATATTATCGTACACAGCACTTATAATTATCGTTTTATCGTAAAATTATCGTATCTGTTATTTCCAGTCTCAACATCAAGTATTATTATTATTATTATTATTATTATTATTATTATTATTATTATTATTACGAGGGAACTAACACGAACATTACAGCTAAAATTATGTTTAACAATCTGCATGGGAAACAAGATTGAAGCTTAATTGTTTACTAGTCTATTTTTAAAAATCTGATTTTCCTTTAACACTTTTTATGTTTACTTGTGAAAACTTATTTATATCAAGTATCTAGTAATTACCTCTTCGGTTTCCTGTATACGCGGTCGTGGTCCCCAGTTTAATTATTGGTGGGATCGCGTGTCTCCTGTAGAAACACTAGTAATGATTCGGATCAGTTTTACAGTATGTTCCATCTCATACAGTATCGGTGTTCAAAATGTGTTGAACTGCAATAATCCGATTAACCAATTATGTAATAACGATAGATATGTGTAAGCAGGTGAATTGTTTTTACGTTTTCAAAGTACTATAACGTAAAATATAGCTAACAGTGTAACATAAAGATATTTAAATTATTATCCTATTAACTTTAATTTACTTCCATTATTTACCTTCTCGAGACATTGATCAACTTTGTAACGTTTTGAGTAATTTTGTCACATATTGCAAAATTCATACTCTTTTTCACGCAACGAATGAAATTTGTTTCCAATTCCAAATATCTACACAATTATTTTTGCTTCTTACCAGTAGTTGTTAAATTATCGTATAAGCCTATTTCCATATTATCTATACATCGTACAAGGATCAAAATTATCGTATGATTCGATAATTATCGTATATGTTGGCAACGCTGACTACGAACGCATAAATTTGAAGCAATGCTTCACAAGCAGTTGTGTCACCGAGTTGCGTCACTCAGTGACTGCATACGAAGAGGGCCTTACGTAGCCGGTATGTCGAGTCACAATTATAATAAAACACACCGCCTTTGCTGTTTTCCACTTCCAACACCGACCGACTATAGAAGTTGAAAATTAATCCTTGGAGATATAAAACTAAGAAGCAAGGGCACATATTACCCACAATTGCTCCTTCAAAAATTACAAGTGTCAGTGTCAATCAGCGTTGCCAACCTGATCAGAAGATATTATCGTACATAGCACTTAAAATTATCGTTTTTGCCGTAAAATTATCGTATATTTTGTTTCGTCTCAGTATCAAGCTTTATTATTATTATTATTATTATTATTATTATTATTATTATTATTATTATTATTATTATTATTATTATTATTATTATAAGAGGAAACTAACGCGAATGTTTACAGCTAAAACTCTACTCTTGAATCTCCATAGAAAACAAGAATGAAGTTCTATTCTTTACGAGTCTATCGAAAAGAATTCTGTGGTTTTCCTTCAACACTTTATATGTTTACTTGTGAAAACTTACCTACATAAAGTAGCTAGTAATTCTCCCTTATAGATCGAGTAGATAACGCGAGTTTCATATTTATGTGTTCAAAGTGTATGTTAAATCCCACTGATCCGATTAACCAATTACATAGCAATAATAAATATGAGTAAACAGGTGAATTGGTTCACATTTGTAATGTTTTGAGTAATTTTATCACATTTGTTGCAAAATTCATACCTTTTTCATGCAATAAATGAAATTTCTTTCGAATTTCTAAAACCCGCAGAACTATCTTTGCATTTTAGCTGAAGCTATTAAATTATCGTACGCTTTCCTATTATCGTACATCAGCTATCGTATATCGTACGGGAGTCAAAATTATCATATGATTCGATAATTATCGTACATGTTGGCAACGCTGGTGTCAATGTAAAAAAGATTCCTTGAGATTTCCCGTAATATGAGCCAATATTCAAACCCTTACACTTCAAAATGTGAATACTTTTATTTCGTGTAAAACTTGAACAAAACTCTTTTAGGCGTGTTCTCCTTAAAGAAAATATTTAAATTAAAATTTAAATTCTGAATAATAATAGGAAACAGAGTTACACAGTACATAACTTTGTGGTCTTCGTCTACAACATCACTAATAATCTGACGTGCTACCATCTATGAATTCTACATGTACTACACATATTCCGCTTGGAGAACAAAATTCAACTTTTAAATATTATTATTTTATTGCTTCTTCTTAGGAAAAGCACCTTAATACATTTAATAAAAGTACCGTAGAGCAGGGTGATACCGATCATGCGGAGTGAAAGTGATCATTTTACACGTACCTGCAGTGAGAGTAATGTCATTATCAAGTCGAGTGTACGGAAGAAATTGTGAGAAGAAGGGTGATTAGTAGAGCAACCCACATTATGCTTCATATGTTTTGTTTAATTATACTTTTTTTTTTAAATTATGCTTTGTTATGTTTTATTGTTAATTTCAATCGTTGTTTTACATTAATCGTGTATAACGTATAATATTTACTATATATTAAATATTCTAAATATCTTGATCTATTTATTAATATTTTATGCAACCCGTTTCTTTCATATTTAATAAACTTTCTACTTAATGCACTGTAAAGAGATATCTGCTCGAGTCAGTTTTTATCACGTGTGTGCACCTTAGAGTAGGGCTGTTCCAATAATCGAGTAATCGATAACAATTCGATAAAATTTCAAAACCGTTCATCGATAAAGAATTTTAATCTTATCGAATTATCTAACTTTCGAGACTCTCGAAATGATCGAGACTCCCAAAATGTTCGAGACTCCCGAAATGTTCGAGACTCTCGAAATGTTCGGGACTCTCAAAGTGTTCGGGACTCTCGAGGTGTTTGAGGCACTCGAAATGTAAGAAACATTAGACAACTTCGAGACACTCGAACTGCTCGGGAGTCTCGAATTGTTTGAAAGCAGCAAATACAGAAATATATCAATATGGTCGCATTTGTCAAGTCGCTGGAATATTTTGAAAAGTTCGGGATTACCGGAGTGTTCGGAAAAAACAATACATTCGAGGTTATCATAGTTGTATATAATATGTATTATATATATGCAGGATGTTCATATTAAAACTTCTCTCCTTAGCAATGAAGTGAAGGAAAAGTTTTTTCCCCACAGATCTGTACAAGGTTTAAGCATCTGTCAGAAAAGAGAAAGAGGAAGAGAAAACATGCATCACCCGAATGGAATTGGAACCCAAGACATCATTAGTCTCTTAATAGTCACTTTGCCGATTGCGCCAATAACGGGGCAGGCAGAAAAATAATTTTACATATGATTTCGACAAATACAACTTTGCAATAACTCATCAGATGATAAAAGTTGTTTGACTAGTTTGGCTGCAAGAAGGAATCATTGGAGAGGTGAAGGAACCGAACTGTCCATCACCACTTTTAATAATACCCGAAACTTTGATAATACTCGAAATGTCGATAATACCCGAAACTTCGATAATACTCGAAATGTCGATAATAACCGAAACTTCGATAATACTCGAACTTTCGATAATACCCGAAACTTCGATAATTTCAAATACTCGAACGGTTTCGAGTAACCGATGACAACTCGATAAATTTTCACTCCCGAAGTTCGATAGGTCCTCAGCCTTATCGAACACCCCTACCTTAGAGGTGTGTATATACAGAAAGGGAAAGTAAAAGATGCAACCAAAAAGTACAGAAAGTGCTCAAGTTCAAGAGGTACACATAACAATATAGTGTGGAGTTTTTGTGTACTATTCATTGTTGTCGGAAAGTTTTCTTCTTCTTTTACTTTTTTCCCCACATCAAAGGATTACACCGAAAAGAAGTTTACAGGAGTAAAAATAAGTTTTTCACTGTTGCATTGTTATGTTCTCAATGATTTTGTGTTGTAAATATTAGACTTAAAAAAATATTAATACAGTATGTTAAACTTGCAGTTAAACAGAATTTTTCAAGAATTGTGCTATATATTTTAAATCATGCTTTGTGCTTTATTTTCTAAAATTATGCTTTATTATGCTTTTAAATTTAGTTTTTTCTGTACCCTTAGACAACCACAATCATGTTTAAGGTACCAACCACATGTGTAAATCGCTATTATGCTTTTTATGCTTTTCGGTTGCTCATGAGCATAGAAAGTCAGAGCATGATGGACGCAGATTGTTTGTATAGTGCAAATTTGCTTAATGGTAAAAACGTAATTATTGCAGAACCCAGTTTCCGTTATATAGGTGTAACTACAGTACGTAGTTTATAGTTTTCGTAGGACACTATATCGTAAAACAGATCTAATTTGTAATTTCGAAAAGGAAAACAAAATAAATCAGAAAAGAGTAAAGAAGAAATAATCAAGAAACGTGATTATTCTAAATTTAATTTTACATTGCATAGAAACGATTTCTTTTCGTGTCTCATGCAATTAGCTTGCAATCGTTCAACATTAGCCGGAAGCAAACATGCAGATAGAGCAGAAAATAGAAAAAAACATACAATGAAACTGCAGACATAAGATGGAAACGCACTGAAGAGAACGTTCTCATCACAGGCAATTGATTTGCTGAGATAGGGACGCCAGATCCTTCGAACAACGCCGAGCGAAGTTACAAATAGAAGCAAGAACTTGTAACACTAAGCTTTTTACCTCGGTATTTCATACTCGCAACATCTCCGTGTGCGAGATGCTCCGATTTGTCTTATTTTGTTATTCAAGCATATACGAATCTGAAGAAGAAACTACCTAAAATGAGAAAAGGACTGTCATAGACTTTTAGGGTATTTTAGAACCTTAGGAGACACCCTCGTGGTTCTCCCAAAAGAGGGAAAATCACCGAAAACTTCGCCCATACAGAAAAGAAGGAAGAGATGGTTGCCTAGAAGTCAACGATGCTGGAGTCCAGATTCCTAATTGGTCGCCGCCCAGAGCTAATCTCCAAGCAATTTAGATGCTTAATGGACTAAAGACCTTCCCACCTCATTTTTCGGACTAAGACAAGTGACACTTAACAACCGTCAGGAACTGTGTATTAGTGATGTGTTAGTGTGAGTGTTAATACAGACTACAACGAACTGGAATGGATGGAACCAAATCCGTAAGTAGTACTCATTTATTGGCAAATCCGAGTCAGTTGCAGTTTCTATACATATATTCTCCATTCTGCTCTCATATCTGAATGTTTCCTTTTAGGCTGTGTTGTTTCCAATCCAACACCAACCCAAAATTTTATCGGGAATTAAATTTCAAATTAGATTCGTTTTAAGAAACAAAGGCACTCACATTAAAGCCTCACACATTGCCTTTGCTGTGAATGAATATTTCCTTTATACTCGTACATTTCCTCCTCGAAAACTGTGTACCTTTCATTCACCCAAAATGCTCTCCCTAATAATATAAAAATGAAGATACGTTCTAGGTTGCAGGTACGGAAACCTCATCTAGACAAGAACGTTCAATGTGCGCTGTGCCCTGAGACCAGGTAAGCCTCAGGAGCATATGCACACAACGTGGTGCCAGAACCCGGGACTGAGAAGGAACTACCACCACTAACTATGAAGACAATTACACAAACAAGCAAGATGACATGCTTCATGATGATAAGGAGGTTATTCACCTAAAGCAAGTAAAAGTCTATGCGTCTGCACGTAACTCAGCTGAAGCTGACACGACAAAACGAGAGAATTGCAGGATATGGGGTAGTCGGTATGAATATGGCATAGTAAACAACTGCGATAAACGGTACGCTAACTATAATGGTCTGTCTATGGATAATGTATTAAACATGGTCCTTAGTTCAGTGAAAACTTGGAGAAGTACAGACACCACAAAAGGAGTACGTATGCGGACGTCGAACTCGAGACGAGTTATCTATAGAAAAGTTAGTGCGGCCAACAAAAGGGGATCCCGGGGGGGGGGCATGGGGATGAAGTATCAGAACCTCGCACAAAACCACGCTTAGGGCGTAAAGGCGACAACGACCAAAAAGTGGAGCGGGTTCGGACTCGTGCCCTGGCGGGGAATGAACGGGGAACCCCGGCCACAAAATCCAAGAGCATTGGAAGTGCGTCGTGTCAGCTTCAGCTGAGTTACGTGCAGACGCATAGACTTTTACTTGCTTTTGAAATAACTTGGTCCTCATGCACAGTGTAATTATAATGTAAAACAACTTGAGGAAAAATTGCAAGAGGTACAGAAGGGTGGAATAAGTATTCGAAAGACAGCAGAAAAATATAACGTTCCATCCTATAACTTTTTTTGTGATAACGCTAAAATTAAGTACAGCAAGAAATATGGTCGTGGTGCTCAAACAGTTCTCACTGAAGAGGAGATGCATCCTGTTGAAGGGCTATTATGTTCTAAATAGCGCGTAAAATTACCTGTGAGCAAAACACACACACGTTAATTTATTCGACAAGCCACGCAAGTCCTTGAGTTCAATAGATAAGAGGTAAAGTTTCTTCGTAAAAAATGTGGGGAAAAGCATGTTATATTTGTGTTCTGGATATTCCTGATGTACCTGGGTGATCTTCACCAGATTGTAATGATTACGTGTGAAAGATAGGAGTGGCGGCGAGGTGTCGAATTTCTAGGTTTCGATGTTCAAGGCATGGGATAACAGTGACAGTGAACGTTCTTTTTACCAGCATTGTACAGTCACGAAAGAAAGTATTCTTCAGTTGATAAATTTTATTTCCTAATAACTCAACAATAAATTAACATATTAGAGTATCGACTTTGGCAAGCTATCACATTATAACTATTTTAAGGATAACGACAAAAAGATCCAAATTAATTCATTTGTTCCCAAGTTATGGGGAAAAGAAAATTTGTCAACTCTCAAATATTACTATCTTTTCCGTGTGTACGTATCTATTTTTGGTAGTGTGTTCTGTACTCTAATTTAATGGTAATATAGGTTTGAAATGTTTCTTCATGCTCTGTATCACCTCCCGCTCAATCTTAAACCGATCATCTGCAGCAATGAGTAATCGGAATCACCCCAGCATGGGGTGTGATACCGATCTAGGGTTGCCAGATTTGGTAAACGAAAAATCGGGACACCGATCTCAGGCAATATACATGAGCAGAGCTATGGGGGGCATTGCCTTCATATTTTAGAAAAAAATTAAAATGCCACCTATAAGATGGCTACCTACCTGTCGAAACCTGTCAAAATCTGTCAAAGGTCTTCCCCAGAAGATCTGGGTTCCTATTAATTTGATCAGAATCAATTGATTACCTGTCTTTTCCAGGTCGCCACTCATAATTTTCCAGTTCATTCTATATACAGTTAACACAAATTAAGCCCCACAAGGTATGTATAAAGAATATGAAAAGGGAACATAAAAAGGCGTTCCTTGATTTGAATTCAAATTTGTTGTCTTTAACAGGTCCTAAATATTGCGCCAATAACATCACACCCTCCCATTTACGATTATATATATATTTGGTTGCGACGTCAATTAAGTCAGAAACACTACCTTAAAAGAACTACAAATTTAACATTTAACAAGAGAAAATACATATACGCCAACTTCAGAACGATATACAAAAATTAAATAAATCTCTTTAAAGATTTGCACAGCCTCTCCAAGAGTTAGAAAAAAAAAACAGTATGAAAATTACACAAAAAAACATACCCGTATGTGATTAATGCCACTTTTGTGCTCGAGTAATTAAACGGACGAAATTTAACCTAAAAAATATTGAAAGTTTTATGAGATAAAGAAAAAATATATAAATCCAAAATTATTGAGTGCGTGCACAGCATCTTCAGAAATGAACCAAAGACATTTCTTTTAGCAATTAATACTAATAATGTCGTGAAGTGCAATTATAACGTCAGCAATGAGTACATTAAAAGTTAACCAGTGGTTAATAACCGACGTGACGTTTAACACGGAAGAATTATATTTTAAAAAGTTCATGTGGAGCACATATAAACTAGCAAATTTTAAACTTTAGGCCTGAATGGTGTATATTCAAAAAATAAAACACTGGGTGTCGAAGGGCTTCCGCAACTGAATGCTACAATAATCTATAATAATAATAATAATAATAATAATAATAATAATAATAATAATAATAATAATAATATAATTCCCATTGTTTTAAATATTTAATGAAATATCTCTATTAATGATCACAAAGTAATTTACTCATGCCAGGTGTGGAACTCAGCTCACCATTGGTTCCGAAATGTACTTTATCTCCAGGTCGAGCAAATTGCAGGAATTGCTCTCGTAATACATATTTATCTGCAACTTTGCATACATGCATTCACGGTAACATTTCAGATAGTCTATAAACTAATTTAAAATATGATTGTGATACAAGAATTACCATGCAATATACATTCTTAATTTTCCATAATGTAAATTGCATTAAGAAATTGTTCTATTTGTTGCTGATTTATTCATTTATTTACTTATTTATTCAGAATTTGTATCTACGAGAAAGCCACGATAGCAAAAATGTTATGCATAAAGAAAGAAAAAAGGCATGTTCTGCCTGCTTCGTGCGCTTCAATACCTACTTGCTTCTCGCTGGTGACGACACGCAAAACGAAGAGCGAAGCTTCTGCGCTTATAGCCCTTTCTTTCTAGGAACCTTGGTGGAAATAACACGACTCCTTCGGAGACGTAATACTCCTGGAAGTAGGAACTAATACACGGTTCTGATTGGTTGACGTTATCAGTTTCACGCCATGTGACCGACACATAGCAGAAAGCAAACCTCAGGTACTGTCGACCCTAGTAGCCGTGCGTGCTGGTAAGTGGGCTACTAAAGAAAGGATGGGTTCAAACCCGACCTAAGATTTTTTAAATTTTCATAACACTTTCGTTAAAGTAAGATGAAAATATTACTCAAAAATGTGATTTACTTACGTTAGGAAACATAGCTGAGCGTTAGAAGCCCTCAGGGCTTGTTTTGTTCCACCTTGACCGCATTTACAATCGATGTAAATTAAACTTCAGTTGCATCCTTGTGACCAACTTAAAACAATTGGATAGGTTAGAGCGCGAAAAAAATACTTCAGGGACTATTACTTCCCTGAAAGGGTTGTGAAAGAATGTTATGTCTTTCACAGTTATGGTTGTACATGCATTATACACACACACATATCTCTCTCTCTCTCTCTCTCTCTATATATATATATATATATATATATATATATATATATATATATATATATATATATATATATATATAGTGGACTCTTTTTAATTCGAAGTCCAAGGGGACACGAAAAAACTACGAATTATCCAACAACATTCATTTTCACATATATAACAAGAAACAGATCAAAGTATTGTGCATCAAAAACATATTCATATAGTGTAGACTTTACCTTTAAAGCAGCTTGGGGGGCGCGGTGGCTCAGTGGTAGAGCGTTCACCTCTGGTGCTTGGGGTCCCGGGTTCGATCCCAGCCCCCGCCAAGTGAACTTTGTGGTGGACAAACACCGTGCTCGTGGGTTTTCTCGGGGTTCTCCCGTTTCCTCCCACTTTCTTCATTCCACCATTTCACTCATCTCTCATTATCACCGTCTCCTTTAGCCTAACCGGCATAACCGTGGGACGTAAAACTTAAAGATTTCATTTCATTTCATTTTAAAGCAGCTTATTATTTGCGTGATCGAATACCGCAAACAAACGACATTGACACCACATAATTCAAACTACGTGTACAATGGAAAGTATATTTACATACAACGCTACAACATACATTGAATAGCCCAAACAATTAAACACCAGTCACAATTTGAATATTCTGTTCTCACTTTAAGAAGTCGTAAACGTATTTGCTTAAATTTGATTGTTTTTGTACGGTTAATGAATCTTGAATTTCATGTATTGCGTGGAATACGATATTGATATCATTTGGTTGACTTTGTCAATAATTCATCTTAAATTTTCAACCAATTGTGAAACAAGATGAGATTGGCACACGTTCTCTATCTTTACTTCTTCCCCAACTCATCTTCATGTTTATCATTACATAGATTTTCTATTTATCTTTTGTATTATTCTTCCCTATGGCTGCATCTGGATAACTGAAAATACGTTAAAACTGTATTTCTCTGTTTACTTCTGTCCAACATTAAAAATTTTCAACTGTATTTACTTCGAATTATCCAAAACATAGGTTTAAAAGTTCGATTTATCCACGACTTTTTACTATTGTTTTCCATATAGATTTCAAGGGGGATGAACTTCTGTTCGAATTATCCAATATTTCGAATTATCCCATTTCGAATTAACCAGACTCTACTGTATATGATAGGTCCTCGGCGTTGCCGTATAAGGAAATAAAGAATTGAGAAGAATAAGTAACGAAAACAACGTCTTCGGCGTTAACCTCTGTCATAAAATAAGGAACCCGAGTAACAACCAATAACGCCGAATGCGTTGCTCCTGTTGGTCCCGAGCCAGCTGACATGCCTGTTCTAACCTAAACGTGGACTTGAATGTCATCGAAAATGGCTTAGTGACCTCGAAAACACTGTAATCGACGATGGACCCCGATGGATTCGACAGTATAATCTCAGTCATCTCAGATGTTATATTTTTTTATTTCTTCTCACCCCCCATACCAATGGGGGCTAAATCTGGACTTAAAAGATATCAGAAGTGTGATTATTCATCTCATCAGTATTCTGTTAACTCTGAATTTTGCCGTCCTGTAGTAAATATGTAGGATTCTTATCGTAACCCTAACCACCTTCCTATTAGCTTTATTCATTTGTGTTGCTATTATAATCATTTTCTTCAGACACACTTCAAAACAGTAACTGACTTCTTGTAGCCATATTTCCTATTTACCATAGTCTATTTGCAACAACTTGCAGGTATCATAACTTTCAACGCGTATTCTTCTTGCTATTTATTGAGGAAAGAACAAAATTTCCTTCACCGATTGACATTAGTTATGGTGAAGAATACAGCGAACTAACTCAAATGAGTTTAGAGACCTGTAGTAAAAAAAAAGGGGGGGTCATAGATGGAAGTCAGGGATAAGGGAACGTCTTTAATGTATGCAATAAAATAAATTCCAAAATATTACGTGTAACAAATTTCATTGCATTTTTTAATCCAATCAACTTGTTATTCATTCAGGCTTTCTAAAAAAGAAGAAGAAGAAGAAGATTGCGAGAAACGTATTCGTGTCATAATTGGAGCAGTCATTGATGTTCTGTTTCATAATTCTTCAACACTCTGGTAGGTGGTACTAGTAGAGGTCGTGTAAATAATCGCACTTATAAATACGCACAAGAATTGCACAAAGACGTCATTTCGAAGGTATAATCCACCGACAACTGAGGAAAGGAGAAAACAACCAGATAGTGATTATTCAACACGGAGCTCCTAAGGGTACACCGAGAGAAGAGAAAAAAAATAGAACTTCAAGACAAGATGGCTTTCGAGGCAGCAAGAGTTGGAACTTCCGGAAAACCTTGCGGTGTTAACAAGGGGTTGCAATACAAAGAGTGGTCTACAATATAAAGTAGCGTTTTGAGATAATCCTATCGCCAAAAGAGACTTTGTGAAACATTAAACGATATTTTTACAAAACTTAACACACCACTTCTTAACGAAATAAGCATTGTTTTCTGTCGGCTTGACCTATTATAGACCAAGATTGGCACTGAATATAGAGGTTGTACAGCGCTTTGCGACAGTCGGCTACGGGAACGGAATACTATCTTTTTGGAATAGTATTAGAAAAACACCAACAAAAAGATAAAGATTGACCCTTCTCCATAATTTGAGCCTGAAATTGCGGCCCTTACTAGGACCATACCAAGGCCAAGAAAGAAGACATAAACTGGGAAGTCACCAAAGGAGAAGGACGCTGCTAGCTACCAATCCAGATGTCACAAGGATGATAGTAGGGGAACAACAGAAGTTGCGCACTCAAGAGAAGCTATACTAAAGGAAGAAATTGAAGCCACAGAAGTAACCCAAACAGACTAGGACACGTTCCTGAAAATTCCACCTGTAAAGATACTAAAAGTTTGCAGCAGACTCACACTAGAGGACTTGGAGGAAATCATAAACAAGAAGATGGACCGGGATAAGTTCCCCATAGTGCACAGTTACAACAACTTGATTTTGAGTTTAATGTCCCTTTCAGCAGCCAGGCTATATGAGACGGTATCTACTGATTAACGTGGAATTCGAACCACATGAGTTCCCGCCGGGAATCGAACCCGGGTCTTCCACGCCAGAAGCGCATACGCTAACTGCTTAGCAACGAAAGAGCTCGACAGTTTCAACGAATACATTCTTCAAAGTAGAACCCATCTTAAAGATTTTCCATCATAAGGACTATGGATCACGAGTGATGATTCTCGAAAAACACCAGGATCTGTAAAGAGGAATAGCCCGAGAAGAGAAAAGTTCACAAAAAGAAAAGAAAATGCCAGCCCTTATGAGAAGACTCGAATAGCAAGCAAGTATAGGTGAAAAACCAAGCAGATAAACTACACACAAACAAGGAATGTGGCCCTTATGAGGACCAACAAGAAGTAACACACACACAGGTAACAACCCAAAAGTCCGAAATAGAGAAACCACAACCAGAGCAGAAACCTGCCAGCCAAGAAGGGCACAGAGAAACCGCCAATACCAAGGGGAAAATCAAGCTGGTGAAGATGAGGAACCACAACCAGATATAATAACGCCAGAACGATATGAAGATGAATTTCAACTAGTACAGAAGAAAAGTAAAAGAAAGAAAACGGTAGAAGAAACAAGGAACAAACCAAACGAACAAAACACATACATTTGTGTATTCAAACTACAAAATATCAAGTTCACAAACTGATAAAAATTAAACACAAGAGGATCCAGCACCACTACTGCGACTTTTTTTTTCAACAGTGCAGAGGAAGTAATCAAACTAACATTCAATGGTTTAAGAACTACAAGTAAATTTTACAAAGTGGAGATCTCAATGCTACAACCAATACCGGTGCCCTACAGGAATCGCCGCTTTCAATGCAGCATGCAAAGTGTCTGCTCCGATGTAGTAACACGGAAAAGAATAAAACAAACTCATCAACAGAAATTTCTGCACAACATACAAAGAACACACAGGATAAGCAGCAGTAAATGCCCAAAGAGACCAAAAATAAGCATCCAACAAAGAGTTACCGGAAAATCATTTCAATATCACACCAACATATCAAGAGAAACCGGCCCTTACGAGAGCCACGACGATATACAACCACTAACAGCAGAAGCAAACCAGCAACTTGAACCACTGTCTACAGAACAACTAATCACAAATGCAATAGAAACAGCGACAAACCAAATATTAACCTGGATCACTACACTATTAACCATCTCCACCCCACAGACTGACAGAAATCAAATGCTGCAATACATTAAAGCTGATTTCTGCAAAACAGTAAATGCAGTTAGCACAACCACAGAAAGAATCCATATAACCAACCAGCCTACTCTGAAAAAGTCTAACAACAATTAACAAACCACGACCCACGAGAAACAGACACGAAAAACAGCAAGAAAGTTACACCTCAGAAACAAAGCAGTAGAAGTGAAGAAAGAAAACAGAGGAGGAAGTAGTTTCGAACTGGTAACAGGTGACCACACAAGCACCGAGAAAAGTTCAGGAGATAAACAATTTGCATATTCAGAAAACAACAGATGTAATACTAACAATACACCTCCTCATTACGGACAACATAGATTTGAATAAAATAACAATAATTGTTATTTTTTTAATTTACACATAATTTATTATTTTATTATTACAAACATGTTTACATGGATTTTTAGCACTCTTTCCAGTATGTTTTTGTTATAAAAATATCCTATGCATTTGCATGACCAATACGAATGTTCTTTTTCGGTAATCAAGCTTTTCGTCCCTCTGTCAAAGCCAATGGAGCTATATATATATTCTCGCATTTTCCTGTCTTCTCTATCTACACATTTTCGTCATGATAGGAGCCTATCTCGTCAAAATGTCTTCGTTACGATAGGAGCCACGGTACTACACTTCCCACCAACAGATGCTTCAGATTACTGACTGTATGGAGTGGAGGCATGTAGACAAATGGTTGATGCTTTACTGTTTATCTGGACGCTGGCTTTCCTGGGGGGCGTCCTTTATTCTCACTTTTCTGTTTCTCTTTTAATAAAGTATCATAACTGAAGAACGAAACATCAGATCAAGGTTGGTTAAAAGAACATAGTGCCTAGATTCCATTAATACCAGAGGTATGAAATAGGTGGCCGACAGCCTTGAAGCATGGAAGGATATTTATAAGATCTTGTACAAACTGAAATTGGCCCATATGGTTGCCATACCTCTCCCATGTTAATACAGGACGTGTGTTGTACCACCCCCAAAAATTTACTAAATACGAATTGATTTTTAATAACGGTGTTCAGTGGTGTATTTATCTGCTGATTTGACATTTTTCAGCAATATTTTGTACTGTAACATATAGTTATGGAATTCAATGCAAGTCACAGAGCTCCTCCGTGGCTAAGCGGTTAGCGTACGAGACCCGGGTTCGATTCCCGGCGGGAGCTCAACTGGTTCGGATTCCACGTTAATCAGTAGGTCCACGTCTCATATAGCCTCACTGCTGAACGGGACGCTAAACTAAAATCAACTCAACTCAATGCAAGTCACTTTCGAATTGACTTTACTTTGCAACATGGATACAATATTGCCAGGTAAGGTTATTTTTCCCCTTTTCTACTGTTGACTCATCAGTATTTTTAAAAAAAAAATGCGTTCTGCACTACAAGTATGTGCCTGAGATCCTCAAGTTTTTGCACTTGCGAATAATTTTCTGAGGAATTCTCCACTATTTGTTCCTTCACGCAAAAGAGTCGTTCAGGAGGTCTGATTCCATTCGCGATCAGCATAACACTACCTGAAACTGTAAAGTTACAGTTATTCCATGAAACTACATAGTGAGAATAACCTCTTTGACATGACATACAAATTTGACGTGCCAGTATTAGTAAGTAAATACAGAATAAATGCGCGTCCTGTACAACCTTCGTACAGAACATTAGGAAATAAGGTAAACGCGCCTGAATTCGACAGACACCCGAATTCGACATACCTGTGCTTAAATGTTGTGAAATAAGCGTAAGATGTCATCCCTGCAATCGTGCATAAAAGTGGCAACATTATGGGAGTGTCTTTTCTCGTGTCAAAAGCACGGTTACAGTAGATGAGTCGTACGCACGGAGAAAAGAAGTACATTGTTGTGTGTGTGATACACTCTTCGAGAAAAAACACATAATCTTAAGGAAATTATAAGATGGCAGGTTATTTTCGTAAGACTTTTATTAAAGTTAGGTTTGCTTCAAGCAAATAGTGGTACTTTAATGTTGTAAAGCAGTTTCAATCAGTGCATTTTGTTTTCTTCTGTGAGGACAAAGGTTGTGATGTAACATGTACGGGTGGTTGTCGAAAACACGAGCCTTTATTTGTAACGTGAACCGGATTTCGACAAGGTTGTCGAATTCATGCTCAATAGTGCAAATATAATTTTAACTGAATATCTAAACGAATCAAGTATGTTCAAAGACTTTCATAAAGCTATTTGTTACATAATTCTCCGATAGTTGTAACCTCAGTTCGACATGGAATGTCGAAATCAGGTTCCAGCATGTCGAATTGAGGATCAACGAAGTAACTACTTAATTCAGAAAATTTGGAAGTTGTGTTCTTTTGCCCGTCTGATAATTTCTGCATAATAATAAAACAATATTTGAAGCTGAGAAGAGATTACTACTAATAATAATGCCGACTTAATGTTTTACATGGATATAATTGAACGTATCGAATTCAGGTACCGCAACTGTCGAAACCAGGTGAAGTGTGTCGAATTCGGGTTCCATTGGCGAGTTCCAGTTTCATAAAAAAAAAATTTAACATTAGCATTTGAGCCTTGAAATGACTTTTAGTATTAGTAGAGATTGTTCATTTCAAGAAAAAAATGGGCCAACACCGACCAATATTATGGCCACAATAGGCAAAATTTTGAAAAAGGTCCTTAACCTGTCGAAATCCGGTGCGTTTACCTTAGTGTGGAAAATATAGGACAATCCTCTATAGCGTAAACCTAGGCACATATTCCATATGCACTAGTACATTACTGAAATCTAAGGACAAAATAACTAGCCCTTCGTTCCATGTTTTGTTCTTGAGTTATGACCATTTTATGTCGTCCCCACTTCCGAAATGACACATTTGGGCATCCATAATTATATAGCTATGTTTTCGTGTGAAGATTCATTTCCCAATATTTTTTTTTTCCGGTATTGTTTCTAAACATCCTTGTACACCAAGTTAAACTTTCAAATTTCACTTGCCGGTGGTTATATCCTATTCTGTGTCTCTTAACGGCTCCTAAAACACTAACGGCAATGTTGTAACGTCCTTGTCACTATAAAAAAATTGGTTAAGCTTGGACACATTCTGATCTTTTGTAAAGTCTTAGCTTAATTCCATGTTTGGGACGAATTACAAGACCTGCCATTGGTTCAATATCTTCAGGTTTCTCTAGAGATTCAATTCGAAAATTCATCACGATTTTTGACAGCACAGACTTCAATTCCATCATTGCAAATTTCTGACCTGAAAAACAAAGTATTATTTTTTTTAATGTAATGTTATTAAAATCAATAAAATTAAATCCACAAATTCATTTCTAATTCTAATACTAAATAACTAATCTTGTATACTTAGAACCAAAAATAAATATCAAACAATACAATGGATATGTTTCATGAAAGATATTTTCATTTCGTGGGTAACAATTCATTCTACTGTTACGTTAAATTACATATACAAGCATGAATAAGAATGGCAAAAGAAGCCTTTAGAAGAGAGAAAGTAAAATTTTGTGGAACCTTGAATAAAGAGATGGGAAAGCGACTTATAAAACGCTTCGTGTGAACACGGACATTACGCAAAAATAATGAGAAACGACTGGAAGCTTTCGAAATGTGGGTGTGGACAAGAATAGACCGAATTAACTGGGCCGTGCGGAAAACGAATGACATAGTGTTAGAAATAGCATAGGAGAAAAGAAAGATGTTGGATATTATTAAGAAGAGGAAGATAAACTGGTTGAGATATTGGATAAAAGGGAACGGTATCATGAGGGACGTTTTAGAGGGTATGGCGGCAGGAAAGAGAGGGAGGGGGCGAAGGAGACTACAATTAATGGGCAATATGAAAACAGAAAAATCATACATAAAGACGAAGAGGTCAGCGGAAAACCTTGGGGGGCATGGAGGGGGGGGCTTAGTTGAAGCAAATGACCTGCGAATTATGGCAGAATACCTATGACGATTATGATCAGCAGGGCTCGGAAGTTGAAGACCTAAACATTGCCTAGAAAGGACATAAAAACACCTAAAAATATATTTAAAAAAGAATCTAAAAACTAGAAAAAAGGACGTAAAAATAAGACCCAATTTAATTAGAATTACATATTTAATGGATATAATGCTCAAGAAATACAAGCTTCTAGTTACTTAATGGTCTCTCCCTCTTCCACAAACTGAAGTAGAAACTAAAATAAGAAAACTTCCCCACCTTCACCCCCCCCCTTGCTGGAGGATATTGTTACACCTACTTATCTGACTTGTGATTGTTGCAGATCTGGTCTTATCAGTCCAGTCGTTGAAGAATGTCTTGATTGGAATCTGTTCAGTAAAGAAAATATGTTTAAGATGTGGTGATGATTCGAGTTAATGGCCAGTAAATTTACTGTCGAAAGATGAAGTGCAAAAAAAGACGTTAAGACCTATAAAAAGCTTTTAAAAAAAGACCACTAAACAAAAAAAAAACGCCGAAAAAGGAAAAAAAGGGCAAATAAAATCCACCATTTTCTGGCCTACAATGACCCAAAATGAACATATGTTAAGAATCGTCTTTGGGCACTCGTAAAAAAGAGAATTTCTCCTCAACTTCCTGGTCCTAATGATCAGATTACTTCTTACAAACAAAGTAAGTGAGTCAATTTATCATTTAATTGTTTTACTTATTTTCATTTTCAACTTGAAAGAGAAAATGGTGATTCATTTGTACTGCTACGTTCACTGAGATGGTTTTTCAGCAGGAGTCTTGGCCAAGCTCACTTCTACCAGGGCGCAAAATTTCCAGACGCCAGGCCGCCATTGGCGACTAGAAATTTAGAGCTGGCGATCAGTTTTCAGTAGAAATGGTTTACATATATATGAATTGTCGAATTCAAAATTGATTATCCTAAATCTAATTGTCTGGTTTTGTTGATTTTAGTTTAGCGTCCCTTTCAGCAGCGAGGCTATATGAGACGTGGACCTACTGATTAACGTGGAATCCGAACCACATGAGCTCCCGCCGGGAATTGAACCCGGGTCTCCCACGCCAAAGGCGCGTACGCTAACCACTTAGCCACAAGGGAGCTCTGTCTGGTTTTGAAATTGTATGTCCTGATGTAATCTCTATCTTTCTCAAACAAAACGCTATGGGGGGGACTTTTTATAATTTGTACGTAAGAGATACTGGTGCCCATCACTTTTGGATTGGCGAGTGCGTCTGACTTTGAAATTTTACTCCCTGCTTCTACTATTTTGAATTTCAGTAAATTGCTTGAAGACAATGGACAATATTAAGAATATATGGGCACGGTTGCTCAATGCTAAAGTGCTTACCTCTGGTGCGTGGGGTCCCTGGTTCGATCCCCCTCGAAGTAAGTTTGTCCGTAACTTTTCTTCTCACGGTACTCCCATTACCTCCCAGTTTTTCACTTCACCAAGTCTTTGATCATCATTCACTAGGTTTAAATATCGTCTCTCTTAGTCTAAACGGCATAATAGTGGGACGTTAAACTGAAAGATTTCATTTAATTTCATTTCAATATCAAAAATACATAAAAAAAAGTGAGCGAAATAATAAGTACAAAATACTGTTACATGTGCTAATAAACTCTGGTGCACAGTGAAAAGACTGTTGCACTGGAAGTTTCAATTTCTTGCAGTAGATGTCACTAGCTGGAGGACTTTGCTGAGATCTAACACAGAGATCTGTCAATTTTTACTCTTTCTACTCCTAAAAAAAGCAGTTCAAAAATTCGCTTTTGTTCTATCTTTTGCAAGAAAGAAAGCAGAATTCAAAAGTTAGCATCTGTTGAAAAGACGTGTGCACTAACGGACAAATGTGAGTCACCGTTACTCGTTAAATATGTTAACGGAAAGACTAGGTTAACGAATTCAACTAAGATAATTCATCTAGCTATCTATTGCAAAAACAGAATTCAGAATTTTGTTTTTGTCCAATAGTTATGGCTTGTACTAACGAACAAACGCGTCGCCGTTATCCGTTAAGATATTAACGGATAGACCCCGTTAAACAAGTATCTTTTGCAAAAAGGAAAGCAGAATTCAAAAGTTAGCTTTTATGGAAAAGATGTGTGCGCTAACGGACAAACGTGAGTCACCGTTACCCGTTAAGATATTAACAGATAGACACCGTTAACGAACTATCTATCTATTGAAAAAACAGAATTCAAAAGTTAGCTTTTGTTGAAAAGATATTTGGTGTGCAGTAACGGACACAAATGAGTCACTGTTATTCGTTAAACATGTACACAAATTGATTTCGTTAACGAACTCTGCCGATACAATTGCTCTAGCTATTTATCGCAAGAAAAATAATTTTAAAGATTTTATAGGTCTTACTTGCATGACCGTAATGATTCTTTTGAAGACCTTCCGTATAGTGCGTAAACTTGGCTACCCAACAACATTACCTCATAAACTGATCACGCAAATATCTGGTTTCATGAAAGCTTTAGAAATATTACTATCTTATTTAAGAGACCCTATCACGGCGAAATTAAAATACCGCTAATTTAAAAGTAATTATGTGATATCTTCAAATAGGTAATCGAAATGTGGAACAAGAGCTCGCTAGATAATAATATTTTACATGAGATACCGTTATCACGACTCACTTATCTGCTTTCGATTTCCAGCCATTTAGAAAATCGGCATTTATTTTCGCGTTTATAAATGGCTACAAACGGAAAGCTACTAGGTGACTCGTGATAACGGTACCTCATGCAATATAATGTTGTTTAGAGCGCTCTTGTTCCACATTTTGATTATCTTTTTATCTATTTGAAGATATCACACAAGTATTGTAAAATTAGCGGTATTTTAATTTCGCAGTGATTAGGCCTCCTAATAGCATTTTCTATGTTCTACCTGACTAACGTTCTACATTTATTATAATTAGTCTTCAAAGTTTTGAAATTATTTGCAAATAAAAATTCAAATGTAGGATGAGCTTAGAGAAGGTCTGATTATTTATCTAGATAGGCCGTTTTATTCTAAAGAAATTTGACTAAGAAACAAAGATCATAAATATTTGCGTCTTTAATACATGGAACGTAAACTAAAACAATATGCGCTCCTCAATTATAGTGAAGTGTATGTGTATGGCTCCAGTGCAGTCACATTCCATGTTAGCAATAAGTCTCATCTTATTACAGTTGTGCATAGGAAACTTCCATCTTTCTTTTCACACCACTTACCATTTAAAAAAACCTATATTGTTTCGTTGTTCGTGCTTTTTTTTAATTATTTCGCCATAGCCACATGATTTGAAAAATTCTTAAAGCTCAAGGAAACTATAAAAAAAAGTAAATAAATAAAAACAGTTGAACCATATTCATTTTCCTCCCAATTACGTTTCTATTTCACTTCCCGCACAACTTTAACACACACACAAAAAAAAAACAAGTAAGGTCTAGAATGCAGCTAAACTCTAAGAGCCTTATGCAGAGTCGTTTTGACGCGTGATTAGTGTCATACTAAAGAGTTCGACTAACATGTTTCCTGCAGTAGTCAGGCACTTAGTACGACGCTAATCATATTTCAAAAACTACTATGCATAAGTCCCTAAAAGAACTAAAACTGTTGACTCTATTTACGGTTCACTATCTGATCCTGGCAGAAGCTGAAAACTTCGTATGATTAGCACTCATGTAGATTTCATCCACGTACACTTAAACTCAATTCAACATGTCAATTTGAGGTAGAGTAGATTTCAGAGTTACAAATGATTTAAAATTGAGATTTCGGGGGTCACAAGTGATTTAAAATTATGATCTTGGGGTCACAAGTGATTTAAAATTGAAATCTTGGGGTCACAGTAGAGTTAATTAAAATTCAGATCTTGGAGTCAGAAATGTTTTGATGTCAAATGATCTCTAAATCACAAGTGCTTTGAAGTTGAAATCTAAGGACCAAAGTGCTTTCAAATTGATAACTAAGGGTTGCAGGTGTCTTGGGGTTAAGATATAGGGATGACTCTTTTTTTTTTTATGTCGAAGGACGCCAAATGTATCAATGTTGAATTCAAGAAACCAGAAGCATTTTAATCTTAAGATGAAGAACAGCACATGATTCCCGATATTAAGATCAGATCTAGAATCACAAGTGTTGGCAGGTGAAATATAAGAGCCCTAAATGTTTTGAGGTTAATTTAGGAGCCACAATTGCTTTGAGTTCGAATGATTATGAGATTGCGTGAGGTTAGTATTCAGGCAGATACAAATAATAGTGGTAGTGGTAGTAGGGGACTTTGCTCCAAATGGCTTCTGCGATGTTGTAAACTTCAAACCTATGGTTAACTAGGAATGCAATGTATATGCCCGATTGCAATGAAATGAGCTGAGCGAGCTTAAACTACGTAATCAGGAAGCGTTTTTCGGTGATTATTCCTCGATGGTACATCGGATTTTTGATTTCGACCTATGTTGTCACTCAGCACGACATACTCTATCAGCGTGCTAAGTTTGGTTGAGATCGGCCAAACGGTCTAGGAGTAAGCGTTTTTCGGTGATTATTCCTCGATGGTACATCGGATTTTTGATTTCGACCTATATTGTCACTCAGCACGACATACTCTATCAGCGTGCTAAGTTTGGTTGAGATCGGCCAAACGGTCTAGGAGTAAGAGTTTTTCGGTGATTATTCCTCGATGGTACATCGGATTTTTGATTTCGACCTATGTTGTCACTCAGCACGACATACTCTATCAGCGTGCTAAGTTTGGTTGAGATCGGCCAAACGGTCTAGGAGGAGTTCGCGGACAACCAAACGGCTAACCCGAGTATAAGAGCTTCGCTTCGCTCAGCTCAATAATTATGTTGGAAGCAATAGATAAAATAAGCAAATCGAAAGAATTGATGTATCTCAACTGCATTGAACTTAAATATATATAGCTCTATTAAGATATTAAGAGTCATCAGGTGACACTGATGAAGAAAGTGGACAAAATATCAACTCCCAAATTTAATTTCTTAATTATTCCCTGTGTGTATATATATTACCAGTTCATATACACCTTATTAATTATAAATGCGTGTATTTGTGGTTTTACATGAGAAAAAGACAGGAAAAAAATAACACTTACCAATACAGTTTCTAGGTCCAGCACTAAAAGGAAAATAGGAGTATGGATGTCTTCCTTGAACTTTCTCAGGAAGAAAATTATCAGGATCAAATTTATCCGGATTCTGAAAGACGTTTGGATTTCGATGCGTTGAATAAACATCTATAAAAACATTTGATCCAACTGGTATTGTATATTCACCTGTAATAACAATAAATATAATAATAATACGATTGTTCTCGGATACGTAATACTTTCTAAGTTAACATTTTAAAGTCAGTTTTTGCATCAACTTACAATCATTCTCTAACAATATTGTAAGCTAGTAAAAATAAGTCCAACACGATTAGCTGCTTCGGAATTTTGGGAATTACAAACTGTCATAATGATATCTTAGAGTGTGGATCCCATTATTTGATAACGTACTGAACAAACTCGAGAGGCTTGGGAACCGTTCCTGGTAGAAATTCACGTATTTTGCATTCACGATATTATTCAACCTTGATGCTAAAGAGATATGACCAACACCAGACCAGTCAATACTCAAGGTCAACCCTAAAAGACTTTTAAGGGTTTTTAGGATTTAGATTTCTGGGCTATCGGCATGGAAGGCCATTCAGCCCGTCACGTTTTGAGGGATGACGTCCATCAGCGAGCACACTATCCGGGGAAAAAGAAGGAAGTAGCCTGGGACCTATAAGTTAGGTACCACCCCGGCATTTGCCTGGTGTGAATTAGGAAAATCCCCCCATAAAAAGTCATATAGGGTGACTGGCCCGGAAAAGCGTTTTACACTTTTTTCGATCGAGTTTCCCCACCGGTAAAATATTTTTAACTTCAAGCGGATTTCTGTATATTAATATTATTATTATGACTTTCGTTTTCAAGTGTGAAACTACGGTGACTTCAATACTTAAACATGAAGTAGTAGATCTATAACTACACGTTGCAATAAAATTAAAGATGGAACATGTTCCTCGGACGTTGAATCCATATTAAAAAGTCATTACTCACTGTCTCTTACTGTTTTGACTCTATGAAGCTTAACATTGAACTAGAAGTGCTAATTAATGTTTAACACTAACCTATACATTTTGTAAACTCAGTATAAAAAGTGGAATATTCTGATAAAGACTGTATCGTTTAATACAAATACAACTTCCCCTTCCCAAAATAGGTGACAGGACAGGGGCGGATCCAGGGGGGGGCGATCGGGGCAATGCCCTTCCCCCCCAGAAGAGTAAATTTTCTTATTTTATATATATAAATAAAGCCCATCCCAAAGTTTGGAGTCCTTAAAAGTAGCCGTATGACAACCTACCGCCCCCCCAAAAGTCGGTCCTGGATCCGCCCCTGTGACAGGAGTGTACATATAGCCGCCACAGCATAATATTAAGTCATGTGAAGTTGGTAACGCAGTAGGTGCAGTTTGTGTGTTGAAAGTTTGAATACGAAAGAAAATGCGGGAGTTTTCTGCAAAGAGAAAATCCATAGTGGAAAGATGGTGTACCACTAAAGGACTAATCTACAGACAACTGGCAAAACTGGAAAGGGCAAGTGTTGGTACACTGCAAACGGCAATTAAAAAATGTAATGAGGAGTATACCTTTAACGATAGATCCCGACGCGGATGAAAACCAGGTACAGCGAACCCGGAATTTCGAAAGAAGATAGTGAAGGCGTTTGCCTCCAGAAAATAACTCTCAGTGGGAGATGCTGCTCGAAAATTCGCAACATTTATTTGAATGCTGCAGACTGCCAAACGAAGACATAACCTAAAAACTTACGAAACCAAAGAAACACCTAAAAGCAGTGCAGGACAGGAAGTAGCCATAAAAACGTGCGTAAGGACGTTCTACGATCTATTCTGTCCAAAAGAAATGTGTGTGATTATGGACTATAAAACGTACGTCAAATTGGACTATAAATCATTACCTGGTCAGCAATATTACACCGTTCGAAAATGTTCGGTTGTCAACAAAGCTGACAAATGAATTGAAACTGCAAATTTTGACAAAAATGTTCTGGTCTGGCAAGCAATACGCGAATGTGGAATGGAATCATGTGCATTTTTTTACAAACCGATCCACGACAGGCGGTCTGTATATCCCAAGTGCCTAAAATAAGTGACTTCTACCAATACGACGTAAACACAGTGTTAAAACATTATTTTGGCCTGGCTTGGCGATGTGTCATTATGGAACATTAGCAATGCAGTGGTGTTGGAACCACGATGTAAATGTTGTGGGTAGAGAGATGAATCCACTAAATTGTCCAGAGCCGCGTCCCGTAGAACAATTCCGGGTTTCAATGAAAGCCAAACTACGGGAAAGTGTTCGTCATGCCACTCAGAGATACAGTTTCGTTTAGACTGGAACAGAGTTGCCAGGACCTTTACTGACGCCGGGAGGCTTCATGGGAGGTTTCAGAAATAAGGTTCGCCAACTAGCCAGACCTGTTTAAGTTATGTATTCGGTACACGTGTATCGTTTGTATAGATTACAAAGTGTGTTTTGTTGTAGCGTTCATGTACCCTTCACACAGATTACTTTTCTAGTATTGTGTGTATTTATATTAAATTATACCGCCTTTATATTACACATAAGGGAGACGCCACTATATAGGAGTTATAGTATTTTTGCCATTGATTAACCACCGCTTGACCTACATCGGCTGAGTACTTTCTGCTGCGCGAAGTGCAATTGTTGCATTCGTCATTTCCTGGGAAGGTTCTCCCTGTAGTCGAATCAAAAAATTTTATCTCGATCGAATAACTAGCTTTTTAGCTGCAGATAAGCTCAAGCGCTACACTCGTCGTTCTCCGAGAAGATTCTCCCTGCAGTCGAATCACTAATAACTTGCAACGCCTTCGGCATTGCTCCTGCCAATTTCCCTGCATGCCTGTTATTGTTTCAACTTGGGCTTAAAACTAATAGAGACTGTCACCAATAAACCTGGTGACCCCTGATGACTACAGACTTGACACTAATATAAGTCGTTTTTGACTATTTTTACAAACCACCCCTCCCATTCTCGTACGAGTGCTAGGGATGACTTCCCTCCACAGTACGGCATCGGGTGTGTGACTATTCATCTCAGTGACCTTGGAAACTACGGATTTGAAAGTAATATATGTTGTTTTTGACTATTGTAATATGTCATCCCTTCCAAACCCCCTAATGGTGCGAGAGGTATCTCACTTCTAATGTATAAATGTTTGTGATTTATTAACCACCCCCTTAAGGTATATTCAGTTGCGTCCTTTCAGACCTGGCACTTCTTATTCTCCTTCTGTATACTAAATTTCAGCTCGATCGTCTGAGTACTTTTTGCTGCAGAAAAATGGAATTGTTCATTTCCTGGGAAGATTCTCCTTGTAGTCTAATCATTAACTAATTTACGATTAATTTGTTAATTTGTTAACACTCAAAATCTTTTACACATGGTTAGTTTGTTAATACTTAGACTAATAGTTTTCATACGTGATCAATTTTTTAATTCTTAACTACTTTTGCTATAACCTAATTTCTTTCCAGATTTAGAAAAAAGTAGATGTAAACAAACACACATGACTACCAGTGGGACGACGACCAGTCATGGGTTGTTAGTCTCACTGCACTAGTGTTCTACCGCAATATAATCCCTACTAAAATAATAATTTCAAATAAAGATATCTGAATTTATCCTGCATTTTTGTGATAAAGCAATATATATATAATAATTAACAATAATGTAGCTTTATTTCAATCTCACCTGTCCTGGGACATATAGTGTTTACTGCGTATGCATTCGCGAGCCAACCCCGCTCATTTGAAATTGTAGAATGCAGAGTTCCATGCCGACGATGAGTCACAATAATCCATCTTTGTCTCGTGTTACAAAAGACAAAAGAAGACAACAAGAACAGAGGCAATCTCGTTTGTAGAACGATTTAAGAAAATACATATTTCTAACATAGCAATAGTCAGTGTCAGTGCATTAATTATTTACCAACCAACCGTAGCCTCACACTTTGGAAATTATGCGATGACACTAAGCTAGCAAATGATCTTACGATCTTGCTGTTCACGTCTCTCGCTGCAGAAACACGTGTGAGCCTCGGAGTAATACATTTCGCTTTGTTTACGTCTACTTTGTTCTAAGGCTGGAGAGACTTTACGTGATGCTGCCTAATATTTTTTAGATAGTTTGTTAGTGCGAATACTTACCAAGATTTATCTCTTCGGAAATATACCTAATGAAGAATCCAACACTGGGATACAATCTCAGAGATTCTTTGATACATCTTTCCAATAATTTCATTTCAGCCAACTCCTCTGGTTTTGGAGGACGGTCCTTGTCCCCTAAAATATTACTTACTTCTTCCACCAATTTTTCCTACAGTACAAGCAAAAAATTAAATTTACAATCATGCATCTTCAGTAGTGTCCTTACAATTTATCTTTTGTTTGTAGGCTACTGTCAAACTGATATAAGTAAAAAAAATTGCAATGTTGTAGTTACACGAGTGTTCTAAGAAGACAAGTATTAATTCTATCTGCTAGTATTTGATGACATTGTGTCTATGCTGCAAACGAATTTGAGAGCATCTGTAAACAACTTAAATGTAAATATTTTCAATCCAATTTTAGAGTAAGCTTAAGGTACTGTCCGTTTTGGAGAGGAAACGTATAATCTGCACCTGTGCCACGAATAACTTCCACAACTGAGTATGGTGTGTCAGGAAAATAAATGTACACTCATGTCCCGAATTATTGTCGCATATCTATAACTGTCTTCTTGTAAGAATATAATTTGATAATGACTTTGCAGTTTAATTTTAATACTGATACTATGTGCATAATCGGGTAATGTATATTTGTGGTAAATTTCATAGGAAAAAAATATAAATACGAAAATTATGAGTAAAATAAAATGTTGCTAAATGGACAAGGAAATTTTATTTTCGTTTTATTGTTCTTATTTACTGCTCTTTTGACATGAAATTTGCCGCATACATGTCTTTGCAAATTATACACATACTAACATTATAAGAAATACCGTGTGAATTCGTTATCAAATTATATTCTTAGAACAACATATTTATAGACATGCCACAATAATTTTGGATATGAATGTACATCTGTTTTTTGAGTTTGGCACTCCTGCGCTCTAACCATGAAGAATATGAGAATTAAATCAATCAAATATGTAGTAAGGGTAAGGAGAAAAGTCTAACCTGAATAAGACATTGCAGAGGGGCACAGCCTGTGAATACGAATAATGTATAGTATCAATAAAGGACGACACCAAAAGAGAAAGCCAGAAACAACTGCTAAACGGAGAAAAAAGAGTAAAAATTGCCGAAGTGGGAACATAAAATAAAAATACAAACAAATACGCTGACAACTAAACGTCTACCAACCAGTGATCTTGGTGTAGTGGTTAAGGTGCTGCAAAGGACGTCAGTTCGCATCCTCCCCAAGGAGAACTTTTTTAATTTTTGTAAATAATGCATACAGCTTATGAGAGATGGTAAAAGAGATCTATTACCCGTTTAATATGTTAAGTGAAAACGAGATAAAAATTTCAGTGACATTTATTAAAGTGAAACCATGAAAACGAGGAAGCAGGTATATCTAATCAGAGGTATGTATCAGAGGGCGGTGATCGGAAAAAGGAAATTTTCACGAATTTTGAACACGTGAATCTCTACAATAGGCAGATTTCTTCAGAAATGTGCCTATTGCAGAGACTATCATGTCAGAAATGCAGCAAAATTTCTAGGCACATTTGCCAATCATCACCCTCTGAGACAAAAACCACTTTCAGTTCAAAAGTTTCTCTCTCTGTGTGAGATCTATCTATCGATCGGTATATATATATATATATATATATATATATATATATATATATATATATATATATATATATATTTATATATATGTATTTATATATATATATCACTTTTTATGAATGCCATAACCACCGTAATTTTCAGAGGGTTGAGACCAAACTTGGCACAAACATTAATTGTTGAAATATCTTGAATGAGTTTGTTAGCCAGAATAATCAGATGAAAATGTTCAAAATGGCGGAACTTCAAACTCTTAGAAAGTTCCACGGGAAATAAATTTCGCCCATATATGGGTATTCACAATGTTTGAGTGGCTTTTCCTCTTTTACTGAAATATTCGTGTGCAGGGATTTATCCTCTTTTATTAAAATATTGGACCCGATTAATCACCTAAAGAAGGTTCACGTCCTTTCGTATCGTCCAAGCTTTTTTCGGAGGGGGGGATATTTTCCTATCGGAACAAGACGATTGTTAGTGATGATATGAAGTTACACATTGAAAGGGAAGTAACTTGTGAAACGTGTTATTTGAAAGAATAATATAATAAATGTGCTTTCCCCTAACACAGAGAACTGTAAATCACGTATATCGAGTTCGGGAGCGTGAATGGCGAGGAGTGTTATTTGATTTGCTTTTTAGTAACACATTGCATTGCAAATAGTAGTAGGCAACATTAGTGGTAAGTAAAATAGTAATTATTATTATTATTATTATTATTATTATTATTATTATTATTATTATTATATGTATATTACGAAAAGGTGTTGTTTGTGGCAACTTAATATCTTCCTCAAGTCTTCATCAAACGTAATGATTGAAACGCCATATTTCCCTTACAGGCAAAATATTAATAATTTATATTGAGAGAACGTGAAATGGTAGAGGGATGGGAGCAACGTTGGATAGTATGCACTAATAGGACTCATAGAAAAATAAGCAATTTCAATGCAAAAAGAACGAAGAGGCATTGTCATGGGGAGTCATGTGAACACGTCAGAGCCCTCTTTGGACAAAATGTCGATAACATATCTAGAGAACAGAAGGTGATAGTGGAATGGGACCAACGTTGGACACCGTGGACCCATAAGAGACATCGAAAAAAATATGAGGGGGCGCCAGCCAGCCTTATTTATTTCCACATGATTATATAAGATTATATTGTGCAAAATATACGCACAAGTTAGCTAGTAATATTTATTATTATTGTTGTTATTATCAACAGCGTCTTTTCATTGTGTGTGCATGTTTGACATAAAACCAAAGAGAAGAGCCATCATTCGTAGGAAAAAAAGGAATAGACAGTTACTTTAACTGTGAAGGACGACGAAAAATATGAAAAGAGTGACTACCTGTAGCGAAAAGTAACAATACTTTCTCTCAAATGGATAAAAAAATGAAGCCAATATAGATTCGAACTCGGGTGGCAGACTCGAAAAGCCAGTGCTTTGTCCAGTCACTCACTGTGTCGTAAGGGATTACAACCACTGCATTAATAGCTACCACTTCCGTGAGTTTTATACTATGATTACGTGTTTCTTCTTTGCTGGAAGTAGACAATCTTCTTACATGTAGTAGTTAAACCTACATGGTATGTAATACAAGTTGTATCTAGACCTACATGCTCTCCCTATAATGTAATAAAAGGGTCATGTTGGGAATAAGAAAAAGAAAATTGCTTGGACAAAACGGAAACTATTGCCATCAGAAGAAATATTTATCTACGAGGCATGCGCAGAAGCATAATTCAGAATAGTTACTGTTTAGTTCACTGAACAAAGAAAGAGGTATAGATAGCAAACATGCCACGTCAACGAGATCGACCAGAGTTCACAGAGGCGGAAGGAGATGTATACTAATACAACTTTGGTTAAATTGATAATTCGTTCTGTATCTTGTAATAGATTATATGTTATACATCACAACTTTACGGGAGAACAGAGAAAGACCTACTATCCCTATCATATAGAAATCTTTACTAACCCGATCAAATAGACACAAATGGATGTAACTGTGAGTACTACAACTTGGATTTAACGAAAGACGTTTAGACATTCTGTGATTTGCAGGGTTGTATATTCACTATAAGATAAGACACAATACAAGTCTTCATACCTCAGCTTCCACTTGCTAGATACATGCAATTTCTTGTTAGATAATGAACCTGCTGTTGGATTTTAATACAAGACGTATTGCAGGATACAAAATGCTTTGCATTACTTGTTTGTTTGTAGACAGTTATTAGTTTAGTTTTCTAAAAGGTTGTGTGTAAACTAGGGATGGCCAATTCCGGAATTTTTATTTTCCCGACTCCCGAAAGTAAAACCGGACTAATTCCGGAATTCGCAAAATTCCGGATTTCGGAGAATTCCGTAATTCGGAAAAAATTCGATTTTGGAAAAATTCAAGAATTCGGGAAAAACCGGAATTTAGAAATCTTTGATTTCGTAAACATTCCGGAATTCTGAAAATCTCTGGATTTTTTTCCCAATTCCGGATTTTTCTGAATTCCGGAATTTTACCAAATTCCATAATTTTCCGAAATCTGGAAACTGAAATTTCCGCTTCCAGAAAATGAATTTCTCTCGGTTAATATGTGCATGATTCTTACATCTCATCTCTAGATGGATATCTTTGAGCAAAGAAAATTTATCATTCACCTTCTGTGCGGCCATTATTTTATGCGAAAAAAGATGTTACCTAGTGTGCAATCGAACCGAGGTTTTCTAGTTGGAAGACCAGCATGATTCCCAGTGGCGGCTTTAAAGGGTAGGCACTGGGAACTGGGGACTACCCAAAAATTTAGAAAAAATTTGAACGCTAAAAGAGACGATAAAGAGTAAATATATTTTACACAATTTATATTAATGGTAGATAATAATTTAATAAATAGCATCTACAACTGTAAAATTTGTTTCCTACTGTCATAAATCAATCAAATGTGTGTATGTATCCATAAGTGATGGAGGGTTGATTTCCCGAAAATTAAAATCCGCCCCTGATGATACCGATACCCCACAGATTACTCTACCGAAAATGTGTGTTCAACAAATGGTGCAGTGATGTTGTACTAAGACCAATAACATGAAAAGACGATATTTCAGATCAGTGAAGTTTCGAACGGCACTGGTAATCCCCATAGATGTAGTTTGTCCTTTCCCAACCAACATTCGTAAATCATCTACATGAAACGAAATATTACTAAGTTCAGCCCTGATGTTTGAAGCAAACCGGTAATGTTCTTTCTGTAATGATATTCCCACCAAAGTGCATGCCAAAACTCAATTATTCGAGGACCTGGAGACAAACTAGTGCCCACTATTAAACTAAATAACATGCAATGCAGGAAAATTACAGAAATATTAACATACCTAAATATTATACAGTAATTTCGCCGTGCATATTCAAAAATACGCTAATAATAATAATAATAATAATAATAATAATAATAATAATAATAATAATAATAATAATAAATATTCACCTGCACTCAATACTTTTAACTCCAACGAACTACTTACGTCTTCCTGCGAGTGGACATTGGTTGGAGTCTGTTTGGGACTATTGAACACAGTGGTTCTTAACATAGTTTGGCTACGACTGTAAGTCCTGTCGTTAGGAGCTCAGCTGTTCGTTTCAGTGTTTCGTAGCAATTATTATTGTTAATGTTTAGTACTGATAATACTTTTTGCTTTTATTCTTGTTTCCAGTTCGAAAGAGAAGAATATCCGAACAAATCCCACCATAATTAATCTTATTTTGAATGTAAACGCCATTCGCAATTAGCAAAGAAAAAAATTAAAGGTTCTGACGTAGCTGTAAAACGTAAAAAATGGAAGTAGTGGAGTTCGAACCCATTATCATGGTCATTATGAATACAATAACCACATGTCTTGAATCGCTTGACTACGATTTCTACGCTGAGTAAAATATAACATTCAATTTTATACTGCTCCCATTATATGAAGTTTATACGGATGTTTTTCTTTCCTTATTACAAAGAAGTTGAAGTTGTGGAAATAATTTTGATACTTGGCGATCACTGACAAAATTCCGAGCATATACTGTGTACATTCTTCACCATAATGTGAATATAGGGTGTATTTCTTCATTCGTCTTTCTCTCTTCATGTCGTTCTTGACTTTTCTTTATCATATCTTTGTTTCTCTTTCTTTTCTCTCTATTCATCTTTATCTCTTACTGATTACTTCTCTCTTTTAAACATCTTCTCCCTTCTCGCACCTGTGTTGCGTCAGAGCTAAACCGGGCCTCTATGCAAAACGTATTGACCAGCCTAACTTCAACACAAGCCTCACAGTATTCAACATAGAAATCGTAGTAAGAGGTTTAAGTTATGTATTGATTGTATTTTTAACGACCGTGAGCATGGGTTCGAATCCCTCCACTTTCATTTTTTTACTTTTTCCAGCTACGTCGGAACGTTCAATTTTTATTCTTTATTAATTGGAAATGGCGTTTACATTCAAAATAAGAGGAATTATGGTGGCATTTGTTCGGATATTCTTCTCTTTCGAAGTGAAGACAAGAATAAAAGCAATACGCAAAGACAAAAAGTATTATCAGTACTAAACATTACCAATAATAATTGCTACTAAAGACTAAATACGATCTCTTTTGCCATATCTCATGAGCTGTATGTATTATTAACAAAAAATTTTAAAAAATCTCATTGTAGGAGATTCGAACTTACGTCCTTTGTATTTGTAATCTAACACTTTAACGACTAAACGAAGATCATTGGTTGGTAAACTTTTAGTTGTCTTCGTATTTGTTCGTATTTGTATTTTATATTCCCACTTCGACAATTTTTAATCTTTTTTCTCCGTTTAGCAGCTGTTTTTTGGCTTTCTCTTCCGATGTCGTCCTTTATTTACACTATGCACTATTTGCATTCACAGCTTGTGCCCCTCTGCAATGTTTTATTCAGATTAGACTTTTCTTCTTGCCCCTCACTAAACATTAGATTGATTTAATTCTCATATTGTCCATGACTGGAGCGCAGGAATTGTAGAATCAAAAAACAGATGTACATTTACTTTCCTGACAGACAGTACCTCCACATTCAGAAGAGCATGTTCTCCAGCTCTGAGTTAGGATTAAACATCTGTACAAAACTAAACATCAACACACTTTTTACTCAAGAGATATTTATTACTCTCTACTCCCACATTCCATATATACGTATCAGATTCTCATATAATCATATTACGAGGGAGAGTCCGAAAATAATTTTCCCCAAGCGACTGTGAACAAAGATGGAGATGCAAGACTAAAAATAGCATGAGACATTAAAGATCAGACGTACCTTTATTTTTTCACATAACTACCATGTATATTGGGACATTTGTCATAATACCGATCAAATCCCTTCCAGGAAAAATTCAGGACTCTGTCCATGTCCAAGTTCTTCCGCTACTCCATCGATGCTGATACACCGGTTCGCTTTAATCATGTCATTCACCATCCTGACATTTTCATCTGTAGTGGCAGCGCACGTCCTTCCAGGTCTCGGTGTGTCCAGCACTTGCTGCCGTCCCTCACTGAATTGACGACTCCATTTCGGCACCATTTGTTTGGACATCACAACAGGTCCATAGACTTACCCTTTATCTTTTAACCACGAGGCTAAAAAGCACCTTCTCTCTATATAGCTACCAGGCTCAGACTGAAAGACTCATCTCCGCTTTGTGCAGGCGCTGCGATGGCGCCATCTCTGGGATCGCGGGCGAGCGATACCAACTTGTGTCTGGGTATGTTGTGCGTGTAACTGCTCTCTTGTTTTTCTCCCATTGCTGTTCGCTATCCTGGGAAAACGAAAAGAGGAACTTATTTCCGGATTCCCCCTCGTAATGCAATGAGAGAGAGATTTCCACTGCATGAGAAAGCATACGAGATTCCATGAGGCCCAAAATTGTAAATAGTGTGGAGACGAGAAATACGATTTCCTGTCTCATCTCGCAATTTTTCATTTGATTGCCCCCTCGTCTCCATTCTGAGAATGCTTTTCTCTTTTTGTCTCAAGTCTTTTGTCGTCTGGTTTTGAAAATCTAATCTAGAAGGTATCAGAATCCTTCCGCATCACGAGAGCATTCATTTTCAAATCATTAAACTGAAGCAATAGAATTTTAAGCTGCAATAAAATCGCCACAATAGCTTTTAATCTTTAAATTTAATTTACTTGCACAGTAGCGCCATCTATTGGCGTCAGGCAGGGCGCACGGTGCGGAATGATAAGTGCTAACTACCGTTTTTCTTAGAGCATAAGGCGCACCTTTTTGTTAGCTTTTAGACGGCAAAATTCAGGTGCGCCTTAGATTCGATGTATATACTGCGATACACATATTTATTCATTGCACGTAGGTTACAACATAGAATCTACTGCAATCTTTGATACTGGTACCGTAGTTACAAATAATTTGCTTAAACTTGGTTGTATTACAACAATGACAGACTGCACAAAGATGATAATCGCCCACAAACAATCAACATTTCGTTTTACTGATAAGAAAATGCTCATCGAAATAGGAATGTATTTGTACATTGTTTCTGCGCCGTAGATTCGATGCTTTTTTAAAAATGAGTTTAAATGAGGTGAAATTTCAGGTGCGCCTTTGATTCGATGGCGCCTTATATTCGAAGAAATGCGGTATTAGAAATTAGTGTTACTCGCAAACTGATACACTCTGCTTTTATAACAAGGATTGTAAAAGCCGTAGTTCCTCCCACTAACGTTAACGTAAGATACAGTTAGTGACAAAAGTTTTTTTTCGTTTAATGAAATTAGTTCTGTAAATATAACTTCAGAATGGAACGACAATTTGAATACGATTTTCAGTAAATGAAAAATGAATGTAATTTTGTATACGTTCCAGCTTTGAAACTCGGTAAAACTGTGTACGTCGCACCGTTATTCCCAAAATAAATTTTACCAAACGAAAAGAACTTTTGTCGATGACTGTACGAACTTCTTGTTAAGTAGCTTGGCAATAAATCAGTTCAATAGGTCACTAACAAATTTTATTAATAAACCAATATGGTCTCATTGATAAAATCAGATTGTTATATGCCAGAATATAGTATAAGGAGCAACCGTACGATTTCCGACCGGGTATTTTACCGAATTAATTTACGATGAGGCAATACAGGAAGATAAGTTTCCCTTTTCTCAAATTTGTTTGTCTCTAATGTAATTAGTCACCGAAACAAGTTTCAATGAAAAAATTATATGTCAATGATGTTGTTTCTCTGCTATATCTTCACCCTAATCAAATTCAGAAGTATTCTTCCTCTCCTCAAACTTAGGTTGATATGCAAGACGAAAATTTTAAAACTTTTCTCTCCCTTGGGAAGCTGTTTTATACTTTGATAAGATCTCTTCTTCGCAACAGCATCCAGATATTCTAGCCTTGGTCTTCCTCTTCCTGGTTTTCCTTCTGCCTTTCCCTCTATCAACGCGGTGATCCAATCAGACTGCCGAATAAGATGGCCAAGCATGCTGTTTCTTCTTTTTCCTATTATCTTCATGATCTGACGTCCTTCATTTGCTTCCTTTAGTAGGTCTTCGTTCCTTTTTCCTTTCGGTCCATGATATCCGCAGCGTCTTGCGCTAACACCACATTTCAAATGCTTCCAGCTTGGATATTTCAGCTTTTCTCAATGGCTACGTATCTGATCCGTAAACCGCCACGCTCGGTACCAGAGTTTTAATAAATCGTTTTCGAACGTTCAACGACACATTTCTTGATGTTAGCAGTAGTGTTGTAAAATTTCCGGAAATTTTGAACCTGTTGGTAAAAAACTGTTTTTTTTTTCGGTTTCTTTCCGGAAAAATTGGGAAATTACAAAAATGTTTGTATTAGGTTAGTTTTACTTGTAATGGAACCGTTTTTTTTTATTATTATTATTATTTCTCGAACGCGTGAAAAATTTAAGTTGAGAAATTTCAATATTGTGAATATTTAAAAAGGAAGCATTCCAAAATAAAACTGGTGTAATTATTCTTGAAAATTAATAGTCTGCACTCATTTCCTTTATGTGCTTTTACTCGTTTACTCCTGCCTGTGCATTAATCACAGAACTTTTACAGTTGCATACACATCTACCTTCACGAAACGTTTTTGTTGCAACAAATAGGGCACTTGAATGAAACTGAGTTCTTAATGTGCTCTTTGATCTGGTGAAATTTTGTTAATTTTAACCAAATTACTTCTTAAAAGAAAGAACAGTAGGAAAATTTCACTAATACTCATTACTGTTAGAAATATAATTACTATCATTTAATATTCAAATGCAGACTTTAATATAAACTCTATGTACAAAATTTTGTATGTAAACAAATATCTGTTTTCTAGTATGACAAATCATATATATATAAATGAAAGTGACTATATTTGTAACTTAACAACTCTTGAACCACCAGACTGATCTCCATAAAAATTTTCAACATATGTGAGGTTCGGGCCTGGAATAGACTTTACCATTTCACTTTGAAGGTGCAACTTGGGGAAAGGAAGTGCGGATATACATTGAAAATTACCAATCTTAGTGTCGAACTCATCGTTTTCAGGATTGCTGAGATGAACAGTGATATTTCCAATGCAGTTTAAATCTAAATTCAACGCCGAAAATTTAGGGAAGGGGAAGGGGATGATATACATAAAAAATCGAAAATGACTTATATTAGTGTCGAATCTATAGTTTTTGGGGTCGCTGAGATGAGCAGTGACACTTCTAATGCCATTTAAATCCAAATTCAGCGCCGTTACCTGGGGGAGGGGGAGAGGGGAGATGTATACAAATGATCGAAAATGATCGATATTAGTGTCGAATTCATAGTTTTTTCGGTTGCTGTGATGAACAGTAACACTTCCGATGCTTTAAATGCGTCTATATTAATTAATCTAACCAGGATTATATTTTAGTATCTTTTGTAGCCATAACTCTATTCTTGCACGGTGCTAACTTTAAAGGAGAGGTGTAAATATATTTGTTGCCGCAAAATGTTCATATTCTAATACAAGAAACATGACTATTCAATGATCTTAACTGTAAACTAGTAAATATAAAATAGTTTTAATTCTAAAGTTATAATGTAGTAAAATATTCGAAAATTTCAATTTTTCCCAATTTTTCCGTTTTTACCCAAAATTTGTTTCTTTTTTTTTTTTCAGACCTTTATAACACTAGTTAGCAGTACTATTTTCGTATTGAATGCTTGTTTAGCCTGCACTGTTCTGAACTTACGTCTTTTTCACTTCTTCCGTCTGTAGAGATTATTATTATTTTTATTATTATTATTATTATTATTATTATTATTATTATTAATAATAATAATAATAATTCAAGTCAAATACTCAAAAATACTATTATGCGTAGATAACATAAAGCTCTTTAAGATAGTTAGTAATGAATATGATAATTATTATCTCCTGCAGAAAGATTTAGATGCAGTTGATCATTGGTGAGAAAATAATTTATAGACAATTAACTTTGAAAAAGCTAGATATGTGACCATAGGCGCAAATCTGTCTTCAACATTGCGGGGTTAGATAAGACAGTTCCCATAATCTTTATTTTTTCTTTCTATTTTGAGCGATGTTCAAAATATTTATGAAGTTAAAGAAACAACACTGTGGAGGAACAGGGGAGCCGAGTTGTCTTCAACATTGGGAGGCGGATAGAATTGAAGCTTATTCTGGAAGGGGGGGGGGAGATGAATCTGATTTCTGAGGTTAATCTGTTGCATATTATATATCAGGTGATGTAGATGAAGTAGTGGTACATTTCACTTCCGAGCTGAATTAACAGATTGATGTGACCTTAATGCGCCAGGACACGAGGTTCAGTTTGAAGTATTAAAGAATACGATTCTTTAAAAAAATGAAACAAGCCAAGGAACATCAATTTTATCTCACTTTTCTTTGTGGTAATCGGACCCAAATTATCACATTTCTCCTCAAAAAACACATTTCAAATCGGATTATTGGAGAGGATAGCCCCCAGTTCCAAGATTTGGGAACATGTTCCCCTCATTCCCCCGGGATTTGCACCAGTGTACATGGTACTCAATAATAAAACTTAATATTTTGTTAGCAAATACAAAATTAATGGAGTAAGAATAAACAAAGTAGATCAAATTAAACATCTTGGTATTTTGTATGCAAGACAATTGAAATTTGGTAATCATATAAATGATATAGTGCTATCAACGAGAAAAACAGTAGGTTCTATCTTTAATCAATGGCCTGAATTTTATAAATGGTTACACTTATTAGATCCAAACTTGTATTTGGTTCACTTGTTTGAAACAGTTTGTCTAATCTACTTGTTAACAAAATCTGAACAGCCCAGAAATGTTTTATACGACGAATATCTATGTTATAAAATAAAATTTAAAAAGTCTACTATTCACACGAGTGTGAATATTGGTTAACTTTTGGGGACTTCAAGAAAGAAGAAATTTTATGGATAAATACTTTATTCAAATGGTATTGGATAATAAATATGGTAGCGATTACTGTTTGGAAAATATAGGAATAAGTGTGCTGAGTTATAGTATAAGAAGTCAGTCGACATTGCTAGCACTAAATTCAGAACCCGAAATCACTGATTATCCTTATGAATCACTCCCTATATTCCTAATGGAAATTCAAATCGTTCCCAGAATGCAACAAAAGTGACTCGGCGACACTACCGGCTAGAGCTGTAACTAACTGTGTCGTCTGCTCATGGCAGTAACTAAGTGTATCATTGGCTAATTCTATCAGACTCACTCGCTCTGCATGATTTGATTCGTTCTTGCTTTTAGTAGCTCGTAGTACCCAACTCCCTTGTTTGGCGGCGCCACAGTCTCCACAGTTTGGGCGGGAAGAGTAGCTGAAACCTTTGCCCAATTACAATTTAATAACAATAACAATTTAAATTAACATACGTTGAGAGAAACAATAGAGCATTTTTTACAAAAAATTAAACTGTTTTAACTTTATGACAAGGAACTTGATTTTATTGTTAATGTATCTTCAGAATATCTTTAGTTATAACATTTTATTTAAAGAACCAATCTTGACAATAAGCAACCAGGATGTTTTCATATGCAATTTTAAGAAAAGTTGATTCATTTCTTAAACGATAGTTAAATAAAGCTTTAATTTCCATAGTTCTGTAAATAGTATTTTATAATATGATATTGGCTCTTTCTATTTTAATCTTGTTTTATAATCAGCTTAAATCTTGTAATTTGAATATATTAACTTTTTAACGGCCTTAACCTGCTAATATTCATTCATACTACAAATTTTCTGGTCTGTTTTAAGTGATTGTATAATGGTTTTAACATAGTATTGTAATTTTGCCTATGAGCTGTTCACAGCACTGAAAATAAAGTTATTATTATTATTATTATTATTATTATTATTATTATTATTATTATTATTATTTATTTATTTATTTATTTATTTATTTATTTATTATAGAGGACGACTCTTTACACCACAAAGTCTTTGAGCGAGGTTGTTGTAGTCCTGTATCCCATATATGTTACAGTCCACTTTGTTGCAACAGCTAATAGTACTTAGCTATTAAAGAAGGAGTACGATAACCAGTTTGTTTCCACTGCAGTCATGTGAAAAGGAACATCAAAATTAGGTGCTGGGATTAGTTTCAGGGACACCAGGTGCAAGATTAAATAAATAAAAAAAACACTGCAGAACTAGATATTTCTTCCGAACACAAATTAGTATGTCTCCGATATGTAGCACTCTGAATTCTTACAATACGTGGGGAAGTCAAAAAGTAAATTGACTTTTGCAATTTCTATCACTAGGATTTGGTAACACTGCTAGTATCTAGCGCTGAATTACTGTCGTCTGCAACACTTCTATGCAGTGTGTCACTCTTATTCCCGCGTTAGGCGTTGGAGTGTAGCATACCGTTAAAAATGGCAGCTCCATTGTTGACCTGCACCAAGGAGGAAATGAGGCCAATGATCCGCCTTTTGTTTGCGGAAGATGTTAAACCTGCGGAAATTATTCGTCGAATGCAAGCGCAGTATGGTGACAGTTCTTTATCGCGATGCATAAAGCACAAATGCTGGACATCTCTCGTAAACATTTGACCCGTTATCGTCACGAGGGTGATGAATTTTTACAGCAAATCGCTACTGTAGATGAAACTTGGGTACATCATCATATACTGCAAAGTAAGGTTGCGAGCATGGTTTAAAAACACCCATCATCATTAGAAGTTAAGGAATTTAAAAGTCAGTCATCAGCTAATCATTGATGTTGTTCAAAATTCGTTATAGCTGCAACGGAAAAACTTTTTCCCAGTGGAATCAAAAAACTTGTGAAACGTTGTTGAAAGTGCGTTGAAGTGCAGGGAGATTATGCAGAAAAAACAATGTATATTTCAGTTTTCTATCATTAGAATAAATGTACCTTTTTTCAAGTCCCTTTACTTTATGATTTCTCCTCATATATATATTTGCACACTTGATGGAGGTATTTGTTACAAAAGGCACATCTACAAGTAATCCTCCTTTTTAAAGCTTTGGTAGTCCTTACCTGCACCTCCGGATGATGTCCTAACAGAAACATTATCCACGAAATGGCTGTCGAGACTGTATCATGGCCCTTCAGGAGACAGAGAAAAAAGACACAATTACCTGCTAATCATGTTCGATATAAATGTTTACACCAGCTAAAGATAAAACATGGAATCTTAAAAAAAAAATCAAAATATTTTAATAAAGTGACAAATGTTTTCTTGACGATAACCGTGTGCGTGAGCTTCCTCGCGCTTCTTCGTTTCCTCCCACTTTCTTCATTCCACCATTTTGTTCATTACCATCAACTCAATCTCCTAGCCTCGGTACATAGCCGTTGAAGGTAAATCTCAAAAGAATTAAAAACTACATCGAGAGAGAAAGAAAAAATAAAAACATATGTACGGTCTTTAATCTTGTAATTTCCGAACTAAATGTCTGAACGTATGTGACACCGTGCCGCGATCGTATAATGGAAAACTACGCAATGTAGATACTGATTATATTACCATGACGTCTACAAAAGTGACACTTGATGGAAAAACGAATAAAACTATAAATTATGGTACAGTTTCGCAGAAATTCATGATGAGCTGTGTTAATTGGTTTATGAACTGTTACTGATTATGATACGTATTAAAGAACATTTGGGGCGCTCTATATATTAATAAACTTTAACCTAATTCAAATATAAAATTATCGCTTAATTCTTGCCATCAGCAAATACAAGCATTGACGTATTCGTATGTATTTACTAATATCAACACAAAGTTATTAGAAAAGATTTTCCTACCTGAAACATATGAGTAAAGTTTTGCCTCTACCCACGTCAAACATAAACATATGAGTAAAGTTTTACCTACCTCAAATATACATATATGACTCTAGCTTCAACTACCTTAACATATCAGTAAAGCTCTATCTACATCAACTATAAACGTACCAACAAATGCTAAGCATATCAAAATAATTTACCTATTTGAGTAGTAAAGTTTTACGTATCTCAGACATAGACATACAGGTAAAGTTAAAGTTTTACGTATCTCAGACATAGACATACAGGTAAAGTTAAAGTTTTACGTATCTCAGACATAGACATACAGGTAAAGTTAAAGTTTTACGTATCTCAGACATAGACATACAGGTAAAGTTAAAGTTTTACGTATCTCAGACATAGACATACAGGTAAAGTTAAAGTTTTACGTATCTCAGACATAGACATACAGGTAAAGTTAAAGTTTTACGTATCTCAGACATAGACATACAGGTAAAGTTAAAGTTTTACGTATCTCAGACATAGACATACAGGTAAAGTTTATTTATCTCAAACGTAAGCATGCACTGAGAAAAAAAACGTATGTGGAGTACGTAGAAACGTAGGTTACATGTGTAAATCTTCTAGTTTTTTGGACTTAACGTGCAGCAAACATATAAAATATACTTTATTTTCGTGTATAAAATATATTTTATACGTACTTTCCGTATACGTGTTACGAACAAACGTATTTTCCGTACAAACGAAAGAACTGTGTATAGGCGATCAGGATTTCATATACAGATAGACTTATGTAACATATAGCTGACGTATGTAACATATGTATATGTATGTAATCATTGGCGGATCCAGGATATGATCAAGGGAGGGGCTAAACCATAATTTGCCGTTTTATCCAATGTAAAGCAGAATTGAAGCCCATTTTATCCAGTGTAAACCTGAGCGTCAAGGGGGTGGGGGGCTATAGCCCCTTAGCCCCCCCTTGGATCCGACCTTGTATGTAACATAAGGAAGACTGTTAGATGTGGGATATCCAGCAACGGTATGATATAACATCTAAGGCCAGTGCGTATGTAGTATATGGATAACATATGATCCGTACTGATTTCTGTAGTAAACTTAAGAATTCTGTATATTTGTACAATATACCGCTGTCCGGATAAAGGATTTTTCTCAGTGTGTCAACAAAGATTTTAGGAAAGACCTTACAAAATAAGCATATTAGCAAAGTTTTATATAAAATATGAACACATTAATGAATGTTACCTGCCTATAAATATTGTCAAGCATTGTGTACGTCAATATCAAATTGAAGGGCTCGGTGCAATAAGGAGCTAACCCTCAAAAAGTTGTTTCCGAGATAATAGCTTTTGAAAGTTTGAAAAAATCCATAAATCGGAATTATTATTTTTATGTTGTGCAGTTCATTCGAAAAGCTTCACTAAAGTTTCTAGTTTATATAAAGACATACAATTATGTACAATTAAAATGAAAAGAGGTTGAATTTGTTCTTTTTGTAATTCAATATTACTCATTGTTGGTTAGCTCCTTATTGCATCAGAATTTTAGGAGTCAGTTCTGTGGGATAACAACTAACATAAATGCACAAGAATTATATTGTGAACAAAAAATATACATAATAATGAAAAATCAAACTGAAGTATGTAAGGAAAACTAAATACTTTACAAGTTTAATGAATATGTAAGTCAGTCACAATGCTCTTAGCGCTGACATGAAATAGTGGCATATTATTGCAGGTCACAAATTACATTGAATTCAACCAAGGTTGACCCTTCTTATGCATCAATCATCAAGTCCATCCAACATTTCTACACACTCTTCTCCAGCTACTTCCGTCGGAACAAGGCTACGATAAAAATTATGGTATATTGGGGGGATCCATTCCAACAGAGACATTAGATCAGAGTATTTCCGGATATCTATAGGAATTCCTTCCTGGTACTTGCATGGCAAATCGTTGAGGTTCACTTCTGGCTGTGGGCGGCCTCGTTTCTTTAGGTTGCACGTAGTCCATACAGGTGCTTCCTTCTGGTACGAATAGCTTACATGCAAAACCTAGGGAGTAGCTGATTCCATCTTAAACACGGCTGCATCTGAAAACTTGAGAGGCTGTTTGGTGTCTGTGGTTATTTTCTTGGAAATTGATGACACAAGTGGTGTGAAATCCTTGAAGTCGGTTTGCTGCATGCGAGTTACATGAAATTTCTTCTTTCTGTTGGCACTGCTGATTACATGTGCCCACTCATCTGTTGTATACACAATGGGGTGATGCCTACGTGCGTACAGTTCTATGCGGCCAAAATCACGATCGCATGGCAGTTGTGTGTGGCCTACGACTGGAAAATGATGAAAAATTTTCTTAAATCGTCCACACCGAAGCAGTGCTTCATATAAGGCAATCAAGGTCCAATTCTTATTTTGCCCTTTGCAATTGTCACTAATAATATGAAGTTCTTCACTTTGCACGTTATTTCCCATAATGTATTTAAGTATGCAACTAGAAATTTCAGAGGAACCGCGTTTAGCTATATTTTCACTCCAGAGAAACATAAAGCCAATGTCCGAGCCACAATCATGAACTGCGAAATTATAACTCCAGAGTTTTCTCTTGTAGAAAGCAGGACCAACCGTTAATTTTGGAGTTGGGAGGGTCTTTTGTAAATCAACGCAGATTACATGATATTTCGTAGGATCTGAAGAAGCAAGCTGTGAGAGATAGGTGAGTTTCTCCTTAGCGGCTTCTGCCCTAGCTAGGTGTAGCGCTCTACTGGCTTCTAACTGTTTGGCTTCGTTTTCGTCATGTACAGGTTTAGCATGATCCAAATTTATTTTATTCGAGTCGCAAAAGGAACAAGTGTCTGACTTAGGTAATTTAAACCCTATACAAAATTCCTCACAAAAAAGCCTTCGGAATCTGTCAGAACTAATGGACGTTGTCTGCTGAGATGCACACCACGGAATATACTTTGTCTCATATAGAGAATTTATCGTGAGATCGCAGTCCAGGTACTGCTTGTTCGCGTTTTGGCTCCGGCTGTAGTGACTGGCATATTTCGGTATGGATGTTATAAACTTCCTTGCAGATTCCAAACTGGCTTCTGTGAAAGCATTTGGCCGGTTGTGATGCCTACCCCTTCCATCACTTTTGGCTGTGATGTTTCCACCCTTGATTTGTTCCTGAAGTAGCTGTATTCGTTTTCTGCTGCGGTGAAGTCCATGAACTGCAAGAAAGGCCTTCTTGCACACACTAACATCTACACCATTAATTTTCAAATTATAAGAAAACGTGAATGATCTCCTCGAAGATTGTCCTTTTGTGTAGGAACGTTTCGTATTCTGAATTCTCATATTTTGCATGAGGTAGGTGTTTTGTGTTGCATAATCAGCCAAGTCCCAGAATGAATGAAAAATAAACTCTATGTCCCCTTTAATTTTTTTCCAGCAATTTTTTGGACATTTACATGGTTCACCCACTTTCCTGGCTGAAACAACATCCTTCGAATGACTGGAGGTATATTGCTCCCCTTTATTTCTTCTTCTCTTACGCTTCACTCTCTCCCAGTTATTCCTCTCACATCGTCTCTTTCTGGCTGGAGGACGTTTGATTGGAGATCCCTCTGTCGTCCTTGTGATGTGAAGGTCATTCTGAAAAGGATAAGAGTACGATTTTAATAAATACACACTAGGTTCTTTACAACAGGAAATTAGAAATACCTAATGAAAATATTCTGGCCATAGTGCTATTGAATCTACTGTATTTCTAAACCGATATGACGTCTCAACCCCACTGCTATTCTGCGTGCGCGAAATTTAGCAAAAATCCTAGTCAGTAACAAAAATTATTTCCATTTGATGAAAATTGTTTCGTAAATAACTTCAGAATGTAAGGGAAATTTGAATACATTTTTAGCAAATTGAAAAGACTGTAATTTTCTGTACATTCCAGCCACACTAGCATTATTCCCAAAATAATTTTACGAAATGGAAAGAACTTTTGTCACTGACTGTACAATCCACTCGAAAATCATAAATATTCGAAACAAATTCACTATTGAAAATGACAAAACAATTCTGATCATTTATCGTGACACAGTGTTGTCACACTTGGTGCAATTGTACCAAATTCAGCACTTTGTCATTCAACGGCCCATTTTCATCCCCTTTTGTGAAAAAGTTGGTACAATTGTACCCAATTGTACCCAATGTAACAAATACTTCTCACATTTTCAAAAATGTCAATAAGACTTTTCCTACATTTTACAGTACTCATACTGTGTGTTGGACTCTTATAAAATGCTGTTGGACATTCATTCTTTGACGTTGCATCGCTTAACGCTAGAAACTATACCAGGAAATAAATGACGATACATTGGCGCATCCGAGCCCCGTATGAACTAGACGAGAAAGTAACAGTGTTGTGGAAATATATTCTTAAAATAATAATAATAATAATAATAATAATAATAATAATAATAATAATAATAATAATAATAATAACACACAAATACGTTGAACCAAGTGTTGAATATTCTGAAGAAAACCAGCCTATGCTCAAATAAGTCTATAATTTATGCGTCGTTGCAAAGATTTTACACCAAACGAAAATAGCACGAAAAATATATTGACATAATTCCTGCCTTACCGCGGTAAGTTGTTTCTAATTACGCCATATTGACGTATATAAAGATACCCAAACATTTCTCCGTTTTATAGATCTGTATCGACGCGTTGATTTGGACCCTTGAAAGAGGGGGGGGGGAGGTCTAGAAATTTACTAATTTTAGTTTCGTGTTACAGAGTCATGTATTACACTGGAATAAATTCAACCCTTTTTGTTTCAATTTGGTACTATTTTTCAGCTCCCTTCAGACCTAGGACTGTGGCAACACTGTCCTGACATGATTGCTTTATTACCTTTCTCATTTCATAGCATTTACAGCACCGTTCTTGACGCTACATTGTCAGAATTTGTCATAATCAGAGAAAAATGTACATGTGTAATGTCGCTTTCTTTGTGGTTAATTATTTCAGCAATATGGCGCTAACCAACATTCATTATATTAGCAGCTGTTGTCATCAGAAAAAGTTCAAGATTTTTCTGTACCAACTCGCTAGAGTCCTGACGAATGCATAGGGAATTGATTTGCGTATTAAGATGCACGTAAAAACTCACACTTAAAGACCGTTTTTTACAAGCCTATATCTGAGGCAATAAGGTGTTAACCAACATTTTAACAAAATAACAAAAATAAAACTCGTTTCTTACCTCAGAGTCGGTGCTGTTGTTGCTTGACACTCCAAACACATACTCTGGGTCATCAAAGCTGTTTTCACCGAGTAGGGGGCCATCTTCTTCATCAGAAACACTAATATGTGCGGAGGTGCTCTGCATAACATTCTCGATAACTGACATTTTCCTGTGGCTTAACACCTTGTTGCACACAACTTTCCGCTTGTACGTTTCTTCTCAAGAAGGATATCACGTGATTGCGCGCGATGACGACACAGCACAAGCACCATCTGTTGATGAATGAAGCAGACCTTCATGCCTAATGTAGTACACTGTTTATCTCAATTTTGACAAAAGTGAGGGTTAGCTCCTTATTGCACCGAGCCCTTCAATTATTAGTCGAGCCTTGCCTATCTGAAACACAAACATTAGTAAAGGCTTACCTACCTCAAACATAAACGTATCAACTTCCTCCCGAATGTCGAGGTCTGTGAGAACAGCTCCATCTTGTGAAGCTTCTATCAGAAGATCCAAGAAAGCCAAACGACGTTTTTTAACTAAAAGAAAAAGAGAAATTTCGTAGATTCTGTAAATATAGTTAAAACACAGCCAGTTCCGAGGTGTTGATCCGATTTTACAGTGTTGATCGTATAGGATTGCCTGTTGTGTTCAGCTTCCAAAGGATTCGGAGACACAAAGGTTTGGATTGTTTGAAGTTGTATTCGTATTAATTGAGTGTATTATTATTATTATTATTATTATTATTATTATTATTATTATTATTATTATTATTATTATTATTTGAAAATCAAATCAGATTAGTGAATTTTCGCATGAATTTCAGACGTGTTAACACAGAAAGCCTAATAAATACTAACTTAAAAATAATATCCGACCGAGCTAAACATTTGCATTATTACTATTATGTGTTACAGCTCCGGGAATTTATGATTGACTTCATCAAATACATTATCTGATATGATAGCATGCTGGGTTACCAGATTGAACTGAACGTAAAGCCCAGAAACAATCGGAATCTTTTTATGATAGAGGACACACACTTTTATGAAACAAAGATTTTTATATCTTATTACCAATTATTCATTACCAATAACTATCAAACAAACATTATACATACAGAATAAAAACAAATTCTAACTAAATCTATGCCTATGGAACACGTAGATTGAATGTCGCTTCCACAAAAGATCTCTATTGACTTCTGTCTTTAGCAACTGGATCCAGTTTCTACTTTGTATTTTCATTTCAGCGAGATGCATCTTAATATTATCCTTACATCCGCGCCTAGGTCTTCCTGATGGTCGTTTTCCTATTGGATTTCCAGTTAAGACTTTGAAAGTATTCCTACTTTCTTCCATCCTAGCTACATGACCTGCCCACCTAAGCCTCCTAGACTTGATGACCCTAACTATGTTTGGTAAACCGTATAAATTATATAGTTTCTCGTTATGAAGTTTCCGCCATTCCCCATTCCTGTTTTTCTTGGGTCCGAATATTCGTTTCAGGATCTTATTCTCAAATACTTTCAGTCTACGTTCTTCCCTCAGAGTAAGGGACCATGTTTTGCAACCATACAGAACAACAGACATGATTATCGTTTTATATATTTTAAGGTTGAATTTTTTTTTCCAGAATTCATGACAACAAAAGGTTTTTTAAATGAATAATAACACGAATTCCCTGCTTTTAGTCGACATTTAATTTCTTCGTGGATATGGCTTTGGGTTGTTAATATTGATCCTAGATATTTGAAAGTGTGCACTTTGTCGAAAGTATTGATTGTTTTATAGTTTGACGCATCTATAATTTGCAGTATTACGATTACTGATCAAAAATGTCTACTTTATCCATATATTTTGGAGGTCATATTTGCGTCAAGAAAATTAAGTTCTAGGTACACCTCTGGATAACACTTAAAGTTAGTTTCGATAAAAGTGAATTGTAGACGTAATTTTCTGTTTATAAATGTAGGCAATTCTTGACAGGAAGGTTAAATCGCAATTGTTATAAAATTTGACTGCGTTTTTCGACATGCACCAAACCTATTCAAAATTATACAATGCACTCTCTGCCGTATTAGTCACTGATGCACATATCGAATGAATGTTTAGCATGATGAGAACTATATTTACCAGATGGCAGAAACAGATTGTCAACAAAATTTATGATTGCCGAAAATTTCTGTTCAGATTCACTTGAAAATAACCTGTCAAGAGTTCTACAAAGTGGTTCTGGAAGACATAACTTTTCTTGACCCAAGTGAGTTCCTTCGTGGTTAAACGGTTAGCGTATATGCCTTTGTTGTGGGAGACCCGGATTAGATTCCTGGCAGGAGCTCATGCGGTTCGAATTCCACATTAATCAGTAGGTCCCGTCTCATATAGCCTCGCTGCCGAAAGGGACGACAAACTCAAAATCAACTCAATTTTCTTGACGCAAAGAGGAGCTCCAAAAGATGTGAATAAAGTAGACATTTTTCATCAATGATCGTAATATTTTTATATGGAAAAAGCAAACCAAAAATATTCTTTCAGAATATGAATACATTAATTACTTACGGTACATACATATTATTAGTACTTCTAGAACCATAAACTAGCATCATAAAAGCCAAAAATCTTCCAAACTTGGATTTTTTAAACAATTCTTTACTATGCAAAAAAGAGACAACTGAACCTTCCAAATTTACAGAGGAACTACTCTGGTCCTGGACTAAGATAACACTCTTCCCTAAGTGTCAATGTATCCTGTCAGGATGGGGTATGAATCCTACTATTTTTTTGACATTAGGCAATCCTGGCCCTGGATTATAGCTCCTGAACCAAGATTTCCTTGCCAAAATATGACTTTGAGCTTTTGACCCCGGAATTGCCAAATGTATAGAGAGATAGGTGTATTTTGGCCCGGTTCAAGGCACCTATAAATTTATAAGGAGCAGAAACATGGACTTATCAAAGAACTATGAAAGAAACAATTTGAAGTTTGGATGCGGAAAATGATGGCGAGAGTTGATTGATTGGAATGAAAAACCAATTACCAAATACAAACAAAAGTTGAAATAAAAGAGTATTATGAAATTTATTTTTAAAAAATCAAAAGCAATTAGTTTAGACATTTCTGAAAAATAAAAGACAACTCTTGTTGGAAATGCGATAGAACTTGTGGTGAAAGATAAAGGAGAGAAGGAAAGAAGAATACTACAGTGTGTTCAAAAAGTTACGCAACCTCATGAGCAATCCCATTAATTTATATTGTTTCCTTATAGACGCTGAATAACAATGAGTTTTAAGTGCAACAGCGTATATTACTGTGGTAGAGTACCGTATATCTGCACCAGCAGTTACGCATTGACCTAGAGGGTCTACACAGAGAAATACGGAACAGATGCTCCAAACAAATCTTCTATCAAACGGCTATATAAGTTCCAAGTGACAAATAGCGTAGTTGACGCCGAGAAGCGGTTGTCCAAGGTTTTTAACATAAGAACTCTTGATCGATTTGCCAGCTGCATATGTTGTTAATCAAAAAAAATCTGTGTAATGACTTCTGAGACAGTCCGGGCTCTCCATTGGCAGTGCATATATGACCTTGGGCAAGTGTTTGAAATTCTATTAGTACAATGTTAGAGTATACTTTCAAACCCCTAAGATCAATATTAACAGACAAAAAAAAATATTCAAGAAAAAATTAAATATTGACTGAAAGCAGGGAATTCGTGTTATTCTTCAGTTCAAAATCTCTTGTCATCGCAAATTCTGTCGAGGAATTTGAAGCTTAAAATAAACAAATCGAATATCATACCTGTTGTTCTGTATGGTTGCAAAACATGGTCGCTTACTCTAAGGGAAGAATGTAGACTGAAAGTATTTGAGAACAAGATCCTGAGACGAATATTCGGACCCAAGAGGAACGGGAATGGGGAATGGCAGAAACCTCATAACAAGGATCTACATAATTTATACGGTTTACCAAATATTGGTAGGGTCGTCAAATCTAGGAGGCTCAGGTGCGCAGGTCATGTAGCTAGAATGGAAGAAAGTAGGAACGCTTTCAAAGTCTTGACTGGAAGACCAATCGGAAAACGGCCATTAGGAAGACCTAGGCGCAGATGGGAGGACAATATTAAGATGGATCTCGCAGAAATAGGAATACAAAGTAGAAACTGGATCCAATTGGCTAAGGGTAAAAGTCAGTGGAGAGCTTTTGTGAACGTGGCATTGAACCTTCGGGTTCCGTAGGCCATAGAGTTAGTTAGTTAAAATTAGGACGGTTCATAAACTTGTATGTCTGAAAAGACTATTGACGTTGGTTCATGGAAGCGCTAGAAGGGAAAGAACTCGATGTCCATAATTCTCGGGCATGTGCCAGTGGCAACTACATATGCTGAAGAAATTGCCTTTACATTCTCAAAAAATCAGCGTTTGGTGTGCCATTAATTCTTTGTCGTGCGTGTGTCACGCCATTGTAATCGTGCGTTCACTATATTCTTTGAATAGACAGTGACGTGCGAACAGAATAATAAGAAATGATAATATGAAATATTTCCCCATAAGTTTGCATGACTTTTTGAGCACCCTGTATTAATTATGTATAATATTTTCTGAGGAAAATTTCTGTTGCAAATTTCATATAATTTAGGAAGGATTATCAGTGTGTTTTCAATTTGCAGCAAATGTTCGAGTAGTAATTACAAAATACTTATTTCTGTATGACGAACTGTTAGAAAAATTAATATTTATGTTTTTAAATGTTTAAATGAAGTGCGAAACTTCGAAAGATTACATGGCAATATAAAAGAATATACACTACTGACATAACTTTTCGGACTTGAACAACTACATAACAAATTAAACCATTAATTTCAATGTTTCTAGTTTTTAATCCGTTACCGTTACTGAAAATAACGCTTACAATGGAATAATACGCATATGCAACAGAAGCTTCCTTATATATATCCTAATACATTAACATTACTTACCATTTGCACCATTTGCAGTATCGAAACCATTTTCCTTCACATTTTCCTCTTTTAAACTCTTCAAGTATTCCTTTCTTTGCTGAATAACCTGTAAACAAAAATAAAACACAGAATACTGTACAAATCTTTGTTTAAGATATTTCAAATATTATTATTATTATTATTAATAATAATAATAATAATAATAATAATAATAATAATAATAATAATAATAATAATAATAATAGTAATAATAATAGTCAAGCATGCTTGCTCTTATGTTAACACACTGTTTCTTTTTCCTAAAATTTTTTGGTTAGGTAATGTGGGAACTGTTGAAGCAAGTTCTAAAGAAGGTTGGGCTGTAATGGTAGAACTGAGGAATCAAGAAACTAACATTTCTAGAGGTAACTTATGAAGTTAGACCACGTATGCGGAACCTTTCTCGTATCAAAGGCCACAATAACAATGATGCTCATTTCACCATAAGGCCGAATGTAAATAAAAATGTATAAAAGTAGGGTTCTCGGAAAGTAAGTACCGTTTTGGGGGGAAAATATATTAAAATAGGTTTGTACACACCAACTTTACTTTTACACGAAAGAGCACATTTTAAACTAATTTTCGGCATAGTTTCCCCCAATGTTCAAACACTTGTCAGAGCGGAGGACCAACTTGTGCACACCTTCCTCAACAAAACATCCAGCAAATACACACCGTTTCGTTTGAACGCCATCGCAACGCTAGTCTCAGCGCTCTTCACTAGTTCATTGCCTCTCCATTGACGCCAGTACGGTTCAGTTGTCGCGAATGTACTGTGTACGATGAATATCGGCCAGCTTAGTGTTCCTTGCATTCAGAAACCGGATAACAGAACAAATCTTACAATCGGTGGGATCAGCAATTGTTTCAAACATTGGAAATGATGACAGGACACAGCCCACACGCGACAAATAACCGTACTGCGTCAGTGAAGAGACAACGAAGCGGTGAAGTTAGTGCGCATGTCCTGAGCGCCGACACTGGCGGGATATTCCGTTGAGGAAGGCGTGGACAACTTGCTTCCCCGCTCTGACAAGTGTTTGAACATTGGTGGAACCTATGTTGAAAAATAGTTCAAAGTGTGCTCTTTCATGTAAAAAAAATGGCTTGAAGAAACCTGTTTTAGTATTTTTTTTTCAAAATGGTATTTACTTTTCGAACACGTCTCGCAATTTTTCGCTTATGTCATATTTAATATATAATTTAGAATTTTCGACAAGAGCTCCAGAAGAGCGCATTTTATGACTCTGAAGGCTACATGCTTGAGTTAGACGAAAGATATGAGACACTTTCCTGTCCCAAGGTGTACATCAGTTTATCAGAGTAATCTTAAATATTTGGAAAAGTTGATGAACTTAAAACTTTTGACGTTTCGGACAACATAAAAAAAAAAGTCCTTTTTTATTTGATTTGAGCTTCGTGAGTTTGTTGCTTGTCTACTACAAACTGTACAATTGAAATATGACAAATTCTTTCTTCGAACATTTAGTATTGTTAATAACAAACATAACCTCATTATATCTAATATTGATAGTTATATTTAGTGCATAATAATAATGATAACAAAAATACACCTACCTCTGCAGTAAAATTGTGAAGAATTCGAAGGCATCTGTCATGTTCCCATCCACGAGGAGTACACTTATAAATAAAACTAGGATAAACCCAAGGCGACACCACTCTATCGTATAGTAAATTGCTTAGGCTGAAATAATTAAAAAGAATACATTTATTCAATTAGTAAATCTTGACTTTTTTTTAAGTTAGGCTTCTTGTCACTAGAGTTGCCTATGAGACAAAGCACAATGTTTTTCTTTTCAGGGGACTCTCGATTCAGCCTTTCTGCTATCATTTTTCCCAGGACACTGTGCGGTCGGTGACGTCACGTGGAGGTATCGCCAAGGATGTTATAAAATAGACCATCTGTCCATAGCATAAAATTGTGAAACCATACGTATCCTATGATTGGTGATTTTCTTACCTGTGAAAGGTTATTCTGTTTAATTTCTTCTCACTTCTATTTGTACACCCATATGTGCAGCATGTAACCATTGTATAATATAAATCTGAAGCAACGACTTAAATAAAAATAAAAGACAGACACACCTCACAGCCATACGTATCCTATGATTGGTGATTTTCTTACCTGTGAAAGGTTATTCCGGGTAATTCCTTCTCACTTCTATTTGTACACCCATACGTGCAGCATGTAACCATTGTGTAATATAAATCTGAAGAAACGCCTTAAATAAAAATAAACGACAGACACACTACATGTCTACATATGAAGATCATAATGTTTTGAGCCAACATACATGGCAGTCGGGCAGATCCTCTATTTTATAACATCGTTGCGTATCGCGAGGTATCGTTCAAGACAACAAGTGAAACACTGCATAAGCAATTACTCTAGTTGATATGGGCAAAATTCCTCCACAAGACGTCACGGACAGGAAACCAATCAGAACGCTAAACGCGAACTGGGGCTACCTGTTATTTTATTTACTTTGATGTTTGTGACCAAACACGAGATAGAACTCAGAGTTCTTCTTTCGAGTAGAAACTGATATACTTTCCGAGACGAGATTTCACTTTCATGGCACTTTTTCGAGGCGAGATACTCTAAAGGCAAACTCATACACGTGTCATTAACTTATGAGTTAGGAATTAAGATTTCTGGGCTTTCAGCATCTATGACCATATGAGGGATGACGTCCCTTGGCGATCATACTATCCGGGAAAAGAGAAGGAAGGAAGCGGCCTAGGACTTATATGTTAGGTATCATCCGGGCATTTGCCTGGTATGAATGAGGAAAACCCAGGAAAACCTCACTCAGGAGATGGCTGACCTGAAAACGTTTTTCCACCTTCTCGACCGGTGTCCCCACAGGAAATCGAACCCCGATCACTGACATCACAGGCGAGAACCCTAGCTACTACGGTACATGCGGCCACTTGCAACTCAGAAGTTTAATTTATTATCTTGACAAGAAGAAACACTCTAATTCTGGAGACGAGATTAGAGCAGTGAGGATGGAACTTCTTAGTATTCAATGAATAAGACTGTATCCTTCGGGAAAACGTGGAAACGTTTTGAGGGAGGCAATGCAGCCTACATCAAACGTTTCTTTTTTAAAGTGTAAACCAATTTTATTAGTCAGAGAATGTTCTGCCGATCACTCTACTCTTATTCCCTTCGGAAACACTCAAGTATTGCAATATACCCTTGAGCTCGTTCGTGGCTAAGCGGTTATCGTACGTGCTCTTGGAGTGGAAGACCCGGGTTCTATCCCCAACAGAAACTCATCTGGTTTGGATTCCACGTTAATCAAAAGGTCCACGTCTCATGTAGCCTCACTGCTGAAAGAGACGCTAAACTCAAAATCAACTCAACACAATTTAACATCCTCTTGTATTAAGAAACAACACCACGTGCTTCACCAAGCGGCCGACGAATTCGATGTACAATGAAATACGAAGAGGAGATGAAGAGTCACGAAGAGGATCCCTTCAACCCCTCCACGGACTCCGCCTCCAAAGACTAGCTATAAAAAAGGACGCACAAAGGCAGAAGAAATCAGTCACCAACTGATCACAACCTACTTATCTCTCCAAGCTGTTCTGAGCGGAAGAGACTCCCTCAACTTACCTCTGCTCTGCATTGGGCAAGAGGTATCCTTACCCATCTTCACTCTGCACTAGGCAGAACATGCTATTCCACCTCTGCGCTGCTTCGGGCAAGCGATTCTTCCAGACCCACCTGCATCGGCAAGGTCGTTCCTAACCAAGAACTCTTAACACCTTCATGTTGCTATGGGCAGGAGGTTCAACTTATAGAGGAAAGGATTATTATAGACATTAATTATTTGTAATCCAGTGTATAAACCATATAGAAACTTTTATAATAAAAACGTGAAGGAAAAACCGGCGTAACGTTTCTCTACCCTATATTAGGCCTGCGGTGGTTCAGTGGTACAGCGTTCATCTCTGGTGCACGGGGTTCCTGGTTCGATCCCAGCTCGTGCCAAGTGAACTTTGTACTAGACAAATACCGTGTGCGTGGGCTTCCTTTGTGTTCTTCCGTTTCCTCCCACTTTCTTCATTCCACTATTTCATTCATTTCTCATTATCACCGTCTCCTTTAGCCTACCTGGTATAACCTTTGACTTAAAACTCAAACATTTCATTTTTTTCTACTATACATTACAGTATAGTGCGTGAACGTGTTTCCATATTGTGTGGATGGCCACGCAAAACTTGGACATAGGTACACCGATGTTGATGATTATTTTCTTATTCGAAAGAGTACTTTCACAGTGGTACCACATTGTGTACGGTAGTGTTAACCAAAATTAAGCTCAGAGTACGTTATAAAATGAGATAGATTTGTGGAGGATGATAGTTAACACTCGTGCCCTAGGATTTGTAGAATTTGGAGCAAGACCTAGTTAATGTAAGAGAAAAATCAATTATTACAAAAGAGATTACAGACGTAATGGTAAATAGGCAGGAGACAAGTAAGAAACAAGGAATGAGATAAGTCACAAGATAGGCCATATCAATGCAGCACAGTATTTGACTCGAAAGCAATGACCCTACTCGTCGTATCTCTTCATCACATACTTAGGCTTGACAAATATCAATAACCTCAACTGACGGCTCTGGACGATACAATAGCCAACGACTACCCAATTGCAATCATGACTTTCGTCACGTCCAGGGCGAAATTATAATGCGTGAACGATCCAAGTACGTAAAAGATTGACTAGGCCCTAGTTATAAGCTCACTTATACCTTCTCCAACAAATAAATTTGACTAATATGGGACTGATAATCTGCACTTATAATTAACACAAAAGAATGTCGCTTTGGGAACGAACCAATTCCGATCAGTACTTCACATATTTACCGCCAATTATTGCCAAGATGACATTGACCTTCAGTATCTCAATCATCCGAAAGACAGACCATAATTGACGTCAAAATGAACATTCACTTTACTTAATAGGTAAATGAAATTCATCATACAATAATTAAAATGCAACAGGAAGAAAAGATGCTTGTTACGTTTACTCCATAAGAATACACTTTTTTAAAAATTATTAATAAAAGTACTCGCATATTTCCACGTCTCACACAATTTCAAAAGTAATTATCAATAATTAAATTTATAGTCCAATTCAAGAAGCTTTATCATAAACTAGCCTTTGTCTAGCTGGGAGCTGTCCCCAGGCACCCGCGTTTGCTTGGCCTACAGCCTTGCATCTCTTGAACCCACAATTATACCGAATTTCAAGTTCCTTTTCCCTATTTGTACTATCTAAAAGATAAGATTTTGTATTCCAAGAAAACACCCGTTTAAATAACATGGGAATTTCTTCATTCCCCTTTAGACCCCTTAAAAACTAAAAATTTTCAGTTTTAACAATTTTCCTGTGGGTTAGTTCTAGAAGGTTACAATCGTGTCAAATTTCATCGTTCTGATCCTGCCGGAAGTGCCTAAACATTTTGGGGTTTGGAAGATGTCACATATAAATAACACGGGAAAGATCTTTCAGTTCCCCACAAAACCACTCTAAAGTTGGAAATTTTTATTTTTAGCGATTTTGGTAAATAACCCTATAAAAAAACGTAGAAGCACACCGAATTTCAAGTTTTTATTCGAAATCCAAGTACCTAAAATATGAGATGATAAGTCAAAAGAAAGCCCATTTAAATAACATGAGAAATTTCTTAATCCCTCCTTCAGACTTCCTAATACTTAAAAATATTAACTTTTGAAAATTTTCCTGTAGGTTAGTCTCGGAAAGTTACAATCATGTCAAATTTCATCTTTCCACGTTAACCGGAAGTACCCGTTATTTTATATCAGTGAGTCTGTTCATGTAGTTTTATTTTTAGGATAGCATTACGATTAGGATGTCTGTGTACCATTTCATCCCTCCACAACATAAATTTTATAAGGATCTAACAATAATGTTCGTGGCTAGACCATGACTCTCCTTAACGACTAACAACGTTAATATCACAATTGTGTGAATGGAACAAATTATGTGGTCATTTTTTTAATGATTCTTCTTGTGTTTGAAACAGTGTAATTTATCAGTGATCATTCAATCGGATATGATATATGGTACATATCTGAATAGCTGCTTACCTTCGAACTGCAGTAATGTATTCTGAATTGCTCTTCTCTTGTGCATCCATTTTGGTGCCCATCGCAGTTTCTGTAAATGAATAATAACAGAATTATCGAATCGTATTATATATGAAATTTTAATAGTAATAACAAATAAAAATAAAAATTTTGAAACTCTGGTGTTAGTTGATGGCTTTTTTGTGATACACTTTACAATGTTACGAACAAGAACTCCGTATTTCAAATGGAGCAACACTTTTGCCTAAATATTATCATTAATACTATTAATGGGCTTTTCTTATTGGCCGCTAAAATCTTCCAAATACCTCCTACCATACCAAATACCTTCCACGTACAGAGGACTTCACTAAAGTGAACTTAATGATTTGGAAAGTTTGTTATAAATATCGATTTCCATGATTTAATTTGATTTGAGTTTAGCATCCCTTTCAGCAGCGAGCCTATATGAGATGTGGTTCTACTGCTTAACGTGGGACCAGATATCAGAAATCGAAGCTGGATCTCCCATGCCAAACGCTCGATCTCCGTGAAATCGGTATTAAACAGAAAGAATAAATTTACCATATTTTAAACGTAATCTAATGGGTATCTTTGGTGCACGGTGTCCTGAGTTTGATTCACAGAAGGGAGAGCATCGAATACACTACAGAGGCTCAGATGCCATGTTAAACTTAAATCTCATTCTGATCCTACTGGGGAAGGAAACGCTTGTCCCATCTAATGAATAGGCGACTAACACGTAGCATTGTTCATCCGCAATTAAGTAAGGGTCCCCAGAATATATTCCATGTTCACTCTAATCTCTGTAGTTAAGCCGGAAATAGTAGAAAACTATACAGCAAAAAATGAGGTGTTGAAACAACACAAAATGACTACCACTTTAGCGTGTTACTTGTGTGTCAATTCAACAACAAACACATCGCCTTCAGAGCATATCAGAAATACCTGGTTACTGGCTGTGAGTATTTGCATTGGTTTTTGATTGTTTGGTATGATCAAAGCTTTGCGAAATATATTCCGCATTTATGGCAAGTAACTAATAACATTCTATGTTTTCTGTAATCGGTTAAAATAATATTCTTGTCAACCTGTGAATCATCTGACAACAGTTACACAAATAGCAGTGCTTCCATATATGTTATTCTTGTGTCTTAGCATATATGAACAGAAGATGGCAGAACTGTTGCCTATGTAACTGTTGTCAGACAATTCACAAGTTTACAACAATATTCTTGTGATCCATTACAGAAAACATAGAACATTATTCGTTACTTGTCATAAGTACCAAATATATTTCTCAAAGGTTTGTTCATATTAGACGATAAACACCAATGCAAATTCTCTCAGGTAGTAACGAGTTATTTCTGATATGCTCGGAAGGCGATATGCTTGGTGCTACGTAACGTACTACCTATTCATCAAGGAGGCTTCAGACCACGTTTCTCAATAAATGACCAATTGCTTCGCCTTAGCACTATCATCACCAACCAGTATAACAAAGCATTCCCCTCATGTCTTATACTCATGGATTTAGAAAAGGCCTTTGATAAGGTTTGGCATTATGGACTAATTAAAAAACTTCAGTCGTTCAACCTTCCCATGTGCTATTTGAGGCTCATTCACTCTTTTCTTACAAATCGTATTGCTTATGTCACTGTTGGTAATGTGCTCTCTTGGCCTGTATTTCCTCAGGGATCAGCACTTAGCCCCTTACTGTATATACTTTATGCTTCCGACATACCGACCACTCCACACAATGTATTCACTTTTCAATATGCAGACGATACGGCTTTCCTCGCTCTTGGCAAAACTGTACATCAACTTAATACTGCTCTTCAAACTACACTCAATAATTTCATCACCTGGTGCAAGAAGTGGCATCTAACTATCAACGAAGAAAAAGCACAAGCAGTAGTGTTCTTACCACCTAAAAGACGTTCCAGAGTTCACAGGAACCCAACTCTTCTCCGAGTCACTCTCGATGGATATCTTATACATCCTACACCCACTGTCACCTACTTAGGCGTGGTCTTTGATTCTAAGCTCACCTGGAACGCCCACCTGAAGAGGCTAACAGCTAAGGCTAAAAATCGATTGAATCTCTTACGCCGACTAACTGGAACAACTTGGGACTTAAAAGCGGATGTCTTGATTCACACATATAAGGCGTTAATTCGTCCTATCCTCACTTATGGACATACTGCCTGGTGTAATGCTTCTGCTTCTTATTACGAAAAGCTCTGCATACTGGAGAGACATGTTATTCGTCTAGCTTATCGCCTTAAGCTACCATATCCCACATGGCTCACCTATGAATATATCTTGTTTCCGAAAATTACAGAACATCTTGCAGAACTCCGTATTAGATACATCAAATCTCGCATACACACAGGCCATCCGCTCTTTTTAGAAATTCTTCACTCCGATGCTCTCACAGACTCCGCCTATCGGTTCATACTTTCACCATTAAACATATTTATATCTCTATATATCAACAGCACACACTTGACTCCGGACGAACGAGAAATCTACGACATTTATTTCATTGCCGATCACATTCCTCATCTTTTTCCATTATTGCACGAAAATCCTCACCATTAGCAAGGGCTTCCCTTTGTGTTCATTAGTCCCGAGTCGCCCCGGGACAGAAGATATAACCCTTCATCTGTCTGAATAACATATTTATGTCTGTGACGTTCTAGCACTTCATCTCATTTATCATTTTCACTCCACATAATTTCATTGGCTACATATTGCACCTATTCTATATTTTTTATTTTGTTGCACTGATGATTAAACATGTTTGTTTTCTTTTCTTCTTTTGCATTTATTTCATTTTTTCTCCTTTTGCACTATATAATTATTCAATCTTACAGTTATTATTGCACTATGTATTATATATTTCAGCATAATTTAAATTACTGTACGATAATATAAAATTAAATGACGATGTGTCACAACCCTTTTAATAGATGCTCCACTTCAGCAGTTAATAAAGAATAAATATCTCCTAGCCCATCACCTACCTTTCCTTGCGCCTATTTTGTGTATAAGAATCGCATGCCAAAGAGAGGGCGTAACCCTCTGAGAGGCAGGAAGATGAAAATCCTTATATCATAGACTTCAACTCTACTAGTGAACCCATACTGTATCTTCCTCCTTAACAAAAAAAAAAAAAGCTTGGTGCTAACTTAACACACAAGTAACACGCTAAAGTGGTAATCATTTTGTGTTGTTTTAACACCTCATTTTTCACAGTGTACTACCTTGTCTGGTGTCAATATCGAGAAAAAGTCACATGGACACAAACCAAACTCTTTATCGTGGTGTACATGTGACACTGCTACTTCATTTCTAGCTCTGCTTCGCCCGGAATTGGAACCACTGCACCAGCCCATATTTTCACCGGGATTAACCTACCATGTTTTCCCGTACTTCGAACAAGAACACGGTGTGAGATGGCTGAGTCGATGGTCTTTTGAATGCACTATCCGTGGATCCATGATTACTCACTCATACAATGCTAGTCTGTACATAGAACTATCTTCTGTCTTTCATTATAATTTTTTGATTGCTTCTATCATTCAGATTTTGTATTATTAATGTATAATGCAGTATCTAGATCAAAACACGAAATTTCCGGTAGAAGGGACAATCCATGTGAAATCAACAAATGAAATGGCAAAATCTGACCTGCGATCTTAGATTTAAAAAAAAATAAAAAATTGGTGTACAGCTTTATTACAGTGGGAGATAAAAAAATCCCAAATATTACCTCTTTACTCCTGAAAGTGTTCCCATACAGGGTGTTCAAAAATGTCCAAAATGACATTTTTTCAGTTACAGTGATTATTAAAAATTGTCATAAATTGGTTAATGTGTGCACTAAAGACGTGAATCAAACACCATTGGAAAGCTTAAAGACACCTCTACAAGCTGTACTATATTTAAAGAACTGTAAAATAAAAAATAACACTTCAAAAATTCAAATTAAGATTTGAATTTTGAATTTCGTATAGAAATGTCCCTCTGAATTTGTTCAAGATTGTCCAGATTGTAGTCTCATATGTGTACTAAAACACCACAGAGTTGCATTTTGGGCACTCAATGAGATCCGATTCAATATTCAACATAAACCAAGCAGTGCACGATATTGACCATGTGAATATCTGGGTTCAGGTCGATAACCATTTGCCTGGAGCTATTTACCTGCAGCATCAAAGGAATTTATATTCAATTTCATTTGTTTCTTGATGTATTCGTTTGAAATTACACAATTATCCACCTTTCGAGTTATTTAGACAGGTATTACGTTTCCAAACAGTACTTAATACAGATTATTATTCTTGTTAGTCAGTATGGATGTTTCTAAATTTATATTGGCTACATTAGCATATGTTATTTTCATTCCTTTGTTTCAGGAGTGCTATTACAGAACTTATTATGAAAGGGAGGGATATATTTTCCTCCCTTTCACAATATTTGTATCAAATGTGTTATGAAACACAGTGACACTGTTCACAATCACTTCACACACTTTCAGCACAAACAATTAGTCAATAAATTATTTTTCCTATTTCAATTATCCACTCCACATATCTGTGACAGCAATCCTGAAACAAAGGAATGAAAATAACATGTAACAATGTAGCCAATATAAATTTAGAATCATCCATACTGACTAACAAGAATAATTACTTATGTTGAGTACTGTTTGGAAAAGTAATGCCTCTCTAAATAACTCAAAAGGTGGATAATTGTATAAACTCAAATGAATACCTCAAGAAAAAATGAAATTGAATATAAATTCCTTTGATGTTGCAGGTAAATTCCTCCAGGCAAATGGTTATCGACCTGAACCCAGATATTCACATGGTCAATATCGTTCACTGCTTGGTTTATGTTGAATATTGAATCGGATCTCATTGAGTGCCCAAAATGCAACTTTGTGGTGTTTTAGTACACATATGAAACTACAATCTGGACAATCTTGAACAAATTTAGAGGGACATTTCTATACGAAATTCAAAATTCAAATCTTTATTTGAATTTTTGAAGTGTTATTTTTATATTTTACAATTCTTTTATTATAGTACAACTTGTAGAGCTTTCCAATGGTGTTTATTCCACGTCTCTAGTGCACATATTAACCATTTTATGACAATTTTTAATATTCACTGTAACTGAAAAAATGCATTTTTTTTTTACATTTTTGAACACCCTGTATGGGGACACTTTCAGGAGTAGAGAGGTAATATTTGGGATTCTTTCATCTCGCAATGTAATAAAGCTGTACACCATTTTTTACAAAAATCTGAGATGGTCAAGTCTGATGACTTGTTGATTTGACATGGAATGTACCAGACCAATTATTTTACTTTAGACATAGGCGTTTGATTTTTACTTTGTTTGCCTTCAAACTGCGAAGATAAAATGGGGACCCAACTCTTTTATCTGGTTACCATATTCAGACTCGAAATTTTGTGCCTTGATTTAGATTATTCGAACTTAGATATTAATATTATATCCGTGTTCTAAATATATAAAATCATTTTAATATAATAATGTAATATTTGTTTCAAATCTAAATACTAAAATTTCTCTCAGCTACATGAAGATAGTTCTCATCCTTAAGGATAGGCTATCTGAGAATGCGTTTTCGAAGCGTTACCCCTCGTACCGATCGCGACCAAGATGGCTATTCGGTAATTTTACTTTCACCAGAGCTATAAATCATACTGCGAACCAGTCAGGGTTTCCAGGTCTTTTTTGCCAGGTCCAGGTCTATAATAGCAGAGTTCCAATACTCTGCACAAACCATCTTCCAAGCAGCTGTTTCTTGCTACAATCCCCTTGACTAGCAACACGTCTTTTCTTTCATTTCTTCCTTTAGACGTCTTTCAAACAGCAGGTGGTCTATTGTTCCGAAACGCACCAAATACGCTCGAGCTGACGTTTTCTTCGCGTTTGTGATTAGCCATCCACATTTAAATACATGGTCAGTGTATTCCAAGCGTACGTATGAGTAATAAAAACGCGTGGCGAACGCTTATGATTAGCCATGGGCTTACTCACTGTTGTTTTAGTCATGCTAATGTGTGTGGGGGCAAGTGTATTATTATTTGGGGGTTAGTGTAAGAGCGTAGCTATTATGTGACAACATCAATATTATTTGAATTTGATATCATCTTTATTATTTGAGGGTAAGGACATCAATATATTATTTGAGGGCGAGAGCATCAATATTATTTGAAAGTGAGGGCAACAAATATTATTTGAGGGTGAGTGAGTGTAAGAGTGTTGAATGGGGACACATCAATATTGTTTGAACGTAAAAACATCAGTATTATTTCAGGATGTGTAAGGGCGTAGCTATCATATGAAGACATCAATATTATTTGAGGATGGAAACATGAATATTATTTTAGAGTGAGAACATGAATATTATTTGATAGTGAAGTCATAAATATTAATTGAGAGTGAGAACATGAATATTATTTGATGGTGAAGTCATAAATATTATTTGAGGGTGAGGGTGAAGCCGAGTGAGTGTTAGCATGAGTAAATGCAGCAACATTATTTGAAGGTGAGTATGAATGAGAAAGAAAACGATGTGTTACGGTGAGGTTTTTAAATAAGTAACGCTGAGTGAATCAATGAGGGTGATGGCATCAGAATTATTTGAGTGAATGTGAGTGAAGGTTGGGAAAAATGCCACTCTCTGTTGACAACACTTCTTAACTATTACTAAATGCCCTCTTGTTTCTCCAGATGTCTGCTACAGAGAAACATCCTCTAACGTGATCCATCTTCAGTTGGAAAAGACTAATAGAGTTGGTCAAAAATAGGCTATACAAGTCCAATTACCACAGATAATATTTAAGTCATTTAGTTGGTCAAGGATATACAATTGCACTTACCACAGATAATATTTGAGTAATTTAATTGGTCAAGGATATACAATTGCAGCCATCAAATATATCGAATATAGCAACCAGGGCCTAGAGTTGAACGGCATTCACCAGGTTATGGCATATGCTGATGATGTAAATTTAATAGGGGATGATAGGAGAACAGTAAAATAAATGCAGAGATCTTATTAAACGCTTGCAGGGACATGGGTTTAGAAGTAAATGCAGAGAAAACTAAATACATGGAAGTGCGTCGGGACCGTAATACGGCAAATTGTGGAGGCGTTAAAATATTAAATAATGCTTTTGATAAAGTGGATACTTTCAAATATTTAGGATCAATATTAACAGACGAAAATCATATTCACGAAGAAATTAAATGTCGACTAAAAGCAGGGAATTCGTGTTACTATTCGGTTCAAAATCTCTTGTCGTCGCGAATTCGGTCGAGGAATTTGAAGCTTAAAATATATAAAACGATAACCATGCCTGTTGTTCTGTATGGTTGTGAAACATGGTCGCTTACTCTGAGGGAAGAACACAGACTGAAAGTATTTGAGAACAGGATCCTGAGACGAATATTCGGACCCAAGAGGAACGAGAATGGGGAATGGCGGAAGCTTCATAACGAGGAACTACATAGTTTATACGGTTTACCCAACATTGTTAGGGTCGTCAAGTCTAGGAGGCTTAGGTGGGCAGGTCATGTAGCTAGAATGGAAGAAAGTAGAAACGCTTTCAAAGTCTTGACTGGTAGACCCATAGGAAAACGACCATTAGGAAGACCTAGGCGCAGATAGGAGGACAATATTAAGATGGATCTCGCAGAGATAGGAATACAAAGTAGAAACTGGATGCAATTAGCTAAGGATAGAAGTCAGTGGAGAGCTTTTGTGAACGCGGCACTGAACCTCCGGGTTCCATAGGCCATAGAGTTAGTTAGTTATACAGTGTGCAGTTACCACAGATAATATTTGAGTCATTTAGTTGGTCAAGGATATACAATTGCACTTACCACAGATAATATTTAAGTCATTTAGTTGGTCAAGAATATGCAATTGCACTTACCACAGACAATATTTAAGTCATTTAGGTAGTCAAGGATATACAATGGCACTTACCACAGATAATATCTGACTTATATAGTTAGTCAAGACTATTCAAGTGTTTACCATAGATATCTGACTATACCCTGGCCGGTGAACGACGATTTCTGACAGCTTTGCACAAGGCCACGACGAGCGAGCAGAAAACAGCAGGTTAACCAACCTTAGGCTCAGAACCTGTCGCGTCTCCATGGTAACCACCGCACATTGCCAAACTTTCACTCATCCCCTGTCACCCTCAACGAAGAAGCAGACGATTCTCCCCCTTGTGCGAGAAGCACATGGCAACACTGCACTCTCCTTAGACGTCCTCGCGAGCTGAGCTGTCAGAAATCATCGTTCGCCGGCCAGGGTATAATTTAATTGATCACGAATATTCAAGTGTGTTTACCATAAATACCATCTAACCTAGTTAGTCAAGAATATACAGCACAAGAGCACTTACCACAGATAACATCTAAAGTGAAAAGTGAAACGAGGGGCATGACGTCGAATTCTGGTGATCCAACTTGTTCTTCAAGTTTCTTCATAAAAATGAGTCCTTTCTCGTGAAACACAGGAAGAAACTCTTCCAGAATTCTAAAGTGAAATGCTGGAGTCAACAGTTTCCGATGTAGCTGCCAATGAGCACCTGCAAAATTATAAATTATTTATCTGCTTTAATGTAGCAGCTTTTTCTCTGAGTATGCGAGATGCGTATCAACTCTCAAATGAAAATGAAGAATGTTTCTGTTTTCATAAATAAAAAGCAATGCTAGTATTTTTTCTTGGTACAGATTAAGAATACGGTATCATTTCTTTTAATTTAGAGGTAAAAAGCTATTGATTCAGCTAACATTTAGGGTAGTCATATGTGTATAGGCGGAGAACATATACGTCATCAGGTAAGACAGAAATAGTGTTAAAATTTTGGTTCACTACTATGAAGTTGTAGTGAAAACTTGTTTAAAGTGATCCCCAAGCACAAGGTGGTGCTCGGTTCTCGCACCAGTAATCGTGTTAGTGGCATGTAAGTAACTATACATATTATGACATATAAGTAACTATACATAATATTTATGACATATAAGTTTGCAGGGATATAATTTTGGCATATAAACGTGTATACAAATTATTTATGGCATATAAGTCTTTAGGCATAATATAAATCTGTAACCAGCTATACGATACAGTTATTATAGCTATAACAAAAGAAAGATTACAAGAGATAATTGACAAAATAGTTGATACTGGGGAACTATATGGAATGGAAATCAACGTTGAAAAATCGAATGTCCTGAGGCTATCTCGTGGAAACGAACTCTTACGGGTCAGAGTAGAACAAAGAGAACTTGAAGAGGGCGATAACTTCAATTATCTAGTAAGTATTTTGACGAGAGACGCTTACTGTAACAACGAGATTGGGTCACGAATTGTCATAACTAAAGAAGCACTCAACGAGAAAACATCACTATTAACTAGCGGCCTTAATATTGGATTAAGGAAGAAGTTAGTCAATTGCTATATATGGAGTATTGGACTGTATTTTTCAGAGACTTGGACACTACGGAAGCTAGAGAAGAATTATTGAGAGAGCTTCGACATGTTGTGTTGGAGGAAGATGGAGAAGATAAAATGGACAGAGAGAGTAACAAACGAAGGTATTTTAAAACGGACAGAAGAGACGAGGACGCTTCTAGCCACCGTCCTTTGTAGAAAGGCCAATTGAATTGGACACATCTTGCGAAGAAATTGTCTTCTTCATACCGCCATAGAAGGAAAGATGAAAGGAAAGAGAGGAATAGGAAGCAGAACATAACTGATCGATTATTTGAGAAACAGAAGAAAATATTGGCAGTTAAAGGAGGAAGCTGAAGATTGAAAACCTTGGAAGAAACATTTCCGGGCTTAAATCTAAACTTGAAAAACAAAAACAGAAAAAAAAACCCTCACTAGTTCCAGGACTTGCTGAAATGCAGAATACTAAATAATACTAATAAGTTTGCACGAATATTATTTGCGGTATATGTATATATAGGGATATTGCTTATAGGATACAAGTTTGCTGGGGTATTATTTGTAGACTATAGATATGTAGACAGATTTTTTCGGGCATAGTATAAATGTGTTATCAGCTGTAGAGCAGACATAAAAGTTTAAAAAAAAAGTATTAGGGGATAATTAGTGAAATAGTTTTAAATTTTGAAGAATTATTTCTGGAGGCACCCTTCAATTTTACATGTTCAAGATAGGGGATGTTGACATGCGCCAAAAGAAAAAAAAATGAGTGTTCGTGAAGTTAAGGTACTCTTTCCACAAAGAAATGTATCGATTTGACCTCATGTTCTTAATCTGTACGTTTTTCTTTAATACGCTATGTGCAACAGTGAATTAGAAAAAAAATGAATGTAATCAGTAGCTGAACTAGAGACATTACTTCATTTAATCATATTTAGCTACTAATTAAAATTATAAATTGCTGTTAATCTTCGATTCGTTATCTGATTTCTTATGTTATTGCTGTGATGATTTCATCTTATGATTATTTACTTGAATTACTTGTACTGACATAGATTTTTACTTAAATTGTCTTATAACCATATTGAAGGGTAAGGGGAAAAAACAAGGAATGTCCATGTATGAAGTTTTTCGGGTGCTTTGTCCTATCTATTGGTGACTCTTGGTACTATTTGACTGTATATGCCATGCATGCGTAGATGTAAAAATGTCCATGTAAAAAGGGGCAAAAGATGTAACTAATCATATTCTTTTTACGTGGTTTTTCAATATTAAAAAGCCGTTTTCTCGTAAATGCAGATTTGTGACATTCCTTCTTTTTTTCCCTTACCCTTCAAAGTTGTTTTAAAAGGTATGTCGCAGCCTTATTAGCTATGTCGACTACTGTACTAGAAATTGTTGTAAGATCATGAAATTGTGTTAAACAATAATTGATTTGCACTAAAAAGACGTGGTTAGGACTGGAGCCGTAATCAAAATGGCATATAACCCGAATTCGACCGTGTTCAAACAACGTTGTTACACAGTGAAATTATTGTAAATAAGGAAAGTATTATTGTAAATAAGTAGTGACGCCAGGGATGTCCATACACTTTATCATAAAGTTTGTATCCAACTAAAAAGAATCTAAAACCAGCACTTGTAGTAAATAAAATATTGTATTAAACAGGAATTCGAGATAGTTTTTTATACCCCGACGCCATATTGTCTCGGAGCACCTCTGTGGCTAAGCGGGTTAGCGTACGTGCGTTTGGCGTGGGAGACCCGGGTTCGATTCCTGATATGAGCTCGTGTGGTTCGGATTCCAAGTTAATCAGTAGGTCCACGTCTAATATAGCCTCGCTGCTGAAAGGGACATTAAACTCAAAATCAATTCAACTCAGCAATATTGTCTCGAACCCTCACATACGGTAGATTCTTATCCACGTTCTAAAACATGCACTAGCGAGGTAATGTACAGGAAAATACCATATATATATATATATATATATATATATATATATATATATATATATATATATATATATATATATATATATATATATATATATATATATATATATAATACTTTGCAAGTTCTCTTCTAACTCAAATTGCACTATGTGGCAACGTCGCAAATAAAGAACCATAGATTAGATCTAGCAATCTATCAAATAGTTACATCGATTCTTTCCAACTGGCAGTCAAAGTCGATATTGATTAACACTAGCATCACTTATTCGTGTAGCAATCGATTCAACTGCTTGTGGTATTCATGGAGTAATGCTAATGGCTCCAAGTTAATCTGCGACGTTGCCACATTGAAAAATTTTAATTCTCCATAGCGGCTGAAGGAGGCCGCGGAGGGCACACAATCACATAACATTTTCGCTTTGTTTTGGTCCGTAGAATAGTGCTCTGTGGTCCGTGCGCGCTGTGTTTAAAACATCCAGTATATCCAACATCCAATATATCATATCAACGTTCTCTTTTTAATATTATTTTCCTGTACATTGACTCTCTAGTGCATGTTTTAGAACGAAAACATGCAAAGCAGCAAATGTCTCGTATCATTTTCACATACTGATTTCATGCCTTTTCCATTGGTGCTTCCCAGGCCCGTAGCCAGCCCAAAAATTTAGGGGGGGCGGTCGAAGTTAGGGGGGGCGACCCAATCATATTATACTTCATCGCCATATTATAGTTCATTTGCAAGCCTATCGTGAAACTTTTATTGGGACCAGCCAAAGTTTAGGGGGGCCCGGCCCCCTAGCCCCCCGTGGATACGGGCCTGGTGCTTCCTCACTTCCAGACCACCCAGTAGGTCCCAATTTCGTGCACATACTTCAGTTAATGGAGAAGTTAGTGCCAATTACATGAACATAAGAATTTTCTTTAATAAAGAAGATTTGTGGAATGCTAAGAAAGTGTTTTGTTTTTAACACAAGTAAACTAGTTCACATGAATGTGAAATTACTTAAATAAACCTAGCTTACCTCCACTTGTTAGAAGTCCATTTCCCATCCATGGACGAAGCACAAAATAAAACATTCCTTTTTCTATATGTTTCGTACTGCTCACTACCGCCTTGCATAAATAAACAGACAATAAAGTCATTATTTAATATATATTTTCATAAAACATTTTCATATTTAATCGATAGAAAAAAACACATATAATTTGTTTGTTGATAATTACTTTTTCTTTTAAAAATGATGCTTCTTTAACTTGTTTTAACATAACTAATGAAACGTAAATATATATTTCACTAAATATCTTATTATTTATTAATATATTATACGTATAGATAATAGTTTCTATCACAGTAATAAGCTGAAATGAAATAGTATTTATAAACTGATACTTTTTTTGAGACAGTGAACTACTACTATTGTGCTGCCAAAATGTCTTGAGCCGTGGCAAAAATGCGAACTAACGCTCACACCCTCACACACCCACGCGTTGAGCCAATAATGGTTCATCAGTTGCTAAGCGAGAGAAAGCGAGTTGATTTCCTTCAGCCGATAGCAGCGCTTGCAACGGAAGACTAGGGATCAAGTCAATGTGGTATATCTATAGTTAGTACATATAACATAAACTTATGTAAGTACACACTGCAAGAATACTAAAGCAATGCTTAAGAATAACATTCTATTCAACGTATGCCTTCTGCATCTTTATCTGCATCATTGATTCAGTGCAAGATTTTAGGTGCTTCATAAGAGTTTCTTCTGTCAGACACACGACATTTACAAATTCAATTAAACATTTAAAAGTTTCTTTGAATAGAAGCAGCTGGTATATCAGGGGTGATGGCCAATATGTCGACCGCAGTAAGTCATGAGAAGTAGCCCGCGATGGTCTGTGCCATAATATCTGAATAGATCACTGTTATTCTATGTATTGTTCATTCTATAGTGGGATACTGAACAGATGAATAGATTGTCAGTGATTTCTGGAATATACATCTAAACTAAAAAGGTTGGCCACACTTGTGATACAGTGAAACCTCTGAATAACGGACACCAATGGGACATGAACTTTTGTCCGTAATTTAATTTCTCACAAGGGTAATTATATGCAGTAATATACAGTGAATACATTATGTATGAGCATAAATACGCAAAATTCAATATGAAAATACTCTATTTAGTACGTGTTTGAATTACTGGGAGGGATGAAAGTGAAATTATTTCTCTTAAATAATATTATTGCTAGGGGATGTGTTAATATATTCGTATACTGCAAAGGATAATGCGTGTATGGTAATTTTCTTCTTTCTTCCTCAGAGTAATAAAACTCATTAGCAAGTGTCAGGCTCTTATCCAGGGGTGTCTAGGGAAGCCGGACCCCCTAAAGTTTTGCTGCCTCCCTAAAATTTTCACGGTAGGCTTGCAACCTACCCACGGTATGTTGGATCGAGGCCCCCTAACTTCAGCCGCCCCCCCCCCTACATTGTTGGGCTGGCTACGGACCTGACAAGTCCTCTGAGAATCCTTAGCACGGTTTCGGAAGAAACATGTACGTATATATATATGTGTGTGTGTGTGTGTGTATGTGTGTTTGTTTGTGTACTGGCGCGGTATCTTCGTTGACGAAATGGATGAAAAGGCAAGTTATTGGAAGTGCATATGTTTATCGACCAAGCCCCAATCACAAAGAATACCGTATCCTCTTAGAGAAAGTGAAAAAGAAAGATGGGAAAATTTCAATCCAGACTTCTTTCCGTATCATAATTAAAAGAAAAATGTTGCTTTCTCCCCTCCCTTCAAAAAAAGTAAGAGAGAAAACATTGCTCGTTGAAAATGTTATTGCAAAACAGTTTTTTTCTTTTTTATCTATGAAATTGTCGGGAAAGATGCAAGGCCCAGAGGGAAAAGGACTACATTTGTTAGGGAAGGGAAGATCTTGGCTATACGACTGACCCTGCATGAGTGTTATTGCTTATTGAAGGTTTTCTAGGATTTCCACCAGAGAGCAGTTTATTGCGGGCAGAAAAAAAGAATTTCAAATTCATCTTGAAGCTGTTCTGTTTGATGGTTCACCAGGTTTACACTCATGGTAGATTCACTTGTGATGAAAAGACTTTTCTGTCTACTGTAATATATCGCAGAACTGAGAATAATTCCTGTCCGTTATGAAGAGTTATTGAAACGTTTAGCGGGGGAAAGGACTTTCCGCGTTTGTATCTGAGAGTGTCCGTAAAAGGGGGGGGGGGTTTATTCCATAAGCCAACATATATTTGTACCGGGACAAAAAAAAATATGTCCGTATTATAAAGGTGTCCGTATTATAAAGGTGTCCGTTAAGGGAGAACCATAATTGTGTTCAATGCGAATTTACTTAGCGTAGGCATCTTAGAACGTTTCTGTCAGAATGATGAAGCAGGGATAGAAGACAATTTTTTTCCATGAATCGTTGCTACCTATGTTAATTTTTTTTCCACTCGAACATCAAGGGTACAGAAACGTTTTAGTTCAACTGAAGTGAAGATGGAAGAAATCTTCTCAGAAACTGGAAATTTCCCGGCCTGGGCTCTGATCCCTACGGCCGTGGCGTAACCTGGGCATATCCCATTAGTATCCAATAACTACTCTAGAAATTGAGAGAAGTTCGTTCGCGAAAGTTGTAGGAGTAGCAACAAATCGATCCAACCAGAGATAATGTAGTAGGAACAATACTCTTGTGCGAAGTGAAATCAAATCTTTAAGTTTTACGTCCCACTGTCATGCCGGCTAGTCTAAAGGAGACGGTGATGATAAGAAATGGGTGAAAATAGTGGAATGGAGGAAACGGGAGAACCTAGAGAAAACCCACCACCATGGTGCATGGTGGCTGTCCACCACAAAGCTTACTTGGCGCGAGCTGGGATCGAACGAAGGACACCATGCACCAGAGGTGAGCGCTCTTTCACTGAACCACCGCGACGCCCCCTCTTGTGCGAGTCAAATGTGTTCTGATTTTCTATTCCATCATCGGATGGAATAACAAGTACATAAACAAACGCATCATTTCCCGTAATAAAGCCAAAGGTCGATCCAGGGGACGCACTGTGAAGATTGATCGCATAAGATTATTTGAGGGGCATAATTTTTCATTCAAAATAGTATAATCAAACTGAAAAACTATAAATTTGGGAGACATGATGGTAAATTTGGGAACGTGAAGACTAAGCTCGGCGAGTAAAGTAGTAATTTGGAGGCAGAGAGTTAAATCTAAAAGCAGAATGATAAACTTCGTGGGCATAATGGAAAATTTGGAGGTTGCGCCTAAGTCATTGTGGGGAATAGGCACCCTTGTCTCAAGTCCTGATTTATGTATGTATGTACCAGTGGTGCCCACCCCCCCTTATGTCCATGACGCACCCAACCCCCAATTGTCTATCCGTAGGTGTTCTTCCATGAAAAAAAAACATTTGTCGATTAATTTTTACACCCTCTCAAACATATTTATATAGATTGTTAACCCCCACAAATATTTCAATGACGCAGTTTGCGTCATAGCCCCCCCCCCACTTGTGAGCACCCCTGTATGTACTATCTTTTGTTAGTCTACCTTTTGTGTTCGTCTGGTTTGCTGATAATGAAAGAAGCAAGTCTTGACGCCACGAAAAGTCGAGTTTGAAGTGACGCAAAATACAAGAGAATACTATACCTCTATAAAACGTGGATCATATAATGCCACTACGCCTATGCTAGGACCCATCCAAAGCCTGTAAATACCAGCAGATGCATTTTCTCTAGCAAAAGTCACTTGAGTCCTAAAAAAATCTGAAAAGAAAGGAAAAAGGAAATGGAATATTCACTATTACGAACGAATTCGTTCTATATACTTTACATAAAAGAAATAATCTTGACTGACTGATCAATGCAAAACTCCTAAAACTACGAGGTGTAATCAAAATGAACGGTGAATGTAGTTACACAGTGCCATCTGTCGAGTTGTATCCTTTTCAACTAGTAAGCTCGGTAGCTTAAGCCTTTGGCACAGTCAGTGTCGAGTTTGAACGAGTTGTGACATGTTAGTTGGTTTCCGGAGGCAGAAGAGTAAGAACGTGTTAAATGTATCTGTCGTGCGCCTACATTAAGTTTTGTTCTAAGCTGCAGAAAAGTGCCAAAGAAGTTCACAAAATATATGGCGATGAAGCAGTGGCACTGGATACTGTTCACAAGTGGTATGAGCGATTCAAAAGCGGCACGGAGTCGGTTGAAAATGACCAACGATCCAGTCATCTTTTCACGTCAGTTGAAAACGTGCAAAAATTGGAACAAATAATTTGTTTAAACAGGCAAATGATATTCGAGAGCTTCTCGAAGAACTAAACATCTCGTATAGGTCCGTGAAAAGCATTTTAAACGCCGGTTAAATGGGCAAATGGCTTCCTTCTTCACCATGAAAACGCACCGTGCCATACCTTGCTTTTGATCCGCCGAAAATATATTCCTGTCTGTCCATATTCGCAGTGCTCTCTAAATATAGCACCATGCGGCTTTTGTCTCTTCCCAAAAATTAAAACCATGTTTAAAGGATAGCGTTTTGACACCATTCCTGACATTGAGAGAGCCACAACAGAACAGTTGAGCGCCCTTCCAAAAGAAGCCTTCCAGAAATGCTTCCAGTTATGGATTCAACGTTGGGATAAGTATATTGCTAACCAAGGACAGTACTTTGAAGGAGATTAAATAAAATTTCATGTTAAGCTTATTACTTTATTTCTAATAAAATTATTCACCGTATTTTTTGATCACACCTCGAAGAAACTTGAAATTTGCCGGAACGTTAAGGTGATCTCTTTCTGAGTGACTTCATTTTGTCATGATTACACATCAGAGAACTCGCCCAACTACATTGCCTTCACCAAGTAGGGCAATGTAGTTGGTGAAATTGCCCACAAGTCATACGCCATGAAGACATTCATGGTGTCATCCTTTCTGTACGTCACCATTCGGTGCCGTTCTGAATGCCTACGGTATACCCACGCGCTACCCTATACTAATTGCTAAACTTTCTACTGGCCTCTCGCGCACAAATCGCTTAGTCTTGTACTCAATTCACACTTGGTTCTACTATCTCTTCTTCCTGGTGTTGCATTTTAGATGTCCAAAATGTTGTTAATGCAATAGTTCTCACACTAGTAATCCAAACTTATATTGAAAATTTAATGATAATACTTATAAACACTGCATAGCGCTATTACAAATGATCTTTGCAATTACAAACATAAACAAATCTCGCTTATCAACACTCATGGTCAGACATGTGAAAGTTGTATCAATATAAGATAGAAACTCAAAAAGTCTTGTTAAACATTTGGGTTAGAAAATTTCACATCTCATGTATTTAATGTGAACTTCCGTTGTCAGGCGACACACATCTAGCTGTAATCCATTTCTTGCCATACACGTTGTAGCATCCGACAATCTACTAATGCAATGGCCTCGATGATGTGATCACGAAGATTTTGGATGGTAGTTGGCAATAGTAGTCGATAGACGTGTGTTGTTTGGTAAGATCTCACTAGTTAGAGGAAAAAGTGGCAAGATTATTATCGAGTTACTGAAAAGTGGCCTCTGACAAATAGGTGCACATGTTGTAAACAAAACGAGAGGGAGGATTGTTCGCCAATCACAGCAGTGTTCTTTCACGCTGTTGCTAAGCAACAAAGGTCACTGACCGCGCTGTTGCCAGGTAGCTCCCTAGAAACAACTTGTTAAATGT